>NC_043763.1:3980169-4328919 GCF_902148845.1 Salarias fasciatus | reverse complement strand
AAGCGAGAAGAGGTGCTTATTTTGAGTGACGCTGCGTAGATGATGCAGGCTACTTAAAGGGTAGGTGGCTCCACCCTCGGTGGGCGTCGCGATCATCAGCCAATCAGGATTGGCATAGTGAGATAAAAGCTTCTGAGGCATACGCTGGGGGCGTATCTCATAGTGAGACATCTCACTCATGCTACTCTGAGAACCGGGGTTACATTAAGTAACCTAAAGTTTTGACATTTCCTCAAAAACAAAAATCCTCAAATATTCACAATTTCTCTCCAGTTTAAATAGAGAAAAAGCTGAATGGACAGCTAAATATGAAGCTGTGGAAGCTCGTCTGGAGGAAGAGAAGAGGCAATCTTCAAAGAAAGAAAGGAGCTGCTCCAGCAAGCCAGAAAGGGTGAAGAGAGGAAAGTTAACATCTAGGTCCTGGTGGAGAAGTTCTACGTCGTGATATGCTTAGACCGCCTACAGGCTTCGCTATTGGTAATCCTCTTGGCGCCAGCCAATCCACTGAGACCAAACTGAAACCTGCGCACCAATCCTGCCCGTGTGTTGGCACAGCACCACGCCCCTCTCAAAGGGTATAAAACCGGGCTCTGCCGCTCAATCTCCCTTCTTCTGACTCAGCCCTTGAGCCTTCAGAAGCCTGCAAGACCTTCGTGATCAAGACCTCCATCGGGCGTCGGGCCCTTCCACGGCACCGTTCTCCAAGAGAACGATCACCATGAGCGCTGCTTCATCTGCCTCGGCTGGCAGCATCAACATCAGCGGTCTTCCTGGCCTGCCTGCCTCGCCCTGCCGTTAGAGGAGTCCCAGCGGTGAGCGGCTTTCATGGACGCTGCGTCCCTGGCTTCCGGGAATGATGCCGCCACCGAAGAGGTTCCTGCTCCTGCGCCGTACGACTGGGCCGAGACCGGGAGCGTCAGCAGCAGCAGCAGCAGCATCATCTCAGTGTCGGGGAGATCAACCCAGCAAGACTCCCTCTCCATTTTCTCCCGGGCCAGCCGCCAGAGCACGCTCTTCTCGTCCGCAGCTGAGTGCACCAGCCTCGCGCTGCCGCCGCAGCCTCCGTAGCTGGTTCAGCGTGATTTTGCACTCGGGCAAGCAACTCAGTCATGGACTCGGTCCTGACCTGCTGTGCTTTGTCCCGCCGTGCCATCTTTCCAAGCGAACGTGCAGCAGGATTGGGGTACGTTGCTCACCGCCAAGGGGGCAGTGACAGGCTACTGGGAATATTGCTGCGGGGACGGCTGGCCGCCGGTCACCGGAGTGCCTGCCATTGAGGACTCCGTGATACTATGCCTCCTCCCGAAGTCCTCCGCCTGGCCCGGCGGGAAGCCCATGCTGCCGTCAGAGAGGGACAGGCACATGGCGGGCTTCCTGAACAGAGCATACTACAGAGCAGAGCAGAACAGAGCAGCTAGCGGCAATCAATTGTTTGCCCTAGCGAAAAAAAAGACGTTTCTACTGGGCTCCATCGACAAGATCTGCCACAAGAAGTGCCAGTTATCTTCCGAAGACATCGAGGAGATCCAGAACGCAGCTGAGGCCCTGATGCGGATGTGCCGTGCCTCTGCCATCAACGGGGGCCGCGTCATGGCCAATGCACAGCTTGCCATGAGGCACCTGTGACTTGGTCTCTCATCACTGTCTGAGCGGGATCAGCGGGGAGTCCTGGGGCTCTCCCTGTCCACCTCTTCTCTCTTCAGTCCAGACATCCAGGCTAGGGCTGTCACGATATCAAATTTTCTCTTCACGATTATCATGGGCAAAAAATATCACGATGACGATATTATCACGATAACAGCAAAAATTTAATTAATAATGGTACAACCATTCAGATTCATCTTTAATTTTATTTTTGTTTGTTTTCTCTCTTTTCCAAGATGAATTACATTCAGAATACCTGTCAAATGAGGTGTTGAAACAATAAGAGAACAGTAACTGTACAACTGCATACCAAAAGTGTAGTTACACTCAACTAATTAAAATCTGATGAACTGATTAACAGAGGATCCACAGCAGAGGCGTAATTTACGTAGGGTTGGTGGATTAAGAAAACCCACGGGCCCTGTTGGGATGAAATCCTTTACCACCACCACACTGCCGTGAATTTTTGTTTGTTTGTTTGTTTAAATCCGAGGCGGAATGAGCGCAGCAGCTGCTTCTCTCCAGCCAGAAGGGCTGCTACTGGCTCGGGCCCCGAGCTGAAGGGGGCCCCGAGAAACGGCTGACATCAGTCAATTTCAATGACAAATCTATGGCGCTACACTAGACGCTGCAACGACAACGTGTCGAAAATCCCCCGCATGGGGCCCTTTTCTGAGTACTCACCGATTAGTTGCTAGAAGGGGGCCGGAAGACGGCGGATATCAGCTACGCAACTTGAAACCCCCCGGACACATTACAATGACACATCTGGAACCTACCTAATGGGGCCCCACTACTACCCGGCTAGCTTCAACATGCAGTCAGTGTTGCTAAACACACTTTTTTCGGGTTAGGATAGAGCGTCTCGCTGTCGTTGTCGGCCACCGCCGAAATGTTTAGTTCACTCGTGACGCTCGCTAACTGGGAGCCATGCTAGCTAGGAGCCGTGCCGCTACCGCTGCTCCTGCTGTGTTTATATGTGAGGGGAAGGGGAGAGGTGGGGCGCTGCAGGAGGGAGACGAAGCAGGGCGGAAGAACAGTAGCGGATTTTGAAAATAAACTTCAACACGTTTCAAGTGGCACTAGATCCTCTTTGCGATATTATCATGTGCGCATTTTGAACACGATATTGAAATTTCATTTATTTAATACCACGATTATCGTCAATACCGGTTTACCGCGACAGCCCTAATCCAGGCCATCATCGAGCGCTTGGAGGCGCGAGGCTCCCAACAGCTTGCGCCGCACCTGCAGCCCTGCCATGAGACCCCGCAGCGTCGGCGTCCAGCGGAGCAGCGCAGACCAGGCCCCTGGAGTTCCCCGGCGTCCGGCCAGACCAGATCGTCTGAACGCCGACCTCCGCAGGGCATCGACCAGCCTAGACGGTCCCACGCTCCCAAGCCTCGGAGCGCCCTGTCCGCTCATCCTGCTTCTGTCGCTAAACATTTCAATAAAGGCCGACAGGCTCGTTACTTCTCTGAAAGAGCAACAATCCTCCCCTCTTCCCGTGTTTGTATGACTGAAGCATGTCAAACTCGGCAGAGTTTCTTCCCTCCTGTCTCCCGCTATGCAATAAAGCGGCATAGACCAGTGAGCAGGGCGCACACGGAGCTGCCTGGACACGCCGCGCCGTCCCTGCTCTCCCTCCACTATCTTCCCGCGCCGCAGCCGTGGAGACGGAGTGCTTCACCAGGCATGGGCCGCTGGCTTTCCCGCTGAGTGTTACGCTTAAGCGGAGCATGGCGGAGGTTCTTCCTGTGTCTCATGAACGCTCCAAGCGGAGCTGTCCAGTGCTAGCCTGGGTTCCCGCTGACAAGCACCCTGCTTCTGGCTTCAGCACCAGGGACAGCGGCTCGTGGGGCTCCGCACTCACGCCGCTACCGCTGGGTTCGCTCCCATCAAAGCGCTGGTTCGTGGCCCCGGCACGGCCACCCGCGCTCTTTCATGGGACGCCCCCTTCACAGCCCTTTCACCGGGGGCCCCCCGTCTCCCGAGGCTGGGAGGACGGGAGGGCCGTCCCCTCAGGCCATGGTGCAGCCACTGACGCTGTGTTTTCAGACGTGGCGCACGATGCTGGGCCCGCTTTCACCCTGGTTGTCCAGAACACTGAGAAGCGGCTATGCTCTGTAGTTTGCTTGTCGTCCGCCTCTCTTCAATGGGATCCTTCGAACGTGGCTCGCATGCCCTGCGGGGGCGGCCGCTCTCGAGGCAGAAGTGACCTCGCTCCTCCGCCGGGGCGCAGTGACGGAGCTGAGCGTGGAAGAGGCGCACTCGGGTTTTTATTCCCCCTACTTCTTGGTTTCCAAGAAGAGTGGAGGTATGAGGCCCATTCTGGACCTGCGGGTCCTAGATGCTCACATAACCACCAGGAGGTTTCGCATGCTGACAGTCAAACACCTCCTGGAGAGCATCCGCCCTGGGGACTGTATGGCGTCGGTCGACCTCACGGACGCCTACTTCCACATCCATATCCTGAGGAGGCACAGGCCCTTGCTCCGGTTTGCCGTGGGAAACAGGTATTTTCAATACATTCGTCTCCCCTTCGGCTACTCTCTCGCTCTCGCACCTTTTCCAAGTGTATCGAGGTGGCGCTGGAGCCCCTCCGTCGTCGTGTGCTGAGGATTCTCACATACATCGACGACTGGCTCATACTGGCGTCCTCCTATCAGGAGGCAGTGGAGCACACGGCCCGGGTCCGGCACCTCATCGACCTCCTGGGGTTCATGGTGAAACAAGACAAGAGCCCGTTCACCACGGCTCAGCACATGGCTTACCTGGGTTTGGAGCTGGACACGCTCTCTATGATGGCCCGCCTCTCCAAGGACAGGCGAACCTCCCTCCTCTCGGCCCTGAGGTCTGTGATGACCACACCCCTGGTCAGGGTCCGTCTGGTCAGGACCGTCCTGGGTTTGATGGCCGCGGCCCACCCAGTGGTTCGGTTGGGCCTTCTGTACATGCGCAGACTGCAGCGGTGGTTCTCACGCCTCTGCTGCTTTGGGAAACGGGACGGACACAGACTGGTCTCGATCCCGATTCAGGCGCGTCAGGATCTCCTTTTCTGGATGGATCCTGCTCTCCTCATGCAGGGAGTCCCCCTGGGCTGCATGTCGCATCACGTCGAGGTGTTCACGGATGTGTCTCTCGCAGGATAGGGGGGAACCCTAGGCCATCTCGTGGTAGGCGGGGCCTGGGGTTCCCCGCCTACTCACATCAACGTGCTAGAAATGATGGTGGTGCAGCAGGTTCTGCTCCATTTCCAAGCAAGGCTGAAGGACAGCCATGTGCTCGTCAGGACGGACAACACCAATCAAAAGCGGCCATGGGAGGAGCCTCCTCTTCAAAAGCCTGGAGGGAGGATCAGTCTGGGAGCGGCTGCGTCTGTGTGGTGGCCTGTCGCTCCTCACTCGTCTGGCTTGTTTGAAGCGTTTAATCTGTGATTTGTGTGCTTGTTTGGAGTACTAGGTGGTACTGCTTCATTAAGTTGGTGGTTTTGTGCTGTTTTGGGATCCAAGACTATTCCAAAGGGATCACCTCTCCTCATCTTCCTCAGCTATTCCAAAGGGATCACCTTTGGAATAGTCTTGTTTCTTCATTTTGTGTTGAGTTTGACTTATGGTAACCCTTAGTTTATGTAACCCTTCTTATTTATTAAACACCTCTGTTCATCTGGGTTTTATGTTACTTCCTTCTTCCTTTTGAGCCGCGGATGTAACATAATTGGGGGCTCGTCCGAGAAATCCTTAAAGTTCCCGAGGAGGAGTGGAGTAATTAATTAGGGTTTTGTTGTGTGGGATTTTCTTTTCTTTTGTAGTATTGTACAGTGCGGAGAATGGAGCACTTTAACGTTCAGACATTTCTCGTTGAACCTTCCCTGGAACAGATTGACAATTGCAGAAAAGGTGATTGGACTAAGATTAGATTTGATAAGATGTAGTTTTCAGATTCCCTACCCCCGGCAAATCTTGAAAAAAGATCTAAAAACTTTAATCATTAGCACTCTGGTGGAGAGGGAGTTGATACAGGCACCTGCTGCGCTTTCAGGATGGCACCTCGAACGACGCCACCAGTGCCAACGTGCACACTGAGCCTCACACAAAGATGTCTCCAAGGAGTGAAGCCAAGAGTGCTGCACTGCAGACAAGGCCGGGTGGGCGCGTCCGCGCAGGCTCCAGCTTCTCCTCATCTTCCTCAGCCAGCTCTGGTTCAGCGAGCGAGGCCCAGCTCAAAGTCCGGCTCACCCAGCTGAAGCTAGAAGCCCAAGAAAAGGCGGAAAGGAGAGACGCACAGCTCAAGCTGCAGCTGGAGATCAGGAGGCTTGAGATTGAGGCGGAGACGGCAGTACGTATGCGCCAGCTCGAGCTCGAGTCTCAGAGGGAGACGCACGTGCTCCGCTCATTGGCCGGTATGTGTCCTCCTCCCACCAGCCGAGATCACAGCCTGTTTGATGTCAGTAAAAATATCATCTGATGGTGCGTTCACACCAGACGCTTTGCAAGCGTCACGGGCGTCACTGACGCCTCAAAGTTGACGCGTGTAAAGTGTGGAATTCGACGTGTGTTCAAATTACACACGACGCTTGCAACGCGCGGCAGCTCATTGGCGGGAGTGGGAGGAGCTTCTGTGTCCTGTCTTCCTGTTGACAATAGCGGATCCCATTGAGACACTGGCTTGGCTTTATTTAATAAAGAAAGCCAGAAAACGGCGTCGTCAGGCGCCTGTGCAACGTTTTTGGGTTCATTCCATCCTGCAGTGGCGTTCGCAATTTGGCGAATTTCACCATTTGCTCCAGGAGCTGCGTGAGGATGAGGTTCGCTTTCAGCGGTACTTCCGCCTCTCCCGGGCCCAGTTTGACGACCTTCTGGCCCGCATCAGTGCTCTAGAGATGCGCGGATTGCGGTTGCACCCGCGGAGCCCGCAAATAACCGCGGATCGGGCGGATGACGTGTCGAAAAATTAAGATTTTTATTACATTCGGGCGGGTTGCGGTTGAAGCATTCAAAAAAAAAAAAAAAAAAGCTACCTCAATACACCTAAACACTATTCTGTGGATGCCGGGCGGGTTTGGTTTTGAAAATTGATTAAAAAGAAATCGTTCATATGGGCGGACAGCGGGCGGATGGAGATTTTAGAAGCGGTTGTGGATGGAAAAATGAGCCATCGGCACATCTCTACAGCGCTCTGAGTGCTCGTCTGTGATTGGATGACGGTCGCGTTGACGCTTCCAAAGTTCAGTTTTCCCAACTTCAGGCGTTGACCCCTGCAACGCGCAATGCGTGTGACGCGCGTCACCAAAGCTCAAAAAGCTCGAAAAGCGACGCTCAAAAAGCGCCTGATGCACGTTAGGTCCGTTGAAGTTCGTCCACCATAGACTTTGAATGTAAAAGCAACACCCGTGACGCTTGCAACGCGTCCGGTGTGAACGCACCATTAGTTCCCACCTTCCGAGAGTGGGAGGTTGATAGCTTTTTCAGCGCGCTTGAGCGCATCGCCTCCACTCTCCACTGGCCACCAGAGGTTTGGTCTCTGTTGGTGGAGTGCAAAATTCATGGCAAAGCCCAGGAAGTAATTTCGGCACTTCCTGTAGAGGAAAGCTTGAAATATGACAGTGTCGAAGCCGCCATCCTCTGCACTTATGAGTCAGTTCCTGAAGCTTACTGGCAGAAGTTAAGGAACGGGGAAAAATTACCAAGCCAGACTTTCAGTGAGTTTGCTAGAGATAAAAGGGTTTTGTTTGATAAGTGGATTAAATCATCTAAAGTGACTGATTTTGAATCCCTGTGAGAGCTCATTTTGCTAGAGGACTTTAAAAATTGTATTCCGGATCCTGTTATTGTGCATCTGAATGAGAAAAAGTCTAATTCGCTCGCTGTTGCTGCTGTGTTAGCAGATGAATGTGCTCATGCATAACATTGCTTTTTCTGTACAAAAACCTCGCGGTTCCCCGATTAGTACTGGTGGTGTGTTAAAATCCCAAAGCTTGAACAAAGGACGTGAGTGTTACTATTGTCACAAAGCTGGGTGATTGCCTCGCCCTAAAACGCAAGGAGCAGGTGTCCAAAGGTGTCGGCTTGATTAATTCTGAAATTAAACCTTTGGACATTGACATTGATTGTGACAAACCTGATTCATATTTTGAACCCTTTATTTTGGAAGGGTCTGTGTCGTTGCCGGGTGAACCTGCTGATCAGCGCCCGGTGCGCGTTCTGCGAGACACCGCCTGCTCACAGTCAGTGAACCTTGCAAGTGTGTTGCCATTTTCAGATAAATATGCCTGCGGTTATGGTGCGGAATCCAGCTGGGTTATGTTCCTTGACCAGTGCATTATGTGCATGTCGAGTACAAGTTGGTGTCTGGAATGTTCCCGGTGGCTGTTTGTCCTGCCCTCCCGTTTAAAGGCATTGCATTTTTGCTGGGAAATGACATCGCTGGGGGCAAGGTGACTTCCACCTTAGAGGTGCTGGATGTGCCCCAGCACCGTGAGTCCAGTATTGCTGAAAGATCAAATTCTGAGTGATTTCCAGCCTGTTCGTTCACCAGAGCTCGGGCCAAGAAAGTGAATAGGGACAATATTGTGCCCCTGTCTGACACTTTTCTGATATCAGAATTTACAGATTCGGCCAAGACTGAAAACAAGCCAGATTCCTCTGTCAAATTGGAGGATGAGCCCGCTGCTGTCATCCCGACGCGCTCCGTTAGCGCGGGAGTTTCTTCCCTGCCTGACAGCGCACCTTTGCCAGTCTCCAGAGATCGCCCGTGTGCTGCGCAGGGGGCGGACCCGATGTGAAGAAATGCTTCACAAAGGTAGTGAGAACAGAGGCTGCCCTGGTGACTGGGGCGTGCGCGCCAATCGTGTCAGACTCTGTGTCCTCCTGAGGAATTAAGGCCTCCCAGCCGAACAAATTTCGGCAGCCTCGCGCCCTCCTTGCCTAAGAACTTTGTTCGGCTGGGTGATCGAGAAGTCTTCTGTGATTGGTCAGATTTTCCTGCTTCACCTCGACACCCCCATTTATTGCCAGAGCGGAGCCACTGAAGAGACGGTGCTTTATTAAATGGAGCAGAAAGCTCCACGTTTTCCAAAAATGGCTCATAGAGTCAGCTGAATTCATCTTTAGAATTATTTAACTGTCCAGGTATTTACATTACTTGTACCTCTTTATGCTTAACAAAATGTTACCACTGCTCAACGGAGAACTGCCTCGTTTGGTTATTTATACACTGAAAATTATTCTGGACTGAGATCGTGTTTTAAACTGATTGCGTTTAATGACTGAAGCGAACACATTTTCAAAGGATGGATTTCATGACTCTGATAATCATCAACCATAATGGCTTCATTATATATTGCCAATTAAGATACCACAAACACTTAATATCCCCTGAAAAATAAATAAATACAACTTGTATAGTCCTCAAAATCTCTCCAAAAAATTAAATAAAAAAAAAAAAATGTATTTCTGAATCAAATGTCTTTAAAAGACTTATAACAGAAATTATTCACATCGATTGATTGCTGTATTTCAAACGTTTTTATTGAATTTTTCTGTCTTTAAAATGAATTCATAACAGCGCCTATAATTCCCTCCTGCCAGGCACAAGTCCTGGAGGAGTCTGCAAAATTCAGAAAGTAATTTCTTGAGATGATCGGAGTCCCGACGTTTCTCTTCCTCCACCCCTGGCACCTTCCACACTGTCACTGAGGAGGAGCAGCAGTGCAGGAGAAGTTGGTGGATGTACCTTGCAGGTGGTGCAGCAGCTGCATCTGTAGAGATCATGATAAAATCATTTTCAATGCCTTGACCATTAATTAAAGAGCTTATCCTTCAGCATCAGACTGGATCCAGAGACGGATCAATAAAACGCAAGGTGTCTCAATTCCTGATGATTTGATGGTCAAAGCAGGAGAAAAAAATCATGAAGAAATTTAAAGGGACTTAAGGCAAAATTTGTGAAAAACTACACATGCATTTCCAGTTTATTCAATACTAATGGGCCGTGAAGCATTAAAATCCTAAAATAACAGGCCAATCCGCGTATCTGTCTGTTGCCTTGTACAAGCTGTGTGCCACAGAATTTGCTGCAGTTCGGGGTCCGAATTTCCCGCGCAATCGTGGGGATGTGACGTAAACTGACGCTGTATGCGCGTTCCTGATGGCTCTGGAACAGACCCGCGGAGGTAAATTTTGTAAAGTTGCCTTAAAGCGACACTAAGGAACTTTTCAATCTTAATAAAACATTATAATATCTTTTGTGATGATACATCGACTTACAACTAGTTGAATGAGCCCTCTGTCACGGCCTGAGGGCGTCAGTATTGCTTTCACTTGGACTAAGCAGCTGTGAGGAGGGTGGTAGGAACCCTGCACACTAAAAAACTCCAAATGTGCGGACTGCTTTACAGCATGGTCTCCGAGGAGGGAAAAGCGGTACAAAGACAAAGTTACGTTTACCAAAGTTAAACGTTTATTTTCAGCATCATGATATAACATTGTTTAGCCACCATTAGATTCATTTAGATTCATTACCTCGTCGTTATCCGTCCTTCACACAGCCACTGGAAACAAATGAAGGCGAGTTCAGTCCGACAGCATGCCACCGGGAGCAGCATTTTACGACGCCATGTGCTAGTCCTCATGGGAACTGTAGTATTCGCTCAGGCAAAACACTACCGCTTTTGTCCACTGGTGCCGCCAAAATCAACGAAAACTGAAAGTTCCTTTGTGTCGCTTTAAGTCCCTTTACTTATATTCGACATTATTTTTATAATGATGTGAAAATAACATACATTTTATTTATAGACTGGAATGTGCATAAAAACAAAACTGCGTTTTTAATTTGGGAGAATTCATTTAAAAAACATTACAAACACAATTAATGAGTATAAATTAAAATTGGTGGAGCAGCATATCTGTCAGCTATTGTGTTTCTCCTCCACATACTCTGAATTACTTATATTAATTTTTTTTTAAGGGGGGAAATTTTACTGGCTAAATAGAGGAAAATTGAAATATTTAATAACGAAAGAACAATATTAGAAACTGATGAAGCTCTTACGATCAAATCTGCAGCTCTCTGATCTGTTTATCATCCAACAACCTGCCTTGCCTTGAGCCATGAAAAAAAAAAACTTTCACAGCTTTTGCAGAACAAAAATGGGCTTATTTCTATTTATTTTATGTACAGACAAGAGATTAACTGATCACCAATACCTGAATGAGGACAGGTGAAGTGGCCTTGAACCAGCTGGACTCTCTTTTCTTCATCTGCTCATGGAGGGCAAGCTTCAATAAGTAATCGTTCATCAATTCTTCCATAAAAACGCCATTTTTATACCATCCAGCCATGTAGAGTTGCTGGAAAAAGTTGCTGGAGGAGCGGAGTCAGCACTGAGGGGGCGTGGCCTCATAGGGGCGCGGCCTTTGAGTTCTCGCTTCGGCTAGAGTATGAAATGTCATCAAGCTGCCGAACTTTCTTCGGCAGCTTGATGACGTCATCCTGCCAAACTTTGTTCTTGTTCTTGTGGAGTATGTAGGGGCCTTTAGTGATACGCCATTCTGTTCTTCAAAGCGCTCGTCTCCCAAATTCTGAAATGCTGCAACAGCTTCCCTCGGTATTGAGTCACCTGTCACCTGACCTGCAGTGTGACGTCAGCGGCCTGATAGAATGGTCGGTTCAGTGACATGCCCACTCGAACTCATGTTAAGCATGATATAAACCACTCGCTCTCGCTCTACTGTTGGCACTCTAGCATTTTTGAGGGTTAAGGTCACCTGTCACCTGTCATCCACGCATGCAGAAATGTCCCTCTCGTGATAATGGACTCACTTAAAAGACTCTCAAAGTATTGCTGATCGTTCTCATAATGCTGTCTCTGCTCGCGCCAATGAACTCTCTCCTTCCCATGATTCATTTCCAGAGGGCGTTTTCTCTTCTTTGTTGCAGCCTTTTTTCTTTTCTTTTTCTTTTTTTACTCAGTAACATTTGTGATATAAAATGTACCGGAGTACATTATGTAGCAGCATAGAGGTGTCTGCTTATGTGCTGCATGCAGGCCAGTGCTGATTGGCTGCTGCTGAGGTGGCCCAGTATAAAAGCAGAGCTCCTCCCTCCAATCTTCCTTTGCGCCCCTGCTGACTGACGTGTCATTTGCGGGTCAGAGGTTGCTGACTGACAGGTATGGCAGCACACTGCTTCACTCGATGTCTCTCTCATCATGCTAAGCCATGGGTGTTTGCTTGCAGGGTGCTGCTTGTGTGCTGCTCTGTGCTGCTTTAGGTGTGGCTTCAGGCACTGCTGCATTGTTTGGCTGTGGTAGGTGTCCTCCCTCTCTCTCTCTCTGCAGTGTATTAGATGCTGTCCTGTGGCTAATGCTAGTGTGGTCGCAGGTGAGGTGCTGGCGGCTGGAGCCCTCGCTCCCTCCCATATACCCCTTTCCCACTGCAACTAGCGGGTCGACCCGTGTCTTCGACCTGCTAACTATCGCCTTTTTAGACGCCTTTCGCATTACCTGCAGACCTCCCGCTGCCGTCACTGCGTTTTCCCGCACTGATGGTGTCCCACGTTGATGACATAATCAGCGCGACGGAGCAAAACAAAAGTAAACAATGCAGCGGAAAACAGTCCCTGTTACCTGTAGACGAATCTCCTCTTCCCCACGGATCAGGGGAAGCTCTCTGGTCTCGCTGTCTTGCCAATGCTGGGTCATGTTGATGAAGGAAATCTCACGCTGTGTCCAGAAACAACAACTAGCGCGCTAACGTGGCCAGTGGGAAAGGGGTATTAGTGTGTATGTGTGTTCTCACTGCTGTGAAAGGTATGCTCACTTCATATGTAGCACCATATTCACTAGCCACATCATTAGCGATTACAGCAATAATCATTCCTCCTTTGATCCAGGTGCTCCTATAATCTGTTCGTTAGTTCATTGCTGCCTTGTCTCCAGTGTGCTTTGTCTCCAAGCCTGCTAGTCTGGAGCCACTCATCCCAAGCTCATCTGTATCACGGTAGCAGCCGTGTGGCTATTGTGGGCCAGCGGCTCCTCTGTCTACTGGGTGGAATTAACCTCCAGTTTTGAGAGTTTGGCTGGGACAGCTAGCCGGGCAAGTTCTTAATTTGGGGGTTGTGCCCAGTGCCCGGAAGGTGGCATCCTTCGTTGTTTTCTGTGTGCGGTGGTGGTTTGCTTCACTGGGTGTGGTTTGATTTGCTTTACTCTTGTCTAATGGATCGCTCCCCTCCGCGTTAGCTTATGCCCATCCACTAGGCCTCAGCTGAGAGTAAATTCCCCCCCTCCTTCCCTGGGTTCTATGTGAGTTTTAAAGTATGTATTAGGTACTTTTAAACATTCATTTTTGGAATAAAATCGCTGGATTACACCGCTTATCTCCTACACCGGAGATAAGCTCCATCCACACTCCCGTCCTGCTAGGACCCCATAGCTGTCCGAACGGGATGCCTGACTAAAAATAACAAAACATCAATCACAACAAATAACAGGGAATTTGTAACACAAAGATTTACTAGACAGAAATGTGATAACTTCTGTCAGTGAACCTGGTGAACAGAATGGGTGAACAGTCTTGTTGCAACACAAAAGAAGAATGGTACACTAAGGGTGTGTTTGGACCCTTGTGACCTGAATCAAGCAAACGCCAGCACTACTCCATTCCCACACGAGGACATCCGCAGCAAACTTGCAGGAAAATCAGTCTTCACTATTTTGGATGAAAAGGATGGATACTGGCAGATCAAACTGGATGATTCATCTTCAAAGCCCTGCACCTTCAACACACCATGGGGTCGGTATCGTTTCCTCCGCCTTCCATTGGGAATTAAATCTGTCAGAAAAGTGTTTCAGCAAAAGAACTGAGACATTCGGTGACATTCCTGGTGTGTTCGTCCTAGCAGACGATATCATTGCAGCAAAATCAGAGCGTGAGTACAAAGAAATCTTGCGAAAAGTAATGGAAATGGCAAAAGCAGCTCATGTGAAATTCAACAAAGACAAGATTCAGTTCAAAGTGGACACTGTGAAATATATGGGACGTGTCATCACAGCAGCAGGTCAGAAAGCTGATGACACAAAGATCAAAGCTATCGTTGACATGCCCACTGCTGAGGACAAAGTCTCCAACGCTTATTGGGAATGATAAAGTTCTTAGCGCAGTACATACCAAATGAAGCGTCACTTACTGTGCCCTTAAGACAACTACTGAAGGAGGACACTGTGTGGCAATGGCAACCACACCACAGCGAGGCGCTGCAGAAACTCAAAACTGCCCTCACACAAGCACCAGTCCTGTGGTTCTATGACCCCGAGAAACCCCTCGCACTGCACGCAGACTCTTCTAAAGATGGGTTTGGAGTGTGCCTGCTACAAGATGGTCAACCTGTGTGCTATGCTTCCCGAGCACTCACAGACCCTGAAAAAAGGTACGCTTAAATAGAAAAAGAACTGCTTGCCATTGTGTTTGCCACCAAAAGGTTTCACCAACATGGAAGACCAGTGACAGTCCAATCTGATCACAAGCCTCTTGAAGTGATTATACACAAACCGCTCTGCAAAGCACCAGCAAGACTGCAAGGAATGCTTCTTCATCTACAGAGGTACACATCTCATTGTTTTTGTCCCATTTTAACTGGCTGGGACGGATGGAGCCTTTGGGAGAAGACGTCCAACTTCCCCACCACAAACAAAATGTATCACTGTGAATTCCTTGTTACAAGACAAGGAATTACTTCACCAAGTGTCCTAAAGCCTATGCCCTCCCTTATCAGAGTGCCATCACCATCCAAAGACTTCCCAGCTGCAATAAATGGAAAGCACATAAATATTTGTTGAGATGTAGGGGGAAAAAGTAAGTAGTTGGCAGGGAACATATAGAAATGTGACAATTTTGCTTAAGTACATAACAACCCACGTCATGACTTTACCGCCTCTGAAACACAGCCATCCCGGAGTGACTCCCTGTGCTTTTTAAATGACACAAGATGAAAGTTCAATAATAATATGAGTTTAAAGATAAAACAGAAACATGACAAATATCTTGAAAATATTTTAATCAAGAATGATGGATCAACACATCAGAAGAAACCACTGGTCTTATCTTGACACCTTCTCACATATCCAGTATATCTCGCGCCTCTGGCAATTTGCATCGTCTCGGGACTTCCAAGGGTTGGAGGAGCTCAGCAATACAGCTGCACAGTCCTCACCTATCCCAGCTTCGTTTGGCTCTCCATCCATCCAGTACCTGAAAATAATCCAAATTGTTGACTCATTTATTTTTATTCAAATTAATCTGGCAAAGTGAAATTTTCCATTAATTTTTTTTTTTTTCCCAGAAGGATTTTCTGCAGCTCTCACCTTGGTTCCACCTCTGTGACATTATTAATCCACACCCAGTGGTCCTCTGTGTCCATGTCGGTGAGACCCACCCAGAAACCATTCTGCCAGATTTCTAGACCTTGCACCATTTTGTTAACGTTGTTACCCACAAATGTCTGTACAATCACAAAAAACAGTTCACATTTTGAAACACCCAGCTCTGTCTTTCCAATGTGTAAATAAATATTTAATTTTGCTTTTTCAATTTTCTTGCTTAAAATGAACTCACCTGCTCCTCTGGGCTGTCGATCACAATCAGGTCAGATCCACGGTTGATGCAGTCTGTTCTGCTGTCATGCCAGTTCTTTTTGACAGTAGAGGACTCGGCGTATGAAAAAAAGTAGCAGGAGGTGTTGAAATGAAGAAATCCAGAGGGGCATTTCCCACAAGACGACTCTGAAAGGAACAAATTTTTTTTTTGTAAATCTTCCTGTAATGAAAGCCAACAAACTCAATCAAAACAGCCTTAGCTGTGTCTCACCCAGAGCTGAAATGTTAGAGAGCAGGGTCGTCCTCTCAGTCCGCAGAGCCTCAAGCTGTTTTTGATAGCCGTCATTGATGATCTTTTTTTGTTGGAGCTGGTCTTTGAGCATGGTGTGGTTTTTGACCGCTGTCTCTAAAGCTCTCTTGGCGTCCTCCTCAGCCATGATCACGTCACTGTGGTTGTTGAGGAGATTGTGGAGCTGATTGAGGAGCTGTACTGCAGCTGGATGGGAGACGTGGATTGAGTTCTGCCTTATTTGGGCACCTGTGTATGTTACAACGATAAATGACAAACACGCTTCAATTATTACAGACTTTTTCACAGCTTCAGCAGAAGATATGTCCAGAGTTAAGGGGTTGTGCATCCATACTTTTGGACTACAATTCTAACTAAATGAGTGCATTAACTGTATTTTTACTATTTTTGTTCTCAGTCTGCTCACCCCAAAAGATGTTGATATTTTTCAGCGTCTTGATGTTTGGTCTCTGTGAGACTTCGTCTGCTAAGCAATGTAATTAAAATATCACAAAAGAAGGAAATGAAACCGAACTGTCCTACTCACACTTTATTCCAATAATAACTGCAGATATCAACAGCACCACGTTCAGCAGTCCCAAACTCAGCAGCAGCAGTCGGTACCTCGGACCTGTGTTGCCACCTGAGAATACAGAGGAAAAACAATTCATCCATTAAATGTAAGTTGAACAAAAACATTTTTTTAAGGTTTCTTGCATATTCAGTCATCTCTCTTTCTGGACACCTAAAAGGTAAGACATTGTTAGTAGTTTGATTTAAGTTTGCAAACAGAAAAATAAACTACATGTGATCTTTTTTAAAAATTAAACGTAAACTTCCATACAGTGAAACCAATTGATGCTGCAATTACACTCATCTGACCTGTAAGTCATCAAACTGCGGCTAAACACAATGATTTTTACAATGAGAGAAGCCTCAGAAATTGCTCCTCTTTTACAAACATGACAATGGAAGGAACGGATTCACTCAAACGACCAAACCACCTTAACAAAACTGAAGCGGAAGCTTTGCGGGGGGAAAATCAGTGCTCAGCAAAACCAAACCTTTCCCAAAATACTTCATATGACCGTTTGAACGACGCACCATTGTAGTTTTTTGTCCTTCTCTGTGGATTGTCCATAGCTGCGGTGTTGCTTGTACTGTCGACTGATGTCTCAATTCACTTCTCTTATTCACCCCCACCTAACAGATTTCACTGGAAGAGTGCAATGTGTAAAAGTTCAAGCTTGAAAAAAAATAGGAATTTGAACGTCACCTAATCCAGTATTATTAGATCAAGTGTCATGTAAATATAGGACGATAATCAAATACAACATAGTCATCAAAAGTGTGAAGCAAATCTTTCACAGAAATCCATTAGGATTTTTTGATGGTGATTTTTGGTCAATGTGGAATTGTTTAACAGACTTCATAATGTACAGATGGCTCATAGGGTTTTTTTTTTAATTTTAATTTCGTTTTATTTAAAGAAATCTTTCCTGATTGTACATATCCTTTAGTGAAACTGTCAATTTTAATCATGTCATACTGGATTCCAATTCCAGAGTCTTCAGTTCATAAAGGTTATCTCCTGGGGGTATTACTGTATTCACTGTTTGCAGAGAGAGAGATTACAGTCAAATCGGCACTGACCAACTCGATATAATTCCGATATCGATATAAATAATACAAAAGCCTCAGAAAAACTGTTAAGAATCATGCACATAATGTACTACCTGTAAAACTAGAAATTATTTATCCAGGAAGCTCCTCCAGTATAAAATTTTAGAAATAAAAACTACAATCAATTAAATGTTTACCTTTTATTTAAAAAATATGAAATCACTGTCAAATAAACGTAAGTTTCACCTTTTTCAATATAAATAGCTTTGACTTTACACTTAAATACAGTTATGTTATTGTTATAGATTCAGACAAAGCTGCTTCAACCAGTTATAGAAATAAAAGTGCTCAGAATTACTGCAATAAATAGAAAAATGAGTGAGCAACAACAAACATAAATATTACTGGGACAGGGACTTCAAATAACTGCCATACACTCACCTTTTAAATATTAAAAGCTTTAAAGGATAAGTTTGGTTTAAACAGTTTTCACATTGTTTATAGAACGAAGTACAACAATATACTCACCCAGAAGGGTTTTCTGATCCAAACAGTGCTTCGGGAGAAATTTAGAACCAAAATCGAGCTGCAGACATCTGTATACTGTTAGCCAATGGGGCATGTGTGGCGCCGGCCAGAGGTGGTCAGTAACGAAGTAAATTTACTTAAAGGTATAATGGATGATGCTTTAGCCAATGAATGGCGTGATGCGAGTCTCAACTATCCGCTAGGTAAGTCCGACGTCACCCTCAAGGATACGCCCACTTCCGGGGCCAAACGCGTCTGCGCTCCGTCGGCACAACGTGTAAAACAGTTCAAAACAAACATGTCAGAACCTGCAAATCTCTTTACAATTGCATCTTTTTTTTCCGGGAAAACCTCGGAGAGGATTCAAAAGGGTCTGAATTAGGGCTGTCGCGGTAAACCGGTATTGACGATAATCGTGGTAATAAAAAATGAAATTTCAATATCGTGCTCAAAATGCGCACATGATAATATCGTAAAGAGGATCTAGCGCCACTTGAAACGTGTATTTTCAAAATCCGCTCCTGTTCTTCCGCCCTGCTTCGTCTCCCTCCTGCAGCACCCCCACCTCTCCCCCTCCCCTCACATGTAAACACAGCAGCAGCGGTAGCGGCACGGCTCCTAGCTAGCGTGGCTCCCAGTTAGCGAGCGTCTCGAGTGAACTAAACATGTCGGCGGTGGCCGACAATGACAGCGAGACGCTCTATCCTAACCCGAAAAAAGTGTGTTTAGCAACACTGACTGCAAGTTGATGCAAGCCGGGTCATAGTGGGGCCCCATTAGGTAGGTTCCAGACATGTCACTGTAATGTGTCCGGGGGATTTCAAGTTGTGTCGCTGATATCCGCCGTCTTCTCCGCCGGCCCCCTTCTAGCAACTGACCAGTGAGTACTCGGAAAAGGGCCCCATGCGGGGGATTTTCGACACGTTGTCGTTGCAGCGTCTAGTGTAGCGCCTTAAATTTGTCATTGAAATTGACTGATGTCAGCCGTTCCTCGGGACCCCCTTCAGCTCGGGGCCCGAGCCAGTAGCGGCGCCTCTGGCTGGAGAGAAGCAGCTGCTGCTCATTCCGCCTCGGAGTTAAACAAACAAACAAACAAAAGTTCTCAGCAGTGTGGTGGTGGTACAGGATCTCACCCCAAGAGGACCCGAGGGTTTTCAGAACCCACCAACCCTACGTAAATGACGCCTCTGCTGTGGATCCTCTGTTAATCAGTTCATCAGATTTTAATTACTTGAGTGTAACTACACTTTTGGTATGCAGTTGTACAGTTACTGTTCTCATATTGTTTCAACACCTCATTTGACAGGTATTCTGAATATAATTCATCTGGGAAAAGAGAGAAAACAAACAAAAATAAAATTAAAGATGAATCTAAACGTTTGTACCATTATTAGTTAAATTTTTGCTGATATTGTGATAATATCGTTATCGTGATATTTTTTGCCCACGATAATCGTGAAGAGAAAATTTGATATCGTGACAGCCCTAGTCTGAATTCTTGTAACGCCGGTCGGGTGGCAAAGTCAGCGTTACACAGGGTGTAATTAAAGGTAAAGTCCAGGCGTCTATGAAGAAGAAGCTCAACGATGTCGAGGTGAGTTAACCAGTGCTTTCTGGCTTTTAATGTTTTTTTCCCTTGGCTTCTAAGTAGCCTTGGTTAAGACTGGGATAGATTTATATTATGGATAGATTTGTGTTATTTAACATTTCACTTGTTCAAATAGATATGTGTCTCTCGTTAGCTGAATGCTAACAGGTGGCTTTAATGACTTGAAATCAAGCTGTCATTGTCTCTAAGAAATAACTTAAGAGTGAGTTGTATGTTTTTCACCCTTATGCTCACCTGCTCTTCAAAGCCAGACTCAAAACTCACCTGTTCAGACAGTCCTGCATCACCAAGGGGTTATAGTCATATCCACCATAACAATGTTGTTGCTTTTTTTTTGTTATGTTATTACTGTTCTTAATTTTTCTCAGTCTTTTAATGTTCAGTGTCCTTGGGTGCTTTGAAAGGCGCTTTTAAAATCGTATAAATTATTATTATTATTATTATTATTATTATTATTATTACTCACCTCATTCTAAAATGGTGGTAAAACAGTGGAAAACAGCTTACAGATCTTCTATTTTCACATTTTTACACAGTGGCTATTATGTGGCATAACTGCTTTTCCCATCTGTAGGTCAAATGTCCCTGGACGGCTGCAACAAAGACTGTCCTGCAGGCAGCAGACAGAAAAGCCTTCTTTCTGCAATGGGATGCATCAACTGGTTCTCTGACGGACGCTCTGGAACAGTTCTACAAAGATCATTTCTTGCCGAAGATGTTGCAGGAGATGTGAATTTGCACCACCAGCCTACAGAATGCATGCCATAAAGAAGAGCCACACTTTAAGCAAATGACACTTTATTATAATAAAGGTTCATACATTCATGACTTTGCTTTTTTTTTTTCACATCTGAATCATTCCCATCATGCCATTTCATGCAGAATTGGTGTTTGCAGATTTGTAAGACAGACACACACTTCAGCACTAAACTGGTTCAAGTCATATCTCTTGGATAGAACAGAGCATGTTGCCCTTGGACAATCAACATCATCACCACACACTGTCACCTGTGGAGTACGACAAGGGTCTGTCCTTGGTCCAACCCTGTTCACCATCTACATGCTCCCCCTAGGTCAGATAATTAATAAACACAAGGTTTCTTTTCACTGCTACGCTGATGACACACAGTTATATATGAAAATGGACTCCACACTCCCATCAGCTCTGCCAGCTACATTTCAAGCCTGCCTGGAGGAGATTAAGGCATGGATGGCAACCAACTTTCTCCAATTCAACAACAATAAAACTGAAGCCATTATCATAGGCACTTCACATTAGACCCAGTCTCTCTCCCTCAATAGCATTTTACCTCAATACCATTTTGGATCACAACATTCCCCTGTCCACCTCTGTTACCAACCTAGGAATTAGGTTGGACTCTCATCTCTCATTTGACGCCCACGTCCGACACCTCTGCAAGGTTTTTTTCTTCCATCTCAAAAACATCTCCAAACTCCGTGCCTCCCTCTCCAAACCGGATGCTGAGAGGTTGGTCCATGATTTGTCTCCTCCAGGTTGGACTACTGCAATGCCCTCCTCGTCGGGATCCCTGGCAAGAGCCTCCAAAAACTCCAGTACATTCAGAACTGTGCTACCCGGATCCTGACGAGGAGGCGCAAATACGATCACATCACTCCCGTCCTCAAATCACTCCACTGGTTACCCATACAATACAGAATACAATATAAACTCTGCCTCCTCACCCATCAGTGCATCCATGGAACTGCCCCTGCCTACCTCAGCGAATTACTCACCATCCACACCACCACGCGAAGCCTGCGCTCCTCCTCCTCCACCTACTGCCTTCACCAACCAAGAACGAAACTCTCCACCATGGGAGACAGGGCCTTTCAGGCAGTTGCCCCACGGCTCTGGAATGCCCTCCCAGAGACCCTGAGGGCTCCACAAAGGGTTGAGGTCTTTAAAAAAGGCCTTAAGACCTTCTTATTCAAAAAGGCCTATTGAAGTCTTTGATTGACATTGTTTTGAGGTTTTGATTTTTCTTGTATTGTATTTTAAACTCTGTTATTTGTTGTTGTTGTTTTAACTCTGTACTTTTGTAGCACTTTAAGATTTCATTGAAATGTAAAGTGCATTATAAATAAAATGTATTATTATTATTATTACACTTCCAGTATTTTATCCACTATCTGCACAAACCGTGATGGCCCAGCAGCTTTGCCCTGAGGGAAATGCCAACTGCACACTCTTGCGTTGTGGTTTGGAGTGAAGTTGTCGCGCCTGCGAAGGAGGACAGATCATTACAAATTGTAAAATTGGTATTAGTTATGTGTACAAAAACACATGGAAATAACTGACAATTAAAGACTTCAATTTCAGACTTCCTCAGACTATATATACTTTTTTGAGATAATTTCTGTCATATGTATGGAAAGAACAACTGATGGAGAACATAAATACTCCAATGTAATTTACAGGGTTGCAGTTCCAGTATTTTAACAACATGCAGTGGTAAGAAAAAACACAGCAGGGCTCGTTAGTTATACATTTTAGTACAAGGAGATGCATTTCTAATAAAAGGCTCTTAGAATATTAACACTAGCTTCGGATTCTCATAGAAGATGATTTTGCTTGGAGACCTAAGGGCTAGTTTTCGATCATGACAGGTACAAGATAATGTCAATCGTCTGCTTCTGTAGCTGACATGAAGCTAACTCAGAAGCTAACTAAAACAGACACTCTTCTCTTCATCAAGACCACAATGAATAATAATATAAAACACACAATACATCGATCCTTGAGGAGTAGTTAAATGGCACGTTTGCATCCGGATGAATGAACTAAAAAGTTAAATCTTTGTCTAGTACGCAACATGTGTAATGTTAGCACTGGATTAGCTAGCATGTGCTAACGTGAGCAATACTTCAAATTGCAATTTACCTGATTAATTTCAGCCATCTCCTCTTCTTTTGATCATCAGCAGGGAAACGGTAGAATGAGACTTGAGTGATTCCTTTAGTCTCCGATCTATTAAAACACTGAGGGACACAACACTGCGGCATCTTGACGGTAAACAAACCAGGTTTGAGTGGACCGCTGCAGACGAATGGCCCCGGAAGTGCGTCTTGCGGGGGGCGCCTACGTCATGACTTACCTAGCGGATTGGTCCTCCGACATGTCAATCACGCTGGAGAAATGCTTGCGTCACACCGTCAAGCGCGCTTGTAGGAGCAGCAGAGCAGGTAGCAGGTCTGGCGAATGCACGTTTTTCAAAAAGCAAGTAACAGACATTTGGCTTCGACTTTTTCGAGAAAATCGGCCATTATGCCTTTAAGTACTGTACTTAAGTACATTTTTTAAGGATCTGTACTTTGCTTGAGTACAATTTTTTCTGAGAACTTTTTACTTTTACTCCACTACATTTGGCAAATACATATACTTTCTACTCCACTACATTAAAAAAAAAAGCCACTCGTTACTCGTTACTTTTTATAAATATATATATATATTTAAAATCAACCACAAAGCAGTGTTATTCAAACTCCAGACCAGTAGGTGCCACTGAAACATGGATTGTCAACAGGAAGTGTTACCGTCTGGCTCAAGCGTGCGCTGTTTGAGGCGCGAGCTGTGTGCCGGACGAAAGTTAGGACCCGAAGATGACAACTTGTGTTGTTTTGGTGGTGCCATTTGGTGAATTGTTTCATTTACTGATGTAGAAGACCCTTCACTGGCTTTGTCTTTTAGCCTTATTTTGCAGTGTGTTGCACAAAGTTGAAGGTGGGTTATCTGATTGTGATCAGATGAGCCAGATTTTTCCAGTGCTAGCGATCTTGTGCTAGCTGCTCTGTATCCTCCACAGCAACTCCATGTTGTTGGAGGTCGCCCGCAACGACGTCGAGCCAACGGGTCCGGGGCTTCCCTCGTGGTCGTTTCCAGCCTGAGGCCTTTGGGTCAAACTGGAGAATGGCTCGTGTCAGATGTTCTAGGGGTAGACGAAGGACATGGCCGAGCCAGCGGGTGCAGCGTTGTGCGACCAAGGAAGATGCTCGGGGCTGGCCTGTGCGGGCTCTGAGCACTTCATTGGAAACTTGCTGGGGCCACCTGATGCTCTCAATGGTTCTAAGAGCCCTGCTATCAAAGCCGTCGATTCTTGCGGCCAGAGTGTCGTTCAGGGGCCACGTTTCTGAGCCATAAAGCAGGATGGAGAGTACGGCTAGGTTGTAAATATGGAGCTTCGTCTTGCGTTAGATGGTCTGGTGCCGCCAGAGTGGTTCCCAGAGGGACTGCAGAGCAGATGCTGCCAGAGCTCGTCTGAGATCAATCTCTGGTTTTAGGTCCCCGCTGTCTGTCACCATGGACCCCAGGTACACAAAGTTCTTGACAGGCTCTACGATGTCACTACCAATTTGCATGGGAGGTGGATCTGGTCCATCACCGACATACATGAACTTGGTTTTAGTCCAGCTCACTTGGAGGCCAAGCTGTGCCGCCTCCTCACTGTAAATGCCCAGAGCATCTCGGCTGACTGTAGGTTGTGCTGAGCAGGATGGTATCGTCAGCGTATTCCAGGTCAGTCAGGTGGTAGTTGCCGAAGGACAGTCCAGGGACGTGCTCGCAGACCTTGAACATCAGATGGTCGATGATGCAGTTAAAAAGATCAGGAGCAGCCACACAACCCTGGCGAATGCCACTGGAGATGGTAAACCAGTCGGAGTCAATACCGTTAATATGGGCACAGCTCTTGGCATTGCTGTAAAGCAGCTTGAACAGAGCAATAATCTTGGGTGGTGCTCCGAGGGGTTTGGAGGATGTTCCACAGTGAAGAGTGGCAGATGGTGTCAAAGGCAGCCTTCAGATCAATGAATCCGATATACAGATGGCGATCTTTACGTAATTCACGGGTCTTCTCTATCAGCAGACGTACAGCAGAGATGTGGTCGATTGTGGAGCGATTGGGCATAAAGCCAGCCTGCTGGGGACGGCGGCAGCTTCTGATCCCTGGAAGGGTACAGTTTAGCAATATCCTGGTGAAGACCTTGCCAGGGATGGAGAGCAGGGTAATGCCTCTATGGTTTCCGCAGACAAGCCTATCACCCTTGCGTTTCCAGAGGGGCAGGATGACCCCTCTGGTCCAGTCGGTGGCAGCTGCTTGGTTTCCCACATCTGATTGAATAGGTGGGTTAGCCACTCCACCATACCATCGCTGCCGGCTTTGAGCATCTCACCGGTGATGGCACAGATGCCGGGGCTTTCCTGATGTTCAGTTTCTTCAGAGCAGTTCTCACTTCCCCGGGTGTTTTAGGCCCTGTCCCAATACCCACACTACGCCCTACGGTCCTCAGTGGAGTGTGCACTTAGTTGAAGTGCGCGTAAGGGTTCGAGTGCGTAGGTTACAAGGGTGCAAAAATTGAAGAATTGGGACGGTGATGGTTACGTCATCGATTTGCATCACTGCGTCAGATCTGCGACACTAATCATGGTAGGAGTTGGCGTTGTCTTCGGAATTTTGCTTTTAAAAATGATTGCAAAACTGCACCAGTCGATGATTTTACGGAGAAAGAAGAGCCGGAAACGAATGTGGTTCATTCGCCAGGCACTCACCGCTGCGCCAGAGTTTCTTCAACCAGTAATTTTTATGCAATGGGCTACTTACTGCAGGGATGCCCATCATTACAGTGGCTGGGTGGCTTCTGAACCGGGAAAGCCAGTAAAATATATTGAAATGATCTGTGTGCTTCTTAAATGACCTGCATATGGATGGACGATAGCTGATTATTCATATTTGAGGGTTGTTTGACTAACATCCTTATCAAATGCGTTGTGGTGGTTCAAAACAGATGATCCCTCTTCATTGCCCTAGTTATTTTGTTATTTATTTATACACACACACAAATTAATTTAAATATAATTAAATTAATTTGTGCTAATAGTCTGATGAGGAAATCATCAGACTATTAGTCGGATGAGTAAATCCAAATAGTTATTATGGTGAGATTTGGCAATGAATTGCATAGATTTTTGTGGAGAGACAGATTGAGGTAATAGTTAGAAATAATGTATGTAATAACATTACATATCTTAATTATTTGTAATTAATATCAATTTACTTAAAGGGGCTGTATCATGCAAAATTCACTTTTTGTATGTTTTAACCTTGTTATATAGTTATGTACTCACCGAAAACTCCCCCAAAGCGTTTTTTTCCTTTGTGCCTCCGTGCTTAAGCTTTCCTTGTGTTTGTGCTGCTCAGAGAGGCAGCCCCTCCCGCACCCGTGAAAACGCTGTTTTCCCACGTTCACGTCACACTGTGAAGATGGCTCCCCTGAGCCCCCCTCCCGCAGGCCCTCGGCAATCAGCGTTGCCGCTTTTTGTAACTCCGATTTCGAGGATAAACTTTGACCATCGTCTGAAAGCAACAGTCAAGCAAGAGCAAGAGTCTGAAGGGTCTGAAGGGTCTGCGCTTGGCGAGTTTCTCACAGGAAAAGACGTTTTTGCGTGTGGAGAAGCTAGAGCTAAAGAGCTAAAGCTAGCTAGCGTATTTGTTTTAAAGCGCTGATTGGTTGAAGTAGCTGTCAGTCAAAGTCCCCAGGGGGAGAGGCGGGATTTTCAGTGAAACAGAGCGTTTTCTCTTCCGGGTTTCAGAATTAGCCCCAGAAAATCTTTTATTTCACACAAAATGACTTTTCCTGAGCGCCAAAAATAAACTATTACCATGTTAATGCCAGTTCTAGGGTTTGGACTAGCATGATACAGCCCCTTTAATATAAAATAACTTGTAACTCAGCATAATAGAGAATTAGACTTTTAATAATCTTCCTTTTGTTATTATGATTCGAAGAAATATGGATCAAAACATTACAAATAATTGTTTCGTTTTGTTTTTTTTTTGTCAGATATTTTGCTTATTCGAGAAAGAAATAACATTTAATATTCTCATTTTAGGAAAAAAGACTTCTAAGGTACACCAGAGTGAACTACAAGATGCCAGTTCTTCAGGTGTTTTTGGATCCTGAGAAAGACCTGAAACCAGACTACCGCCTGTCAAGGGAGTCAATGAATGGCATGATGAGGGCTTTGAAGAGAGAACAAGATCACGGCTGGGGATATTCACTGGAGATTCTGATCTTTGTCTATTGGCTTGCACATGGTATCTCATACAGAGTAGCACCCAGACCATTCTCTGTGCCAAAGTCCACAGTCTGTCGTGTTGTGCACAGAATTGCACAAGCAATAATGGAAAATGCACACAAAGTGATCTGTTTTCCAAAGCAGGAAGAGCTGGAAGACATTGGGAAAATATTTGGACATTTAGCCCACCACAAAACTTTTGACAAAGCTGTAGGTGCTGTGGATGGCTGTGATTTCCGAATCAAGCCTCCAAACCAAAACAAAGAGGACTATTTCAATTACAAGCAGTTCTACTCTGTTCAAATGCAAGCCATCTGTGATGCCACTGGACCATTTCTGAACATTTTTGTTTTTTTTCCTGGCTCTTTCAATGACACACGTGTTCTTAAAAACAGCCCTGTCTATGTGAACGCTGAATATCCACCACCAGGTTTTTTTATTCTGGGTGATGGCGGATATCAGTCCCACTTTTTTGTGAGGGCGAGTTATTGTTTATTCAGAGGCGAGTCGGGGAAGGTTTTCAGGACAGACACAATGGAAGTGAATGGTATTTTTGTTCCCCCTTGTCAAACTCATCAAATACACAATCCAACAACCCCAAAACACTTTGGTGGACACGTTATAATCTGCACATTCACTACGCTGTGAAATATTAATGCAAAATTACGAAATTGAGTTGTTAACGTGAAGATTGCTAAGACGGAACTACTTACTAAACATGGCGCCTGGGCGTAGTGATTTTAAAAGAAAAAGTAGTTCACAGTATTTGCTTCAGTGTCGTAATGCTACAATATTATTTGTTGGTGTTCCACAACGTAGTGAATGTGCAGATTATAACGTGTCCACCAAAGTGTTTTGGGGTTGTTGGATTTTGTATTTGATGAGTTTGACGAGGGGGAACAAAAATACCATTCACTTCCATTGTGTCCGTCCCGAAAACCTTCCCCGACTCACCTCTGAATAAACAACAGCTCGCCCTCGCAAAAAAAGTAAGTATGCTGTTCAAAATGACTAAGGAATTGCGCTAAATGGGCCAATTTGCCAAAATTTTGAAGTATCCCTTTAAAAGCATGACAGCTCCCTCATCTCTATTGATGGTCCTCGGGCCTTGCTTGTGGATCTCAATGGCCTCCCTGATCCGGCGCTGGTGTTTATTTTGTTCTGTACAAATGACTGGCCTTTTACCCAGTTACTGGGAATCCAATTAGTCTTCTGATTAGTTATACTGTTTTGTTTTTTTATACAAACTCTACATTTTTTGAACAAAGGTATGTTAGATAATTAAAAAGTTAGTTGTTGACATGCAGTGTTTTTTTTTTTTGGTTTTTTTTTTTACATAAGCTATGCAAAAACTTAATAAAGACATGCAATTGATGTTTCTGAAAATGAGTTTATTTCAATACAATGTCCCAGCTGCAGTGGACTTTTCAGGATTAAGTGAAAACAAGTCAAAACTTAAATGTAAACAGACTTGCAATACATTATAAAAGAATCATAATAATTAAAAAAAAAAAACATTGTAAAGTGCAAGATTAAACAAACAAGGTAAAAACTTGTACACTCGCCACAGAAATGCCTCAACTCAAGACTATGAGTGAGTACTGACCTTTAAAAAATTTTCTGTGCTTTGCAAGGAGACAATCAAACTATGGATTTGAAGGGAAAGGTTCAACAGTGCAAGAAGAAGTAAACAAAACACATCAGCCCCTACTCAACAAAATAACTAAAAACAGGTAACAATTGAACAGCCATTCTTCAGGGGCAAATATACAAAATGCTTGTTCACCACCTTATACTTACTTTGTAAGGTGGTCAACAAGTCTCCCAAAGAGATTTAGCATTATGTCCATTTGTCTCTGGGAATGAGCCATCCAGGCTCTGTCTCTCTCCTCTGTTTCTTTAAATTTCCTCTCCATTTGTTTACACCATTCTGCAAGTCCCTCTGTGCTGTCATCATTCTCTCTTCCTTTTCTGAGGTCTCTTAAGGGTCACATCTGGCGAATTCTCTGCTGAGCTAAGTTGGGAGAACTCTGACAGGGATTCGTCCCCCTGCTCCTTTTGGCTTGGTGTCACCGCTACACTGCTCTGGTTTGAAGAGGAGAGGCTCACTGGTCTGACAGAGGATCTTTGGCCAATCACTTCATTCATGGCTGAATGGAATGTCCAGTTTGCTGCTGTTATTTCTCCGTCATCTGTCCCTGACCCAGTTTTTGGAAGTGACAAGTCCTTAACATAATAATACATGCAACAAACTATATATATATTAGGGATGTGCGAGTACCGATACCAGGTATCGGTATCGGGCCGATACTGGCCTTATTTCAAGGTATCGGGTACTCGTGAAGGCTACCGATGCCAGCCGCCGATACTCACGGCAAGAAAACCCCACGCGTAGTAAGCCCTCCTCACCAGCAGTTGGCGGTAGTGCAACCAAATGGGATGCAAGCTGCCGACAAACATGAAGGAGGAAGAAGCTCCTCTCTGGAGCGCTGACAGGAGCAGGGCTACACTGCAGCGGGCTGACTTCTCCATGAGTCTCATCCAGAGCAGAGACAACAGGAATGAATCCAGAACGGCTGCTCGTCTCACCAAAATTCCGCCGGTGTGGAAATTCTTTTATACAAGTGAAAACGAGCCGAGCTTTGCAGAATGCTAACTCTGCAATGCTAAAATTGCTAAAGGAGGTGCGCGATGTTGTTCATTTACCACTAGTAATTTGTTTAAACACCTCAGGGCGAAGCTTGTGGACGAGAGTCTGACGCTGTTGTGCTGGAAAAAAGAAAACTCCGGCAGCAACTCGACGGCAAACTGCAGAAGACCGAGAAACTGAAGAGCAGAGATCCGAGAGCAGCACAAATAACACGAGCAACTCTTTAAACTCAGGGGTTTTTCTATCTTTGACTTTAGTTCTTAAAAAAAATCATTAAAATTAGTACATTTAAAAACCTTAGTTTATGTAAAGTGTAAAACTCAGAGAAATTGTTTTATCTTGCACTTAATTTCATTTAAATAAGTGCAAACTCAGAGTTGCTTGTTTTATTTTTCAGACTATTATTTTGGACTTAAACATAGTGGCTGGGCTGCCTTTTTATTGGAAATAAAATTCATTTTCAAAAATAATCTCATTGCATTATTTTACATTTTATGTATATAAAGTATCGGTATGCAAGTATCGGTATCGGTGAGTACTGAAGATGAAGTACTCGTACTTGGTATCGGTCTGAAAAAAAGTGGTATCGCACATCCCTAATATATATTTTGACAATTAAATTGCCTTGTATTTCTTTTTCAGGTTTTCCCACTTCTTCTTGCACTGCTGTGGAGTCACCTTTCCCTCCAGATCCAACAGTTTGATTATCTCACTGCAAAAATATAGGTTAAAGGGGCTGTATCATGCTTTTTTAGCTAGTCCAAACCCTAGAAATGGCATTAACATGGTAATAGTTTATTTTTGGCGCAAAGGAAAAGTCATTTTGTGTGAAATTAAAGATTTTCTGGGGCTAATTCTGAAACCCGGAAGAGAAAACTCTCCGTTTCACTGAAAATCCCGCCTCTCCCCCTGGGGACTTTGACTGACAGCTACTTCAACCAATCAGCGCTTTAAAACAAATACGCTAGCTAGCTTTAGCTCTTTAGCTCTAGCTTCTCCACACGCAAAAACGTCTTTTCCTGTGAGAAACTCGCCAAGCGCAGACCCTTCAGACCCTTCAGACTCTTGCTCTTGCTTGACTGTTGCTTTCAGACGATGGTCAAAGTTTATCCTCGAAATCGGAGTTACAAAAAGCGGCAACGCTGATTGCCGAGGGCCTGCGGGAGGGGGGCTCAGGGGAGCCATCTTCTCCGTGTGACGTGAACGTGTGAAACAGAGCGTTTTCACGGGTGCAGGAGGGGCTGCCTCTCTGAGCAGCACAACAAGGAGGAAAGTTCAAACACGCAGGCACGAAGGAAAAAAACGCTTTGGGGGTGTTTTTGGTGAGTACATAGCCATATAACAAGGTTAAAACATACAAAAAGTGAATTTTGCATGATACAGCCCCTTTAACAAAACATTGTTATTGCAACATACTTACTTTAAACTTTTTTTTAAAAGCTTAATACTCGCTCATAGCCTTGAGTTGAGGCATTCCTGTGACCAGTGAACAGGTGATCTTTTTCACCACGAATACGGATGAAATTGAATGTAATCTCATCCGTCCCTGTGGAAGATAAAAAGAAGTGTATCTGATAAGTGTACTCTCATAAACATGCACATATTTCATGAAATGTACAGGTGCAGGTCATATAATAAGAATATAAAAAATCAATTTATTTCTGTGAGTAACTAAGCTACAATCATCAATAATAAAAGAAATAAACACTTTGAAATATGTCAACATGTGTGTAATGAATGTAAAACATTGATTGATAATTTAGTTTGACATGTATACTTTGCCAATCTATTGTCTTTTGTTTCATTTTAGCTAATGTGAAGCATCCCCTTGAAAACGAAATGGTGAATCTCGAGGGGGCTTACCTCCATACACAAAATAAATAAATGGCAAATATAAATATACTAAACGTGTGCAAGTTTCACTTTTTGAACAGCTTTGTTTTTACACTTTTTATTTCAGTCATTCCACTCCAAGTTATGGCTAATTCAATATCCGTAAATACAAAACGGATTTATCAGTGAAATAGTAATTCACATTCGATGTATCTTTCCAAGCAACAGTGCTAACTTCAATTCACCCACAGGTACATCATAATAAAAAAATGAAATATCGTAATACTTACACTTGAAAATACATTTTTTTGGCGCCAGAGCGTCGCTGAACACCGCCATGTTTTGCTGCCTTGTCTGCCATTAGGAACTGTGGGTAATCTCCTTCGGCTGAGTCCGCTCTGAAGTGTGGATCAAGGGTGCAAAGGGGGCGGTGCCAAAGAGCACTCTGGAGGATTGGGACACCCTACGCACTCACACCCCTCAGCGGGAACGCGCAATTGAGGGGCACAAGGGTTGAAGTGCCAGTATTGAGACAGGGCCATAGGGTCTGTGCAGCAGGCGTTGCTAGGGGGTGCAGCGTTTGCAGCCTCTAGGAGGGTGGGATCAGCCGGGATGGTGCTGTGCTGCAGGAGGAGGCTAAAGCGTTCCTTCCAGCTCTCGAGGCAGTTGGCTTCAGTTGTAATCAGATTACCGTCAGAATTTTTTACCAAGGCTGTCTTTGTGTGTGAAACGCTACGGGCTTGGTGAAGTAGACTGAATACGTGGCTCAAATTACTGTTGTTGGCCACGGACTCAAGCTGTCGGGCTTCTGCTTCCCAGAGCCTCTCCCTATCCTCAGCGATGGCCACATTGTGCAGGCGGTTCAGTCGCTGATACTCTGTGAGGTCACCTCGGAGTCGGGCCTCACGTCGCTGGTCAATGATGTTTAGTGTCCTCTCTGATATCCAGGGCTTTCTTGGGGACGATCGTGAGTGTCCGAGGACATTGTGAGCAGACTGGAGGACACTTTCCTTGAAGGTCGCCCAATCTGTCACTTTGTCGGGAGCCAGGGCATAAAGAGTGCGGCGGATGGAGCGACTGAAGTCTGTTGCGATGTTGGGGTCGTTGAGTCGGGGAGAGGCAGAGTCTTGTGCTGGTTGGCTCAGAGCTTTAACTTAAGCTGGTCCACCAGCAGACGATGGTCTGTGTTGCCAAGCTGTGCTCCTCTGTACATCCGGCAGTTGGTGACAAATGACTTCCAGCGTCGAGAAATGAGGATGTGGTCCAGCGCCTTCCTGGTTCTGCCATCTGGGCTGTACAACGTCCAATGATGGATTTGTTTCCAAGGAAACCAGGTGTCAGCAACACAGAAGCTGGTATGTTGGCAGAGGAGGAGGAGGCGATTGCCATTGTCATTTGTTTTCCTGTCGATGAAGGTGGTGCCGACAGGTGAGCCGGTGGACCGATCGCTGCTGGTTAGAGTGGCATTGGCGTCAGTTAGAATGATGGTGACGTCGTGTGGTGGAACTTGGTTGACAGCCTGGTGGAGTTGGTCCAAGAACACGTCCTTCACATCCTCATCAGCAACATCTGTGGGGGCATAGGCGACAACCACTGTCATCTTGCCTTGGTGGTGGAGGAGGCGAGCAGACAGTAGCCTGTCGCTTAGGGGTGTCCAGCTGATGGGGGACTTAAGGAGGGCTTTTGGAATAACAAGAGCCATACCATAAAGGCCGATCCGGCCCTCGGGGCCACTCCAGATGAAGCAATGGTCGCCTGCTGTTGTTTCGCCATTACCTTGCCATCGGACCTCACAGAGCCCTGCCAGGGAGATGTTGTAGCGGCAGAGCTCTCGGGACAGCAGGGTGGCAGCTCCGGGGTGAAGGACTGTCTGGACATTCCATGTGGCAACATGGGTCCTATGACGAAGATCGATCTGTACTCGTTGGTCGAGGGCAGGCTGGAGTCCGTTACTGTGTGGGTCAGTCCGGCTTCTTTCTCTGGTCAGTTTCGTAACAGAAGAGGTTTCTCCTGGGTGGGTTGTTGGCCCTCCACAGGATAGCCGGTTGGTGGGGCTGTCACCTCACAGCGTACCGGCACGCTGGGGTTTGTAGTCAGAGTTGCCCTTCTCCTAGACAGACTGCTTACCAAGGCTAACGAGCTCTGTCTACCCGGGTTTGGAGTCAGTTGTCCCTCTCCTAGGCTTTGTTGGTCCACGACAACCTTTTCCGTTTTATTCAGGTGCAACCCCGCCAAAGGAGGGTACCCCCTATCCGCCACTCAGGGGACGCGCCTCTACGCCGTATAGCCGCAGCATGAGGAGACCAAGAGACACTCTTTAGAAAGTTAATCTGATCTTTATGAACCACTTGGTCAAGACAAGAAAAGTTAAAGGAGTTTTTCAACTTTAAAAATACTTATTTTCCACCATAAATATGTTACAAATATTCAATGATGTGTAAAATGTGCCCTGACATATTCATTGCAAGTTCCTCTAACAGCGCTAAATTGTCACTTGAAAGTTGCAGTGCCGGTCCGGCACCAGAATTTTTCGGGGAGAATTTGAGATCATGTGACATAATGCGCGCTGACCTGATTTCCTTATAAGTTTCGTTTTGTCCGCCATTACTCCGCCAGATGCTTAGCAGCAACAACTGAGTAGTATTGAGGATGATCTTCCAGAAAGTAAGAAAAGACCGACTTCTAGCACTGCCACAACTCCAGCACAGACTCCACCAGGCAAAAGAAACTTAAATTTTACTTGAACGCTCCTTAAAGAGCGAGGAAGGAGTCCCCTCTTCCGTGCACGTACATGGACGCAAGCCACAGACATGAGTGTTTCACTAAGCTGCAGTTACGTCCAAGGCCTGCAGGGGCCGTTGTTGCGCATGAAACGTGCAAACTCCTTAACGCACCTTTAAAACTAACATCTATGATGACATCCCAATTTTAAGTCCCAGTGAGAGGCACTGTTCTTTTATCATGACTTCAGTGTTCAAGAAAATGCTGATCACTGATTTAATGAACCGCCTCATCAGCTTGGAGAAAGAGAGTCAGGTCAAAGTTCTTGGGGCCAAAAAACAGTGTCTGGCCTCCCACCTGAAAGAGGCCCTTCAGGATAAATACCAGCAGTAGAGGAGATACAGCCAGCAAAAAAAGAAAAAAAAAAAATGAGGCAGGACAACCACAAACATTGGGAGGTGCGCTGGCACACGAGGGAGACTGCTAAAGAGGAAACTGCAGCAGTCACTAGCTGCACCAGCAGCAAGTCAGTCAGCTCCAAGCAGAGAAGGAGGCTCTCCACAGAAACCTCAAACCACCTCAGGACAGCAAGGCAGACTCTGTGGCAGGAGAAGGAGAAGGAGCAGCAGAGACAGCATCTCTCAAACAGGAGCACCTCCTGCGAAGACCAGTTTTATTCCCAACATTTCACACAGCGTCAGCTATTTTCATTTCGTTTGGATATGTACCGGTTTGAAATGACAAGTTACAGATGAAAGTCAGAGGTTTTGACATTTCCTCAAAAACAAAATTCCTCCATTATTCACAATTTTCTTTCCAGTTTAAGCAGAAAAAAAGCTGAGAAACCTCAGGAGGAGGCCGCAAGGAGGAGAATGAAATAGATGGTAAAAAGAAGGGAGTTAGAAATTGTGAAAAGAGAGGTAGAATCTGTGGTTTTAGGAGGTGGTGGCCCCAGGAGGAGCGAGGCTTGACAGAGGCTCTCAACAGCACACGACTGGTGGACGTGCTGCTGGGTTAAACACAGTGTGGACAAGTGTTTTGCTGTCTGGAGAGTGGCTTGGAAAGGCTCTCCAGCATTTATGTACATATTTGGCCAGAGACTTCAATAAAAGGTCAAAATCCAAAATTAATTCTGTGCATGAGGACTCAATGGGAGAAAGAGTGTTGTTACAAATACTATTAAAGCTCAGTGGTGAACCAATTTAGTTAAGAAAATGGATAACTGCTGGAACAGTTTCCCTAAATTCATATTCAATTCAATTAGACGTCCTATTTTTGTTCTGGTTGTTGCTGAAAAGTAATTATTTGATAAATTACCTGTGAAATTGGTAGGCTCTGTCGGCTTAGAAAATGTTATTTCAGTATAATTTTTTTAAAAAAATCACCTTCCAATTACTACATCTTGAGTAGGAGTGGTCAGTATAAAACTAAAATGCTATTTTGCAAAAAAAAAAAAAAATGCGTAGACAGTGGCATTGTATTAGTCATACATGGGACCAAGTCACAAATGTGAAAGTCTCGAGTCATTTATTCTTGGGTAAATCAAGTCCTGTCATCGGTCATGTACTGCTTTCTCTCTTGTTGAATAGCCACAGTGCTAATAGAGATTAAACAGCCAGCCAAGATCTTTTGAGCACCAGGAAAACGAGCAGCCTTACTCCTTGAATGACTTCGTACAGGTGAGTCTGTGACAGTCAGACTGAGAGAAACTACAGAAAAAAGAGAACATACAAGAACTTCTTATACATCTAAATATCACAATCAGAAGATGAGACCTTTTGCTGGGTATGCATACCAACATGGCTAAAGCTAGCACGTAGAAACAGTTCCACCTCACCATCTCCACCATCAGCTTCTTTTGTCTCCTAAATGTTTGTGCTCAAGGATCAAAACTGATGCAGCAGTGTGCACATTCTCACAAGTTTTTAATTTTTATAAAACACATAGTTTACATATGAAGTGGCTTAAGCATATTTCAGGTCCTGTTTAGTGCTTAATCAAAGTCTATAAATGAGGCCCCTGATGAGGGTGATGTTTGAGGTATTTGGTTTAACTTTACAAACTATTGTTTCTCAGTAATTTAATGATTTTTTTTTTAATCTGAACTTCAATAAAATCGACAGCAATTTCTCACTTTTTATTATTATACACCAGGACTAACCATGCAGAAAATATGAAAGCATTGCCACAGACTGCTGCTGCTGTGTTTGACTGTTGAACATGGTGCCGTTGATGTCTGCAGCTGTTACTGGAATAAAGTATGGTGATGACAGCTTGGTTTCATTTCCCTCTTTTGTGTAATTTCAGTTACATCGCTCAGCAGATTGAAGTTCCACAGAAGACAAACCACGAGACCCTGAAGAAATGATTAATGAAAACAAATGTAATGTATTTGTTCAGTTTTATATTAATGAGTAGCAGTACACTGAAGCTAATGATGGCTTTTTTTAATCTTCCTCTTTAGTATCTTCGTTCATCTGTCATTAACTCAAGTGTGTCAAATCAAACAGTCACAGAGCCTCATATAAAGCTCGGACAGTTGAAATTTTGTCAGTGGAAGTTTACCGAGTCAGTACTGCTCAGATTAAAAGGGATACGTTTTGAGTAGGGAGTTACTTTATCAATCCCAAACCTGGAAATTCCGGTGAATTTCGAGAGAGCTGTGACTTTTGCCAGTCTGGCTATAGTACTCAAGAGTTTTTATTGTTTTCTCCAAAGGAGAAATCGTAAGCAATCTGAATTTTGTGGAGGGCTTTTTAATGGATCAGCAGAATATCTTTCCAGACATTATGAAATACGTCCAATTGAATTAGATGCCATTTTTTCTCCACTTCTTTAATGCTTGCAATAGTTGGTTGTGCCATGGAGCTATCCTCCTCTGAGTTGTTGCGTTTTTCTGCAGAAGGACAACACAGTGAAGTGAGGCTGCTGCTCCATCTACAGTCAAATCAAACTTGGGGGGGATAAATGCCAAAACAACTGCTTTCTGTTGACTTTCTGGAACTGAAGTAAATATTGACGATGTTAATTCTTTAAGTTGTCACTATTGTCTGACACACATCGCGTTTATTCAAGTTTACAATATGCGTGATGACTTTTGCACATCGCTCTTTACCAAAAGTATTCCTGTATGTGAACAGTGCTGCACTGTAATAATAAATGATAATAAACTAACATGTTTACTGATGTATAACTGATGCAAAAGGACTGTTTTGTTTCTTCTTCTTGGCTTGCATCATTAAACTGATTTCAGAAAAGTCAGCATATTCGCATCCTGTCCATGAAAACAATAGAGGAACATACACATTGCTTCTTAGAAATTACAAGCAACAATCTCGCTTCCCTTTTTCCAGAGGTTACAGTTTCACCCACGATTGAATAACTTTAGAATAATTGCTGCAATATCAGCTGTTGTGTCACCCTGGTACAATGTCCTGGCAGATCACTGCACAGACCTGAACTCCGCCGAGCAGCGAGCATGGACAGGGGACGAGAACCAAAAACTTTTAATTCAGACTTTGGATTTAACACACCGATCTGTGAAGAGGACTTGGACGATGAGGAGCAGCTTCCTTACCACAAATTTAGCCAAGACACACAAAAAGGTAAAAGGAGAGTTTATTACATCCATATCAGCGAAAAGATTTCTGAAGATGTTGAGTGTCATGTAATCCCAGAATTGATTGTCCCTCGATGTAGTGTCCACGTTCAGTGTGAATCTTGGAAGACATGACAGACTGGCTGCAGTGCTGCTGGGGCTTCTCGCTGTTGCTCTGCTCATGGTTAATGTCGGCCTAGGAGTCCACTGTACGTCAATCTTTACCATGTACTCTGAGTGAAAAATACTGGGTGAGCTTTAAAAAATGGATAATTTTAAATTATTCTACTTAACTCTACTTACAGACAACAGTCTCACAGACACTCACCTCACACTTGAAGACACACAGAGCATCAGCACTGAGATAAAGGGACTCCAGGACACTTACAAGACTGCTGTTGAAACCATGGAAAAAGCCATGGAGAAGAAAGACACTGAGATGAACCGTCAGAAACAAACCCAGTGGGAGTTTGATCACCAGACTGACAGAGGTCAAGACTACCAAACGCAGATGGACAAAATAACCAAAGAAATTGCAAAGCTGAGGCCCCATATACCACTGATAGGTGAGTCAGATTGTGCCAATACAGAGACGTACGGCTGATCTCTCTTGTGCTGGCTTATCTGCTGCTTTTATTTCCTTTGACAACAGGAGATGGATGCAAATACTGTCCTGCAGGATGGATTTTGATGAACTCGATGTGTTTCTACTTCCCCTTTTCGGTAAGCTCTGGGGTCAAATCATGGCAAAAATCCAGAGAGTACTGCCAGCTGTATGGAGGAGATCTTGCAGTCATAGACAGTAAAGATAAAGAGGTAAGTTCATATTTTTGAGCAACCGTGGTCATATAAAACTTTGCTAAATTTTGTATTTTTGTATTTATTCTTTGTAATTATTTTTAGAATGCCACTGTTACGTACTTGCTAAACCAACAAGACGCCATAAAATCCGTGTATGGCTTCTGGTTTGGATTGAAATACTCTAATAGAGACGGGGCGTGGAATTGGTTGGATGGGACAGGGCTTGCTGAAGGGTGAGTGTTTCATAAATTCAACACGGTAAGAAAATAGTTGTGATTCTGCATGGAGTGGCCACCTTGTGGTGATAAGTGTCATTACAACAGTAATTAGGCGAACATGTTAACCTCAGATAACCTTCTTGTGCTTTTGTAATTGCACTTTACATACCTTTCCTTATCACTGTGCAATTTTGTTTGTTTTTTTTTAATTTTACAAATTTATTAATTACAATCATGAATCCACAGTAAAATTGGCAATGCAGGAAAAAAAAAAAATCATCAGTCTTTCATTACTCTCTTTTCTTTGTCTTTCTTTTCTGTACCAGTATTAACAATTTCAAGATTAAACATTGCCCCTAATAATTTGCAGTGATAACTGACTGGACATTATTTAATCATAGCCGTGCCATGATGAGAACTGATTGTGCAAAAAATATGCTCAAATATGCTCAACACAGGAGTCATGATACTGCAGCAAAATCGTATTTTCTGCTCCTGATGCCTCCAGTAAAGCTGTGATGACCTGAATCACTGATGCGTTGCCTTCCAACTTAAAACTGAGGACAAAACACAAAACTCTGTCTTCATTTTTTACTCCACAATTGAATTTAAGTAAAGCTGCCGAGCACCTGATGACATCAACTCTGAATTCGGTTGAATTGTGCATCCTGGACCTGATAAATTTGCTGAACTGGGGGGAAAAAAGGATATAATTTCATGAATTGTGATTTTCTTATTATGAGAGGACACATACGGACCACCAAGTAATTTTTAGTCTGAGCTTCAGATGTTTTTGCTGCAGACAGTTGCAGTATTTTTTTTTTATACAAATTTTCATCTCAGATTCTTCTCTTCACCTCTCAGAACATATTGCAAAGTATTTAAATAAAATGTTTGTTTTGATGTTGATACTGATTTAGTTGTTACAATATGGTGGACTCGTATGACTGAACTGACTAAAAAGATATAGCGTTGTGTCTGCAGAGTAATGTGTTGTTTCCTCACAGATACTGGGATTCTGGAGAACCAAATAATGCCAATGTTGAGGACTGTGCTTACGTGCAAGCTAATGAAAACTTCTTCAAGGCTTGGAGAGATAACAGCTGTAGAACCTCTATGAAATGGATTTGTGAAAAAACACCAGCTAATATTCTCTGAATATGAGTTGCTCGATCTCACACTCTGTAAAAATGTGGATGTTGTGAATGTACAAATGTCTGTAGACAGATAATATATCAGCAATGCTTCAAGTTGCCTGTTTTGCATACATACTGTACTCAGTTACACTGTCATATATACACTGTCATGAAATACTTTTCCTTTAAAGATAAACATGCTTTATATTGCAGTGCAATAGTTTCATCAAAGTGGTTGTTTATATAGTAACAGCATTGATGTGCAGTCAAAAGTCAAAATACTTTTTTTTTTTTCTCCGTAATTAAAAAGTCATTCTGAAAGGTGCCTGGAGTCAATTACTTGTTCAGTTTGCAGCTTTATGCAAGAAGCGAATGGTTATGTTTAGTAGACCTCGAATGTCCTATGTCCTTAAACACATTGCAACACATCGGGGTGAGGGGAGGGGTTACGTGCTTGTGTGTGATACTGCTGGCAGGGACTGAAAAACCAGGGACCAGGATAGAAACACACACACACACACACACACACACACACACACACACACACACACACACACACACACCCCTTATCACTGGTGGAAACAGGAGAGACAAACAGATCAATCTGCTCCACCTGCAAAAGTATAATGGAGAACTGGCAGTAACGTTCTTGATCCGAGGAAGAAATGTCTCCAATATACAGGATTTCTCAACATGTCAGCAGGAATGGACATTCACGCTTTGGCAGTCACACATTCGGACAAGGTATGGTTCACTTTCCAGACTCGATTGTTTGCTCTTGAGAGTTCATTGTCTCTGTAGACTTGTTCATCATTCGGTCACAATGCTGTACAGTCGTGTAAAAAACCCACTGAATCTACACTTTGCTGAAAAACAGATATATTAAGAGATGACTCTGGCGCCTCAGAACCGTAGAGAATATTTTTCAGGTTTGTTTGCAGAGAGAAGATCCACGTGTCCACCGTACCGACTGGCCATATTGACTCTGGGCCTCTTGAATGTTGTCCTGCTGCTCGCTGCTGCCGTCATCGGGATTTACTGTAAGTATGAGCGCTGACAGGAAGTAGCTCATTTTATTGATCAGATGCCTGGCACATGTTTTGAAAGATTGTACCAAAAACCTCAACTGACATTGCCTAGTATCAAAATAGAACCGCTTTTTTCATAGCTATTTGACATTGGCACTGATTTATGAATTGAAACCAGTGAATGATTAAACTTACTGAATCAGAAAGTATTATTTTCATTTGCAAGTAGTCTCCCAAACACTGTGACTTTAATTGGTTGAAATGTAGCAACTGAGGCTTGTTAAAAACCACAAAATAAAAAATAAAAAGTATTTGATAATGTGTGCTGATTAAGCTGTGATTCCAAGAACTGGAAGTTAAAGCAAACAAACTGTGGAATAAAGACTCCTGCTATGCAAGCAGCAAAGTGAGACCACAGTCCTTCCATCCCGACTCTGTTTATACTGACGCTATGAAAACAATGAAGCCTTAAAGCTAGGGTCGACGATCTTGGAAAACTAGCATGTAGCACGAATGTAGCATCTCCCCAAGGCTCCGCCCAGCTCCCACCCCATTGGAGGAGCTCCATTGGGAGCGAACGCACTGGACGCGGAAGCGCCACGCGCACGGAGTTTGTGATCGCCTCCAATGTTATTAACCTTTCTGACTGCCCGCACACAACGCGCATAGGAGCGCAGCGCGCCCGCTCCACTTCCTTCTATTTTTCACGCGAGCCGAGCGCGCACTGAACCAGGGCCAGTGCATGGCATTTAAATGTACGTGCAGGGGGCTGGTGAACGGCGAAGGGATTTGATTGGTTTCTTAAGAGCGGTCCGCGCCTTTCGATTGGTCAGAGTTTTTACTGTCCTTTGGCCGCTACAGTGGTCAGATTTTTTCCGCATCTTTTTCCGTCCACATAATGTATTGATTTCTCCCAGCGGGCAAGGAGCATTTCACTCAGTATGACAAAAATTGCTTTTGGACCACATCGTCTACCCTAGCTTTAAAGGACCATAAAAATGAGTGTCTCTTTTTTTTTTTTTGCCATTCAAGATTCAAGAAACTTTATTGGTCTCTCAAAGGAAATTCAGTTTACAAGTGCATACTGCACTTGATGGAAAGAAACGGAGTTGGGGGGTTGGGGGAAAACGAGGGGACAAACTTCTATCACTGCTCTCAGGTCGTGGGATGCAGCCAACTATTTACATAGGAAACTTTAGTTTTAAAGCGCAATACGTTATTTCCATCTGACAGCAGAGACGAAAGGGGTGGGCTGAGGGTGGGGGAATGGGATGTGTATGAGTGGTGAGTCCAGGAGTTCATGTGTGCAGGTGAGCGGTCCAGAGAGTCTCTCTTCACCTGGTATAAAAGGCATCAGTCCAGCCTTCAGGGTCACGGTGTCCATAGAAGCGGGTGAAGGGTGAACAGTGAGGCTGCTGCATGAGGGCAGCCAAAATCTCATCTTTGCATTCTTTTAGGTGTAGGAGACAAAACAATTTCACATTCCTACTGAAGGTCCATCGGTCTCTCAGACGTTAGCCAGAGGTTAACTGGTTCTCAGATGGAATCACGTCACAGTTCAGTTCAGTTCGACAGCCATTCCGAGCAAAATTGTCCATTGTGACTGACTTCGGTGCAATGGTTAATCTCTCCTTAGAGCCACTTCTTGATCAAGGCCACCAGCTGTTGGGCAACGTTATTGGCTGCGGTCTTCAATTTCCAGAAGCACGGTCTGTTGCATAATCCGATCAGCATCAGGCCTGTAATCAAAAATCTATATATGTGGATGTCTCCAACATCTTCAGTGGACAGGAGCACCAGGCACATAACCCTTAACGTCTCCCATGCATCTGCCACGTAGCCAACAGCCAGACTCCCGCCTGGGCAGGCAGGCTTACCCGCATCTCTGCTCTGCGTTGAGAAACCCATTGATCAATTCCTCTATTGATTTGAATTTCCGAAGATCAAGTGGAGCAGATCTCCAAAGATAGATGAAGGACAAACCTGCAAGCGGGGAAAACACGACGGAGGGAGAGAACAATTGGAGAGGAGGAAAAGATGCAACTACTCCTTCAAGAGCGAGAGCAGTGCCGCTTTCCACTGAGTAAAATTAGTCCAAAACCTCAAAATAATCTTAGACCTTTGAAGGTGTATATAGAGAGAGATTGATCGTAGTTGTCAAATCATGTTCATACTGCATTTATGATTTTTAAAAACTGCATTTGAGCATGTGGAATTGTGACTTCACTGTTTTTACCAGCTTTTGCCATATCAGCTGTTAAGTGCATTCATCATAGTGCGTTCATGCTAATTTCTCTCTGCGTGTCAGAAGTACACGGAAACCAGCATCATTAGCATGAAAGGAAAATTAGTTAATCCACATTGAAAATCTGATAGTGTTTGTGGTTGTTGAGATACGTGCTGAACTGCTGTGTTGCAGGGATCTGACCTCCAGTTTGCCTTTTTTTTTTTTTTTTGTTCTTTGAAATGTCATTGTGGCCCAGGTGCAAAAGCCAGTGACTTTCAGATTCCTGACTCTGCGTTAACTCCGCTTATGGTTGAGCTGAACCATCTCCGCAACAACACTGAGCTCGTCCAGGCTAAAGAAGCGGCCGAGTCAGCTCTGGCCAAGGAGCGAGACGCTCATCTGCAGCTGAAGAAGCAAATCAGGGAGAAGCTGGCGAGCACAGACAGCTTTCAGAAGATCATCCAAACTCTCGACGAGGAGAGACAAATTCTCCAGACTAACAAAACTGCTTTAGGTGAGACAGACGCAGAAGTCTGTTCCCAAATGCCATCATGTTGAGACGGTTGATGACAGGAAGTGTTTGTCACATCTTCTGCTAACAGACGAAAGCTGTGGCCGGTGCCCGCCTGGGTGGCGTCTTCTGAAATCGCACTGCTATTTTTACACGTACCATTCAATACTGCACGTTTCTCTGAGAAGAAACTGGAACGACAGCCGAGCGGACTGCATCAGTAAAGGAGGCGACCTGGCCGTGATGGATGACCCGGAGGAGCAGGTGGGTCAAAACTCAAATCAGACAAACAGTTAAACAAAAAATTCTAGGTTCTAGGAACTTGGAGTATTTAGATCAGGGATTTTTGAACTCCCAGCCTACATTACATCTGGTGCATAGCTTGATGTCACAATTGTGATGGAGTTTAGTTACTTTGTAATCCAATGTTTACCACCATGATTAAAAGATGTTTTTGTGCATTTTGTGCATTTGCTGTCCAGAGCATTTGAGTTGATTCTTTTTTGGGTTCATTACATTGTAATTGATAAAAGTGACAATTTTACTGCCATTGAGGTGTTTCATGATCAATGGAAATATTACCGTAATGCGATAAAAGATAAAGCAAAAGAAACACCTGAAGGAAATAAGAAAAAGATTAATTCAAACAGAGAATTTGGATTGTCCAATTTTTGTTTTTGTCCAGATTTTGTTGCTTTTGTTCAATTCATTTCAATTCAATTCAATTCAATTCAATTCAATTCAATTCAATTCAATTCAATTCAATTCAATTCAACTTTATTTATAAAGTGCCAATTACAACATAGTAATTTCTAGACACTTTTACAGAGAAAACCCAACAGATCCAAATGAGCAAGCATACGAGACTGTGGAAAGGAAAAACTTCCTTTAAACAGGAAGAAAACTTTGCAGAACCAGGCTCAGAGGTGGCGGCTTTCTGCTATTCCGGTTGGAGTAAGGGGACAGAAAGCGAAGGATATAGGACAGACAGTTTCTTGTATCTACATACATTTCATGTATAAACAGAGTACATAGACTGCAAGAAAAATAATCATCAATGACACGTAGTTATGAGACATTGCATATAAACGAGAGAAGTGGCGCAGAACTGGGAGCTGGTTCCACATGGTAGGAGCCCGAGGTTAAGTAGACTGCTTGGGTCCAGGTTACCTCAATCAAACAATGGATGAGCTATTTTGATTGAAGCCCAATCAGAAACTGTTTGCATCCATTGAGTCCAGGTTGTCTCATTAGATTAATGGATCAGCCGCGATTGATGTTCTGTTTAGTGATCCCTCAATCACGGCTGTAGTCCGTCAAAGAGACATGTGTAACATGTGTATTTGGGGTTGCTTCATTTAAACTGAGATATTCATCCTTCCTTAACCAGGTTTCAGTGAGGTTTAATAAATCTAACTTATGATAAGTAAAGACTTGGAGGAGAGGGATCAGATATTTAACAGTCCACATTTGACTACTGTGGGTTTTTGTTCTACTGCAGATTTAGTTTGGGTTAGGGTTAGGGTTAGGGTTAGGTTCTTAGATTAATCCTCTCATCTTGTGAATGTGCTGTCTGCTGGAGATGATGACAGAGAGAGAGGTGTGTGAAGAGTGGGCAGGACTTACCTTTAGTCAGTCAGCTGGATTGACAGCTGGGGTCCTGTGGACTGACCTCCCGGCAAGCTGAATTCTCACGCTATTTGTTCACACACACCACGAGAATCCATCTTGTACCACTCACACTTATGCGCTCGGGCTCGGTTTGTTTTCCTTCGGACCAATCACTCGTCGTTTAGGGTGGGACATGAAGCTTTGATGAAAGCAGGAAGCGACGGACTACTAATAATATTAGCATGACTAGCGAAAACAATGGATGTAAACGACCCTAAACGACGCGTGATTGGACCGCAGGACAAAAATTCGAGCCCGAGCACATGAGCGCCAGTGGTGCATGATGGATTCTCGTGGTGTGTGTGAAAAAATACCGGGAGAATTCATCTTGCCGGCAAGGTTAAGCTGACAGCCGATTTCTGCTAATCTGTCCGCCACGCATTTGTCTTTGGTCAAGCGGGGGTTTTCAAAAATTAGCCGTGTTTGTCAGTACGCCCTTAATGCGCAGATTTTCGCTACATAAATGGCAAAAATCACTTGACATCTTGTCACGAATCTTACTTTCTATCCACTGTGGGCATGATTGATATTCACTTGCAGGGCACATGCTGTCAACATCATTTTTTTCTTTGCGATGATTGGCTGAAACCAAACGTGGTTGGGCGCACTGTGTCCTTCTGTCCAATGAACGCAAAGAGTTCTACAGCAAGTCCCTCCTTCCTCGAACGGATTTGCCGAGTGAAATCCCAGACTGACATGTGAAGCAATTTGTTGCTGCACATGTCAATATGGCTTTTGCCAGGTTAGTGGACTGCGTGCTGGATATTACCTGACAAGATGGAGTTTCCCAGCATGTTGGTATGTAATCCATCGTGACAATAGAAAGCAGAGCGGTTCCAGAAGAGGCTGAAGTTGTCGATGAAGTTAAAGTTGGGAGCTGAGCAAGACTGCTGGTGTTCAAGCCAATGAGCCTGGAGAAGCAGCCAGCACCCCGGTAGAGGGTCGGGAGCGGTCCACTGATGAAGACAGTTTTTCCACAGCTTTCCAGCAAACCGGAAAGGTCCTTAAAATCCTTTTTGGTGAGCTCGGAGTGTCGCCGCGTCGTGTCATTGGACCCGACATGAACAATAAACCTGGCGAACAGAGGAGGGGGCAGGAGCGTTGACATCCGGGGGGACGCTACACCGGGGCAGCAGCACCAATTCAATTATATTATATTTCTATAGTGTCGAATAAATTCCGGTCATTTCAAAGCACTTTTACAGAGAAAAACTAACAATTCGAGGTGTAGTTCTTGTTCTGAAGACACTGCGAAAAAATCTGAATAATTTTTAAGAAGAAAATCTGAACTGACATTAAAGTTAATTTCACTGCCTTTACAGGCTCAGGTCGCACAGCTTCTCTCGAATCCCAACGTGGCGAGGGGACCAAACTGGAGGGAGAGTGGGTTTTGGGTCGGACTCACTAACCGACAGGCAGATGGGACCTGGGCCTGGATTAACAGCGGGAAATCTTTCAATTCAACGTAAGACAGAACACACTCATCACACGAATCATCATCTGATGACAACATTACATGAAACAATATTGGCACTTGTACTCACATTTTAATTATGTAAAGATTTGTTCTTATTGAAAATGAATTCATTTTGTTTGTTTTTTCTTTTACCCAAGACAATTCGCATATCGTGAACCCAGAGTAAATGGAAGCCAGGGCGAAGACTGTGGGGTCCATTTTCAATATTTTGAACAGAGGTCATTCCATCATGCCGACTGCCAGCAGCAGCTCTTGAGCTGGATCTGCAGCATGGAGCCAAAGAGGGTGTGAAACCTCCACCAAAAACCACTGTCTGATGATAACACTGACAATAATGAGGATGCTTCATGATTACAGGTTTTTGAACAAGGAGCAGTACTTTTACACAATAGGACTCAATTATTAAAGATTTTTCAGCTCTATTGTTGCTGTCATGTCACTTGGATCTGGAAAGCTACCAGTTGGAAGCTCCCTTTCCCTTGTTGGAAGTGTTCACAGGAGATGAATATACAGTACACACAACAGAAAATAAGACAATCTATATGATGTAAAAACTTCATTTCTACCTGTGTGTAAAGCTGCTTTTCTGTATTAAATAACTGTATCTGATAAAATAATGAGATCTGGTTGTTTTTCCAACATATTAAGAAAAAAAAGAGGTTTTTAACAGATGATCATTGAATTGAGTGATTCCACATTGGCAGGTATTCAGTGATCAGAAACCTTTCGTCTCCCAAGCAGGACAGAGTTTAAATGCAGTTTCTCCCGGGAAATTGTCAGTCATTCCAGATGTGAATTACTTTATTTAAAGGTGCATTGAGGAGTTTGCACGTTTTATGCGAAACAGCGCCTCCTGCAGGCCTTGGGTGTAATGCAGCTTAGTGAAAAACTCGTCCCTGTGGCTCGCGTGCACAGAAGAAGGGGACTCCTTCCTCGCTCGTTTAGTAGCGCTCAAGTAAAATGTAAGTTTCTTTTATCTGGTGGAGTCTGTGTGGAGCTGTGGCAGTGCGAGAAGCCGGTCGTTTCTTACTTTCTGGAAGATCCTGCTCAGTTGTTGCTCACGAAGCATCTGGCGGAGTAATGGCGGACAAGACGAAACTTAACAAGCCGGAGCGTGCATTACATCATTCCTTTCAAATTCTCCCCAAAAAAATGCTGGAGCCGGACCGGCACTGCAACTTTCAAGTGACAGTTTAGCGCTGTTAGCGGTACTTGTAATGAATATGTCAGGGCACATTGTACACATCATTAAAAATGTGTAACATATTTATGGTGTAAAATAAGTATTTTTAAGGTTGTAAAACTCCTTAATGCACCTTTAACTTTGGATCACGACTACACAGCTATTGCAGTTTCCAAAGCCTTTCAGACACAAATCCTTCTCACTCATTGCTGTTGAATAAGCGGGAATCGTGTTCTTTTGGTGATCTCTCTTTAAAAGACTGCATTTCCTGTGAATTATTAACAGAGGAACTTCTGTTGGAAATAGTTCACAGTCTCTCTAACACAAATAAACACACACACACACACACAGACACACACACACACACACACACACACACAGGTCAATGGTCGGGTTGGTTCGGGGAGGCGGCTCAGTGACTATTCAGTTCTCATTTAATCGGTGAAAATGGACACCATCAAAAAACCGACGAGAGAACACACTGACACGTATGACAGACTGGATTGTCATGATGAAATGGATATAGATGAGCAGCCGCTTGATGCAGACCAGGAGAGGCAACACGGTAGGTTACAGAGTGAACTCTGAACGCTCCTCATTGATTTCATGAGATCGGTCAAATTGAAGATCATTTCTTGTCCGCTCTTAATTTTCCTGACTTGATGTCTGTGATTTTATATCTAGCCTATCCAGAATGTATCTAAAAGTGTGAATCATTGTTGGAGTAAATCAAAAATAACACCATAAATCAGGGGTGTCTGTCTCATTTTACTTCATGGCCAAACAAGCACAGTTTGATCTCAACCGGGCCGCACCAGTAAGCAATGGTATTATAACATCTAAATAATTGGAACTGCAAATCTGACTTTGTTTTAGTCCACCAAATAATCTTATGAAGAAGTTCACATTTTATGAACTATCTTTTCAAAAAAAAAATATGACAAAACTTAAATTTAACTAAAATTTCAACAACATCATGCCTCAGTCCTTAAGTGACAACCCCGTATTTTTTCAGTTGGCCAGTTGGACAGCAGAAAATATCATATTAGGTATAAATTCCAAAAACACAAACTTTTTTTACAGGTTTAAAATAAATAACCCCAAGGGTGTTGTAAGAATATACCAGTTGAAAGAAACACTCATGGAGTCAGACTCCTGCCACAGTCTCATAAACTTGCCTTTTTATGATAATTCTTTAGCAATAAAGCCTCTTCACTTTTGTTTCTCATTGGCTGCTGAGATTGCTATTTTCCTCCAAACAATTAACCTCTGCTGAGAGCTTCAGCATATATATTTTTCAGATATTTAATTGAAAATCAAAATGTGGTATTCCTTTAAATTAAAAAGTCTCCAGTCATAAAATGAGTTTTCACAAAAATCCAGCATTGTTTCACCCTACACTTACTACTTTTTCTTCTAAAAACGCATAAGAAACAAAATGCTTTGGAGAAAAAGCAACCCCCTGACCATTACATTTCCTCCCTGCATCCCCCAGGAGGGGACTCATCCTCAGTCTGAGAATCGGTGTTGGCCACTCTTAGCTGTGCGCCCCCTTGTGGAAAAAGGAGGAACAGTTATATTTGCATGAAGACTTTGCACACATTTTGCTGCCTTCTTCTTTGTGTCTCTGATTCTTGTGACTTTGGTCAAACTGAGCTGTCCCTGCGTGTTGTGCTGCTCTGATCCCCGTCCTCCTCCTCTGTGCAGTGACCGTGTCCTCCATGAGACCTGACTTCTCTGTGAATCAGTACAGACTCCTCGTAATCAGCCTGGCGGTGCTCGCCGTCGTTCTCCTGACCGTCAATATTGGTCTGGGTGTTTACTGTGAGTTACTGTGTCATCACCCCTCAAAACACTGATCATTGTTAGCTTTTTGTTGCTATTGTAAATTGCATCTTACTGTATTTTTTTCAGTTAAAATGATTGAAACTCCAAAAAGAGCTGAAAAGTAAAACACAAAGCAATTATATATGTTGTGAATTAAAATAACAAATATATAACAATGATAATAATAATAATTTCTGCAGGTCCCAAAAATATAGGCCACTTAATCTTAGTTTTTGCTGACATGGTGATGCTTATAGTATTCATGCAACTTTGTCTTCACCACTTGCAGATAGCAAACTTACTGGAGGCTATTTAGTGACAGACATCAACAGAGAGATTGCAAAGCTGCAGAAAATATACGACCAAATGGTCCAAGGCAAAGAGGAAGCCCAGAAACAGTTGGTGAAGGAGATGAGTGATCATCAATTCACCAAGTGGGAGATGGAGCACCAGATAAGAAGAACCAAAGACTACCAGAAACAGATTGATAAAATTCAGACGGATGTGTCTGCGCTGAGATCTCACCTCCCTCTGATAAGTGAGTTGGGTTGTCAAACATGTGGAGAAGCTTTATTATTGTTGCCCAGCCAGAAGCATGGGTGTCACCTTGTTTTCTGTGTCCTCAGAGGACGGGTGCAGACACTGCTTACCAGGGTGGACCTACATGGAGTCCACCTGTTTCTACTTTGCCATCTCCGAGAGTCACTCAAGCAGGACGTGGTACAGTGCCCGGTCATTCTGCAAGGCCTACAAAGCCGATTTGGCCATCATCAATAGCAGAGAGAAACAAGTAAGAGCCAACATTTTGGCAACAGGGTTGCAACTCATATATAGGCCTGAGGTCGCAGGAGGTCAGAGGTCACAAACCTGTTTTTCCTAACAGGAAAGTCTCTTACACCACTGCACATTTCTTTACAACAGACCATACAGACCACATTCAAAGGTATTCGACCGTGTCCGTCGTGTTGTCTTGTGGGAGGCGCTTTGGCAGTACAGAGTCCGGGGCCCTTTGTTAAGGGCCGTCTGGCCGCCATATGACCAAAGCAGGAGCCTGGTCCGCATTGCCGGCAGTAAGTCTGACCTGTTCCCAGTGCATGTTGGTCTCTGGCAGGGCTGCCCTTTGTCACCGGTCCTGTTCATAGTTTTTATGGACAGAATTCCAGGTGCAGCAAGGGGCCGGAGGGGGTCCGGTTCAGTAACCACAGGATTTCATCTCTGCTTTTTGCAGATGATCCTGTTGGCTTCATCAAAGCCAGACCTACAGCATGCACTGGGGCGGTTCGCAGCCGAGTGTGAAGCGACAGGGTTGAGGATCAGCACCTCCAAATCCGAGGCCATGGTCCTCGACCGGAAGAAGGTGGTCTGCCCTCTCCAGGTCGATGGAGAGACTCTGACCCAAGTGAAGGGGTTCAAGTATCTTGGGGTTTTGTATACGAGTGGGGGAAGGATGGAGCGTGAGATTGACAGGCGGATTGGTGCAGTAGCTCCAGTGATGCGGTCGTTGTATCGGCCCGTTGTGGTGAAGAGGGAGCTGAGCCGAAAGGCGAAGCTCTCGATTTACTGGTCAATCTACGTTCCCACCCTCACCAATGGTCGTGAGCTTTGGGTCATGAACGAAAGGACAAGATCCCGGATAGAAGCAGCTGAAATGAGCTTCCTCCGTCAGGGTTGGGAACCACTGCAGTTCATGAAAGTCAGCAAACTAATGTTTCAAATCACATTCAAGTAGTTTTACAGAAGCATTTCAGAAAAACTGTCTTTGCTATAATGAGACAAAGAGTAGACATTAATGCATGTTATGGTGTGTTTGTTTCCTGTGTTTCCAGCTGGCAGTATTTAATTTGATCAACAACTATCATGACCCGTCGAGACCACGCCACCAGACTGGTCTCTGGACTGGACTGACAGACCAGGACCAGGAAGGAGTCTGGAAATGGGTCGATGGGACCAGACTATCTGAAGGGTATCTAAAAAAATCTACATACTTGGAAGTCACAGATTACCACTGATCAAGTTTTTGTAATTTATAATGAGAGTTTTTTTATGTTGCTTTGTTCACACTTGGGTCCAGATTATATTATGTAATCTAATTAGCTACTTTTAAAATGTTTCCATTGAGTACATGCATAATTTAAAGCAGCAAAGTTGTTTTATTTTTCTTTTTACAGGTACTGGCGTGTAGGAGAGCCCAACAACCAACAAAACGAAGACTGTGCTGCTGTATATCCAGCAGACAACCCCTTCCAATCATGGAACGATGCTCCATGCAGGCATAGCCTGAAGTGGATTTGTGAAATGGAGCCAAAATCTTCCAGTTAATGCAACACACAAGCCTGTGGTGTCAGTTGTCTGAAATGTTTCAATTGTCTATAGTATGGACAACGAAAAAACATAAAGAAACTTTCAGATGTGAAAATATATCTGCTTCATACAAAAAGTATGCTAAATCCTTTTTATCGATCTTCTATGTACATACAGCATATCTCACAAATGGTAAAAACTCGTGAAGATGTTTCTACTTTGAGAATCACCTTTTTTTTGGCAATGCTCAGAGAACTAATTCAAAACTGTGGAAAGAATAAAGATACCTACAAAATGTCTGTACATCTGTAAAAGCCTCTGAATTCAAAACTGTGAAGTCTCAAAAAATGACATACAGAAACACAATGAGATACAACACACACAACTATTTTATTTTGGAGGTGTAACCCATTACCTGGTACTTTAGTATAACTGTGCTTCTATTAACAAATCAGCATTTCCTTGCTTCACCATTCGAGCATTAATGCCACATCTGACAGGGGTGGGACCCTCAAAGCTCCGAAAAATGCTGCCGAAGTTGTTTAAGTCCCTTCAAAGATTTTTCAGCTCTATTGTTGCCGTCATGTCACTTGGATCTGGAAAGCTACCAGTTGGAAGCTCCCTTTCCCTTGTTGGAAGTGTTCACAGGAGATGAATACACAGTACACACAACAGAAAATAAGACAATCTATATGATGTAAAAACTTCATTTCTACCTGTGTGTAAAGCTGCTTTTCTGTATTAAATAACTGTATCTGATAAAATAATGAGATCTGGTTGTTTTTCCAACATATTAAGAAAAAAAGAGGTTTTTAACAGATGATCATTGAATTGAGTGATTCCACAGTAGCAGGTATTTAGTGATCAGAAACTTTTCGTCTCCCAAGCAGGACAGAGTTTAAATGCAGTTCCTGGAAATTGTCAGTCATACCATATGTGAATTACTTTATTTAACTTTTGCTCACGACTGCATAGCTATTACAGTTTCCAAAGCCTTTCAGACACAAATCCTTCTCACTCATTGCTGTTGAATAAGCAGGAATCGTGTTCTTTTGGTGGTCTGTCTTTAAATGACTGCATTTCCTGTGAATTATTAACAGAGGAACTTCTGTTGGAAATAGTTCACAGTCTCTCTAACACAAATAAACACACACACACACACACACACACACACACACACACACACACACACACACACACACACAGGTCAATGGTCGGGTTGGTTCGGGGAGGCTGCTCAGTGACTATTCAGTTCTCATTTAATCGGTGAAAATGGACACCATCAAAAAATCGACTAGAGAACACACTGACACGTATGACAGACTGGATTGTCATGATGAAATGGATATAGATGAGCAGCCGCTTGATGCAGACCAGGAGAGGCAACACGGTAGGTTACAGAGTGAACTCTGAACGCTCCTCATTGATTTCATGAGATCGGTCAAATTGAAGATCATTTCTTTTCCGCTCTTAATTTTCCTGACTTGATTTCTGTGATTTTATATCTAGCCTATCCAGAATGTATCTAAAAGTGTGAATCATTGTTGGAGTAAATCAAAATAACACCATAAATCAGGGGTGTCTGTCTCATTTTACTTCACGGCCACATACAGCAGGTTGATCTCAACCGGGCCGCACCAGTAAGCAATGGTATTATAACGTCTAAATAATTGGAACTGCAAATCTGACTTTGTTTTAGTCCACCAAATGATCTTATGAAGAAGTTCACATTTTATGAACTATCTTTTCACAAAAAAAATATGCCAAAACTTAAATTTAACTAAAATTTCAACAGCATCATGCCTCAATCCTGACGTGACAACCCCGTATTTTTTCAGTTGGCCTGGGACAGCAGAAAATATCATATTAGGTATAAATTCCAAAAAAACAAACTTCTTTTACAGGTTTAAAATAAATAACCCCAAGGGTGTTGTAAAAATATACCAGTTGAAAGAAACACTCATGAAGTCAGACTCCTGCCACAGTCTCATAAACTTGCCTTTTTATGATAATTCTTTAGCAATAAAGCCTCTTCACTTTTGTTTCTCATTGGCTGCTGAGATTGCTATTTTCCTCCAAACAATTAACCTCTGCTGAGAGCTTTAGCATATATATTTTTCAGATATTTAATTGAAAATCAAAATGTGGTATTCCTTTAAATTAAAAAGTATCCAATAATGAAATGAGTTTTCACAAAAATATAGCATTGTTTCACCCTACACTTACTACCTTTTCTTCTAAGAACGTATAAGAAACAAAATGCTTTGGAGAAAAAGCAAACCCCTGACCATTACATGTCCTCCCTGCGTCCCCCAGGAGGGGACTCATCCCTCAGTCTGAGAATCGGTGTTGGCCACTCTTAGCTGTGCGCCCCCTTGTGGAAAAAGGAGGAACAGTTATATTTGCATGACGACTTTGCACACATTTTGCTGCCTTCTTCTTTGTGTCTCTGATTCTTGTGACTTTGGTCAGACTGAGCTGTCCCTGCGTGTTGTGCTGCTCTGATCCCCGTCCTCCTCCTCTGTGCAGTGACCGTGTCCTCCATGAGACCTGACTTCTCTGTGAATCAGTACAGACTCCTCGTAATCAGCCTGGCGGTGCTCGCCGTCATTCTCCTGACCGTCAATATTGGTCTGGGTGTTTACTGTGAGTTACTGTGTCATCACCCCTCAAAACACTGATCATTGTTAACTTTGTGTTGCTTTTGTAAATTGCATCTTACTGTATTTTTTTCAGTTAAAATGATTGAAACTCCAAAAAGAGCTGAAAAGTAAAACACAAAGCAATTATATATGTTGTGAATTAAAATAACAAATATATAACAATGATAATAAAAATAATTTGTGCAGGTCCCAAAAATATAGGCCACTTAAAGGGCAACTTCGGTTTTTTGACATCTGGACCTTATTTCCAGGTGTGTGCATGCTCATATACTCACTCAGACAAACATCGTGCACCTCGGAGTCCTTCAGAAGTTATTTAGATCCAACCGATGTAGCCGCACTTAGCGGGGGCCACGGCAATGGAGCTTCAGCGCGGGACATAATCTCTGCAAAGTCACTCATTTCGGCTGTATTTTTTCCTCCATCCGCGCTGGGTTGCCTTTCGGTCGGAAGGGGGGCCTCCGGCGGTGTCCCGCGGCCTGGCTCGGAGTGCGCATCCGCCGGGGAGCGGAGATCTGGATTCTCCCGCTGAGGAGAGAGCTCCGGCTGCGGCGCGTCGCGCGTCCCGCGGCCGGCGTGGAGCGCGCATACGCCGGGGAGCGGAGATACGCTTCCTCCCAGCGAGGAGAGACATCCAGCGGCCCAGCGGCCGCGCGCGAGCCGTGCGTCTTTGCCGGTGTCCGGAGCCTCCGTGGCGCAGCTGAGGGCCATTTTCCAACTCGGCCCCTGGAAGTCAGACGCCGGAGCACCGTGACAGCCGAGGCCGACTCAAAGTGCGTCTCTGCTGGGGAGAGGAGCTCCGCAACGTTCCCATCCGAGCTAATTGTGGCTAAGTTAGCGAAAACTATCAGCTTTTCAGCTGACCCACCTGAAGACGGTAGACGTGCTGACTTTATGATAACACTGGCGATGGATGAAAAAATATAGCCGAAATGAACGACTTTGCAGAGATTATGTCCCGCGCTGAAGCTCCATTGCCGTGGCCCCCGCTAAGTGCGGCTACATCGGTTGGATCTAAATATCTTCTGAAGGACTCCGAGCTGCACGATGTTTGTCTGAGTGAGTATATGAGCATGCACACACCTAGAAATAAGGTCCAGATGTCCAAAAAACCGAAGTTGCCCTTTAATCTTAGTTTTGCTGACATGGTGATGCTTATAGTATTCATGCCACTTTATGTCTTCACCACTTGCAGATAGCAAACTTACTGGAGGCTATTTAGTGACAGACATCAACAGAGAGCTTGCAAAGCTGCAGAAAATATACAACCAAATGGTCCAAGGCAAAGAGGAAGCCCAGAAACAGTTGGTGAAAGAGATGAGTGATCATCAATTCACCAAGTGGGAGATGGAGCACCAGATAAGAAGAACCAAAGACTACCAGAAACAGATTGATAAAATTCAGACGGATGTGTCTGCGCTGAGATCTCACCTCCCTCTGATAAGTGAGTTGGGTTGTCAAACATGTGGAGAAGCTTTATTATTGTTGCCCAGCCAGAAGCATGGGTGTCACCTTGTTTTCTGTGTCCTCAGAGGACGGGTGCAGACACTGCTTACCAGGGTGGACCTACATGGAGTCCACTTGTTTCTACTTTGCCATCTCCGAGAGTCACTCAAGCAGGACGTGGTACAGTGCCCAGTCGTTCTGCAAGGCCTACAAAGCCGATTTGGCCATCATCAATAGCAGAGAGAAACAAGTAAGAGCCAAGATTTTCTGATGAGCTGAAAGGCGAAGCTCTCGATTTACCGGTCATTCTACGTTCCCACCATCACCAATGGTCGTGAGCTTTGGGTCATGAACGAAAGGACAAGATCCCGGATACAAGCAGCTGAAATGAGCTTCCTCCGTCAGGGTTGGGAACCACTGCAGTTAATGAAAGTCAGCAAACTAATGTTTCAAATCACATTCAAGTAGTTTTACAGAAGCATTTCAGCAAAACTGTCTTTGCTATAATGAGACAAAGAGTAGACATTGATGCATGTTATGGTGTGTTTGTTTCCTGTGTTTCCAGCTGGCAGTATTTAATTTGATCAACAACTATCATGACCCGTCGAGACCACGTGACCAGACTGGTCTCTGGACTGGACGGACAGACCAGGACCAGGAAGGAGTCTGGAAATGGGTCGATGGGACCAGACTATCTGAAGGGTATCTAAAAAAATCTACATACTTGGAAGTCACAGATTACCACTGATCAAGTTTTTGTAATTTATAATGAGAGTTTTTTTATGTTGCTTTGTTCACACTTGGGTCCAGATTATATTATGTAATCTAATTAGCTACTTTTGAAATGTTTCCATTGAGTACATGCATAATTTAAAGCAGCAAAGTTGTTTCATTTTTCTTTTTACAGGTATTGGCGTGTAGGAGAGCCCAACAACCAACAAAATGAAGACTGTGCTGCTGTATATCCAGCAGACAACCCCTTCCAATCATGGAACGATGCTCCATGCAGGTATAGCCTGAAGTGGATTTGTGAAATGGAGCCAAAATCTTCCAGTTAATGCAACACACAAGCCTGTGGTGTCAGTTGTCTGAAATGTTTCAATTGTCGAGTATGGACAACGAAAAAACGTAAAGAAACTTTCAGATATGAAAATATATCTGCTTCATACAAAAGTATGCTAAATCCTTTTTATCGATCTTCTATGTACATACAGCATATCTCACAAATGGTAAAAACTAGTGAAGATGTTTCTACTTTGAGAATCACCTTTTTTTTGGCAATGCTCAGAGGACTAATTCAAAACTGTGGAAAGAATAAGGATACCTACAAAATGTCTGTACATCTGTAAAAGCCTCTAAATTCAAAACTGTGAAGTCTCAAAAAACGACATACAGAAACACAATGAGATACAACACACACAACTATTTTATGTTGGAGGTGTAACCCATTACCTGGTACTTTAGTATAACTGTGCTTCTATTAACAAATCAGCATTTCCTTGCTTCACCATTCGAGCATTAATGCCACATCTGACAGGGGTGGGACCCTCAAAGCTCCGAAAAATGCTGCCGAAGTTGTTTAAGAAGCTGCTGAGTGTCGACGTGCTCCGGAAAAGCGTCCTCGGACTTCTGGGCCGAGGTGTAGCTGCTCTGAAGGTCCCCGATCTGAACGGAGGAACAAACATCACTCTTACACACCGTCATGGAGGCCACACCTCGTGCACTGTTCACCGAGTACGAAGCATTTACCTTATCAGAGAGAATCGAGAGATTGAAGTGCGGCTCGTACATGTGGGGGGACAGCGACGCCGCAGTCTGCAGGAACGCTTTCGACTGCATCAAAGACCAGGCCATGAAAGACACAAGACTTCGTCAGAATGTTCGGAGTACAGAACGTATTGTTGCTGGTTGAACATTGTAACAGAGCACTTTTATTTATCGAAACGGGTGAACCGCTCACAGTTCTGGACATACAAGTACAGGAATCAAGTGCTCTCTTTGAACCCTTTACAGTAGGGCTGTCAAACATAAGGCTTGTGGGCCAAAAATAGCCCACAAGGTACTCCAACCCAAACTTCCAATTTATTGAGCAAATCGCAAAAACTTATAAGATACTGATTTTTTTTTTTTTTGCCCCACAAATTTCTTAAGAGACACAACACAACACATAACGGTGATTCTGCCATGAAAGAGAGCTCCCTTGTTGCAATCAAATTTGCCTCAAAGCTACGCTGTCAGGCACAGTTTCTAAAAACAGCTATATAGAAGTTTTTGTTACATTTGACTGTATTTTGCACCAGAAGGTTTCATTAAAATTGACTTTTATGTTGAGCTTGTTGTCAAATACAGACATCTTCATCACATTTACTCGACACTACAACAAAGAAAAACTTTAAATTGTAAATTTTATGGTTATTATGGTACTCTTTCACGGGTCCAGCTCACTTAAGATGAAATTGCGGTGTATGTGTATCAACGCTGTCATGGGAGCATTTTGGAAATGTCTTTTGATAAAATAAGCTCAGAAGTCCTAAATGACAGACTTACGGCCTTCTATTACTAATCTGTGTTACATCACATCAGTGGGCCTATCATTCGCTCATGCATGCTTTTTTTTTTAATGTCTTAATAAAAGCTGTGACTCAGGAACATGACCTCACCTGTTCAATGTGACCTTTGCGCAGCTCCAGCACGGCCAGGTTGTTGTAGGCCTCAGCATGGTCATTATTAAAAGCCAAAGTCAGTTTAAAACACTGATAGGCCAGCGTAAGGTCCCCTATACCCTTTAAACAAAAAAACAGATTCATTTGAACTTCACCCCATATACAGGTCTGAATTATTCTGGGAATCTCTCCGCGACTGTTAACTCACCACGGCTACGTGTCCGATGTTGTACCAGACGTCCGACTGCTCTTCGTCGCTGGCCACCAGAGCCAGAGCCCTCTCGAACGAAGACAGGGTCATGTCGTACTGCTGGGCGTAGAAGCAGCACAGGCCCAGGTTGTTGTACAGCTGGCAGTTATACACACCCATCTGCAGCAGCCGTCTGCCAAACAGACAAACATCCCATCAGGGAAGGGAGGCAATTTAGTGCTGGCTTCCTGGAGGTTCTTCGGTTCTCTACAAAACTAGAACTCTACAGACCTGTAAAACCGGAGAGCGATCTCAGGCTGGTCCGTGTAGAAGTGATTGCTGCCTATACAGGCAATCGCTTCCACATGAGTGTTGTCCTGCTTCAGGACATCTTTGTAGTACTCTGTCGCCGATGAAATGTTGTTCATCTCCTGAGAAAATGCCATTGCAGAGACAGCACATCTGTTATCTTCCCTCATTCTGCCAGCTGCACACAGAGCGGAGTCTGTCGGCAGCACAGTGGCGAGATGTACCTCATGGATGCGAGCGATTCCCGTCAGGAGGGTGACCTCGCCAGGGAAGTGGTCCAGGCCTTGTTTGAAGAGGTTGAGGGCTGTAATTGGTTGATCCATGCGCTGATAGACCTAGAGGGATACACAAATGATGGTATCTATCTGAAGGTACACCGAGTAGGAGATCGACAAACTCAGGATGCATCAATTAATACCTTTGCAAGGTAGAGATATGTATCTACCACCTCTTGATGATTGAGGGCCGACCGAAACTGTTTTTCTGCCTCTCTATATAAACCGAGCCTGTGAAGAGCACAGAAAACTCAAATGAAGAGTCCATGCATGTCAGGCATGTCAAACACGTTTCAGTTCAGGAGCCACAAACAGCATAATTCAATAATGAGTGGTACACCGGTAAAACAGTGAAAAAACAACCTTAAAATTTAAACTTTGAAGTTTATTTTGTTGTTTTTGTGGAACAGATTATATGTGATGAAAATGTCCATTTTCACAATATTAAAGAATTACTACAGAAAATGACCACAATCTCAACACAAAGCCAATTTTAATGAAACCTTCTGTTGTAAAATACAGTAAAAAGTCAAAAAAACTTCTACTATAGCTGCTGCATTATGCATGTTTTTGCCAACTCACACTGACAGCATGGCTTTTAGACTAATTCAATAACACCGAGGCAGCTAGCTTTCACAGCAGCATCACTGATCTTTCAGCTCGGGCCTCAGTGTTGTGTTGTGTCCACTATACTATTTGCTTGGCGGGCTGGATTGGAGCCTCAGGTGGGCAGGTTTTGGCCCACAGGCCTTATGTTTGACACCCCTGACGTATGCCAACTTGAACAGTCAGAATGTTTGTGAGGAACTTACCTGTAATAACATTTTCCCAGCTGAACCTTCCACCACCAGTCTTTGAACTGTGCGTGTTCAGTAGCCTGAGCAGCCAAATCTAAAGCCTGCAGCCAAAAGGAAACATGAATGTTACGCCAGTCATTGACGGCACTGTTAAATATCATTTTGTGTAATGCAGATATATGCAGCACCTACGTTTCTCACATCATTTTCATGATGGAAGATGTACTCAAATAGGGTCTGTGGGGGGAAAAATGTGATTATTGGACACAAAACAAAAAAATATATTTTTTTTTATTATTACATGAATGAGCTTCAAACTTACGCTTGATAAATTGGGTTTCTGAGAATATTTGGACATATTGAGTCTTGATAAATTAATAAATGGTCCTTCGGGATTCGTTAACATTGAAGCCTGTGGAAACAGAGAAAAAATGCATCAGATTGAATCCTTTGGTTTCAACTCTTGCATCACTCAGATAATATTTATGAGAGGTACACACTCTCAGAAAATACAGAATATAGGAATATAACACACTTTTTCTTGATGGTAGGCCCAGGAACATCTCCATGAAAGTCATTTGCCATTTTTTACAACTTTACAGCCATGAAATCAAAATAGACCCAGGTGTCCTCAAATGGCTTAAATAAATCAAATATTTGTATGAGAGCACAAATGATCATGTTAAAATAAAGAGTAACTTCAGAATTAGTGCTAAAGTCAATTGTGTGCCAACACATTCATATTGACAACTCTTATGTGAACTCTCACCGTCCCCAAACGAATGAATCTTCCAGAAGCACTGGTGACAGGACGAGCTGTGCTCGCAGTGCGCGGGGTTTTGATGGCCTGCTCCATCGTCCCAGGACGCCCAGACTGTGTGCTAGGCCTCACAAATCCAGTGATGGGACGCCCTGACTGAGTCATTGGCCTACAAAACAGGAATTAAAAAAAAAAACAACAACAACAACATCTGATCAGGCATTGTCCATGTTCCTTAAGACAGTCTCAATTTGGTTATGGAAACGGTACCTGACAGCGGGTGTAGGACCTCCACCTTGACTTGTTCCAGGAAGTCTCAGAGATGTTCCGGGTCCTGGAGGACAGTTCAGTGTCATTACCAAAAAAATAAGTAAATCAGAGATCATTTTGCTTGAGAGTGATTTAATCCTTACGTGCAACCTGAGCAATAGAGCTCTCGTCCAGCATAATCTCAGCAATCCCCTCCTGATCGACTTCAATTTCATCAATGTATACCATCTCTGTCAGAGCATGGGTTTTCAAGCTCCACGCAGCCTGGAACACAATCAAGCAATAACCATCAGGCGTAACTAAAGTCACACATGTTAGAGTCAGGACCCAAGTTCAACTGTTTACTTGAAAAGGGATGAACATGGCAGGAATAGAGTAAAGTGATGATTACCTCCGACATAAGCAAGGATGAGTCCTGAAGATAGCATGCAGTGGGTTAGTAACAGGAAAATAAAGGTGAACAAAAATGAGAAGAAACGAGGGGGAAAAAAACCAGGACAGGAGGAAAGCAAAGATGCAACGTGAAGCAGAGAGGTAAGATACACACATCAAGAAATTAGTGTTTAAAACCAGAAGACATGATCCACAACACGGACTCTAATCTGGATTATGCAGCTTCACTGCGTTAGCATGCTAGGCTAACTGCACCGCCGTACCTGGTCGTAGGGATTGTCCTGCAGGATATTTGTGCAAATGTCGGAGCACTGCTGGAGCTTCCGCCTCCTCGAATAGCTCCACGCCAAAAACAAAGGGTCCATTGACACCTCCATGGTTTTCCGCAAAAAACCAACGCAATCAGCGAAAAGTCAGTAAGCGAACGGGACGATGGCGGAAGAGAAGCTTCCTCTGTCGCTGGGCAACAGTGTAAGGGGCGTGGCTTAAGTGACGCATATCCGGTCTGAGAAAATAAAGCCACAAAAAATTGTAAAATAAAATGTGTTTATTTTTTTTAGGTTGTAATGATATTTCACTGGGTAACTCTAAAGGAAATAATGCATAAAAAGCATGTCAATAAATGACCATATCTGGCAATTATATCTTGTTTTTCTTCTGATCGTAAATTCAAATAAATATACTCTTGAGACGTGTTTTTTTTTTTTTTTTTTTTTTTTTTTTTACAGTTTACTGTAAAATATCTTATGTAAGCATTGAAACTACAGTGTTACACCAAAGTGATAAAAACACATCAATCAGATGCACATACTGGAAATACATCCCCAGTGTGGGAACCCCACTGATCCATCCATCCATCCAACCATTCCTTTTCTATCAAGCTTTATCCTATGCAGTAGTAGTAGTAGTAGTAGTAGTAGTAGTAGTAGTTGTTGTTGTTGTTGTTGTTGTTGTTGTTGTTGTTGTTGTTGTTGTTGTTGTAACAACTGTAGTAGTAGTGATAGCAGTACTAGCTGAACTCGTAGTAATAAAAATAATAGTAGTCGTCGTAATCATATGGCTATTGTTCCTCTGTTTCGTCTTCTTATCATTATTATTATTATTGTTATTATTATTATTATTGTTATTGTTATTGTTATTATTATTATTATTATTATTATTATTATTATTATTATTATTATTATTATTATTATTATTATTGATGCTGTTGTTGTTGTTGATGATGATGATAATGATGTTTTGATAATGTCTGATTATTTTATGGCTTTCTGGATATGAGTGTAAGGTTTTCGGGACTTTTACATAAAGTAATTTGTATTAACGCCACAGTCACGCTCTTGATTTTGTCGCTCCGGGAGTGATGACATGTCATCCTTTCCTGGATTCCTGGCACATGATTGGATGACACGCGGCTCCGTCATCAGCTGTGGGCGGAGCTTGCAGAATAACAGCGCAGCTCCATCTTTGTAGGATTTGACAGGAGCTTTGACCTGAGCCGAGGAGGAGCGCAAACCCGGAGCTCACCAACTACATGTACCCTGTCACAATGACAGCAGCCGCATAGGCACCTGCGTCCGAGGCGTTTCATCCAGACATATCCTCCACGTGACCCCCAGAAATGTCTGAATCCAGCGCTCTGCCCCGGACTGGCTGAAATCCGATGGAAGTGATGGGACGCCCGGGCTTGAAATAAATCCTTTTTGGTGAATGACACTACATCAGAAAGCCTACGTGATCGCGACAGAGAGACACACACGGAAGTGCGGACATGGCTGACAGGACTGCTCCCAACTGCCACCTGAGACTGGAGTGGGTGTACGGATACCGGGGACACCAGTGCCGCAACAACCTGTACTACACCGCCGCCAAGGAGATAGTCTATTTCGTGGCCGGTGTGGGAGTTGTGTACAACACCCGGGAGCACAAGCAGAAATTCTACCTGGGACACAACGACGACATAATCAGGTAGAGTAATAATAATAAAGACGCCTGGTTGGAGGCAGCTGGTTTCAGCACCGCGGACAGCTCCGGTCAGCACCGCGGACAGCGGCTGGAGACGCGCCGAGCCGCGCTGCTGTCTGCTGCCGGGGCTGCTGCTGGTGTCACCTTGTGCCGATGTAATGTGATATTTTCTGTCTCCATAGGGAGCTCAGGGAAGCACACACCCACTCAGCGGCATCCACATAGTTTGTGAAAGGGGGGTTTGTGTCCAGCAGCTTTATAAAAAAAAACTGGTGGAGGGCTTTCACTGCACTGAAAGATGCTGCTATTCACCTCTTCTCTGTGCAGTTCACCACTATCACTTAAATGAGAAATAACACAGAGTGAGACTGTCTCAACCACCCTTTTTTATGGAGCAAATCAATTTCCGACTGCCCAGCCATCCATCCCTCCATAAAATCATCCATCCATTGGTCTTCTTTTCCACTTTATCCTGTCCAGGATCACAGGACACTGGAGCCAATCCCAATAACTATGACTAAAGTAGTGTACATCCTGGGCAGATCACCGGTCCTTCACAGGGGAAACACAGACAGACAACCAGACACACTCACATTCACACCCAGGGACAGTTTAGTGTCATCATTTAACCTCACATGACCTCTTTTTGGACTGTGGGAGGAAATCAGAGTAAACGGAGCAGAGAACATGCAAACCCTACCCATATCAGTCAAGGAAATTAAACCTGGAACTACACAACATTATGCATGTGTAAAGCTCTGAATTTACGGATCAAGTGTAGGGCAGTCTTCATATTTGTGGACCTCATTTTAAAAAACGTGTGTTTATTCTCAGCTATTGAATTTACTTCTGTGAGGCCTGAAATAGCACTCCTAATATAATCTGTGTTGCAATGCTCAAAATTTGAAAGTTACAGAAAATTGTATCTTCGAGTTCTAATCTTGTTAAATTGCCTAATTTGTACTCAAGTGCTTTTCTCAAAAGACCAACCAAGATATTATTACTACTACTATTCATTTTTAAGCATGTTCCTTTAAATTTATTAGCCTGTGCTTGAAGTGCATCTTTCAGATAACCAACAGAAGAATAAAAATCAAAATGTGGTGATGTGTTGTCAACTAATATAAATATGTTATCAAGCAGCAGGTTTAATATAAACATGAAGATGAAAAGGCTTGAACATTAACTCCAAAGGGGGGCGTACAAAGTTGTGACTTGTGATTTTGAAGTAGGAAAGCAGATGACATGGGCTGAATTGTACTTTACAAGTAGAGAGATTGAAAAAACTACAGTTGGTTAAGTAGTTCAACAATAATATGAATATTGAACTTTATTCCTATTTAGTAAATGATACAAAAGAAACAGAAAACCATACTGAAACATAATGTGATACCCTAAAAAGACAGATTAAATATATTCAATTTTATCAACGCCACTCTAGAAAGTACCAACTATTCAGTGGAGAACGTGTCCATAGAAAATATGTCCCACTTTGATGAATAAAAGACTCTAATGTGTGGTCATAAAAATGTTTCTCTGTGAAATTAATGCAGATTGTCTGGTCGATTAGGGGACCATTTTTCTCCTCAGCGGACTGCTTGTCACATCTTTCCCACACGAGGAGAAAAGTCGTCTTAATATGCAGCCTGTGAAGTGCACTTGAACATAGTTGTCCTTGAAGGAACTCTGGGATTGGAAAGCTTTCTGTGGGCTGTGGTAATTCATCTTTCAATGGCCTGGCAAAGCATTAAGTGCCTGTTCTTTGATTAAAAAAAAAAAAAAAAAAGGGGGAATAAAAAAGAGAAAAGTAAGCAGCGTTGCGTCACTCATCTGTTTCTCAGCGTACCACTCAACAATGAGCTGTGTCCAACGCTTGGGCGCATGTGTTGACATGTGTGTGTGTGGGTTGGCCTGGAGATGACTGGCTTTATAGACTGTGTCGGTAGTCAGCTGGGCCGCTGCTCCATTATTAATAGGACAATAGAGACACTAACCCTCCACTGCCCTGTGGGTGAAGTGCCTGCATTCAGGCAATTAGGTGGAGGAGTCACTGAGCGTAATACACACACGTTTATAAAACAAACCGAGCAAACTGATGGTGAATCAGGCTGCTGATACCTGCATTTCAACTAGAACGTCTCAGACAGTTCCGCTTATTTAAAATGAAACGTCTTCTTTTGTTAACGCAAGGTTGTTGTTTTTTTTCTCTCTTTCTTTTCAGTGCCACCTGGTTTGGTTGTTTAAAATCACATGAGCATATTTACAGTGCACGCAGCACGCATCTCAGAGCTGTCTGTTATTGTTAACACGTCGTGGTTTTAAAGTGAGGCCTCAGAGGAGCGCTCGTGAAGCTGTTATAAACACCGCCTCTGGCTCAGACATGTATGGCACAACCAGGAGCAATCCTCAGCAGATTCAGTGATGAATAAGTGCTCTCACGTTGCACTAACTCATGTGGAATAGATGCAGCCCCCTCAGAGACATCCGCGATTCAAATACCTCTCTTTTGATGCTGTTTTCCTTCTTTTTGAGGCTATTTTGGTTTCAGCCTGATCTTGTTTGTGAACTAAATAATCTTTTACTTGGTGAGCTAATTGCTGCCCTGTTTTCTCCCTCCTGGTTTTATTCACCCTTAAGCTTTTTTTAACTTGTCTCTTATTCTGATGCTCAGCAGCTCATAGAATGAAGCGCTGCGCTGTCTATTCGTGCAAAATAGTTAATTCTTCCCTTCACTTTCCTTTAGGCTACTTATAGTATTCTATTTGAAGATGTATACTAAAATAGCACCGCCTAACAGCATATACTAAGAGAAGTGTCAATAATCTGCAGTCAGAACACAGTTTACTGTGAGGCATGTTCGTTAGGTGTTGTAAAGAGCTGCTATTTGCTATTCGTTCCTTGTATCTGCTCGTGTTGCAGACAGTTTAAATTCCAGTCAGAAACTCAAAAAAAACCCGAGGCTACTGCTCCAAACCCCGCAGAAGTTTTTCTACTCCACAAAGCTTAATCCTTCCTCTTCTGCGCTCGCGCTCACATGCCAGCTACATTATGCACACGCAACACATGCAGAATGCACAAATACACAGAGTCGACTGAGGACGTTTCGTAAATGAAATATGTTGATGATCTTTGAATCAAATCTTTGGTCTTATGCCATAAATCACAGAAATAGTTGATGAATGATGGATCAGGTTCACATTCATTTATTCATTTATTTCCTCGTCGATCTTAAATCAAAGCACGGCTCGGTTTTTCATGTCCACTCCAGTATGTCTGATTCTTCTGTTTAAGACATGAAAATCACCTCTTTACAACCTCAGAACAGATTTGTGCTCATTGTGTGAACTCTGTGAAGGGAACGAGATACAGATATCACCATGGTATTTTGTTTTGTGTGAGGAAATTCACAAACAAAGTAGAACAACACAGTGGAGAGACTCAGAGATTCAGCCTTCTCTGTTTAGTTACTATTTCATGGCTTTAGTCTTTGAAGATGGTTTGTCTCCTTCTGTGGCTGTTTAGGCTGAATTTCAAAACCTCAGTGAGTTTAGCAGAAACGATCAAAAACAGCGATTCTAGAATGTTTTCTCAGCACGCTTCTGTCCTCATTAGTTGTGTTTACCCTTTCTGTGTTTCAATCATAACATCTAAGCTCATGTGTTAGATTGGATTAGATGGATTACATCTTCGAGCCTCAAAAAATATTTAAACTCCCTTTTTGGGTGTTTTCACAGCGTTTGAACCACATTGCATCCTCCAAATCTCACTGAAGCTGTCATCTTTGGTTGGTTGTTCCTCGTGTTGTTTTAAATTCTAATATACTGTTGTTACCAGCTCTGTGGCTCCGAGACAATGAGTAGTTTAGAAGCAGTTTTGCTAGTCAGAGAATCATCTTTTAAATGTATCATATGTACAGTCTATAACTGAATCTGTTGCACTTCGTTGTTTTATATGTTTCCATTATAGCCAAGGCAGCTGTTGTAATTGCGCTTTTTAAGGCTACCTCTCAAAAAACGAGAACGTGAAACAGTATTCGTTTTCAATAGCTGAGTGTTGAGGTACTCAGTTTGGAGCAGGTGTTCGGTCTCTACTACGATACCTTACTGTCTTCACGATAGGCCATAGCCAGAATTATTGATTATGGATGACTGATGGAGGCTGGTCTTGTTTCAGAGAGCTTCAGAGACATGGAATGAATCTCTAATTTTACTGCTAGAAGGTTTGTGCTTTGAGTGTGTGAAGTTTGCAGAGAACAGCCTTGCAGGTTTCGCTGTGTGAACTTCATGAACTGAAAGTGTGAACGCGCGCTTTCAAAAAGTAACAAAGAAAAAACCTGAATAATAAATCCTGCAAGGTCATTTCTGTGCTTCGATTGAGCATCCTCCACAGTATTCTTTAGATTGCACACACCATTACTATTGCACGTATAAAAGCAGTGCGTGCATCAACCTTTATGCAGCACTTCATGCAAAAGCAATGTGCAGTTTGTGATAGATGAAGCTGCTCCAGTGGGTGGAGGAGGAGTTTATGGAAATCTTTCACTTCTAATGTCATCTTGATCATAATCAGCAGGATGTCAGTAGTTGTCTTACAATAGAAGAGTGCAGAGCAGCTGGACTGAAGGAAAACTACTGCTGAAATCAGGCGTGTCAAACACGTCTTAGTTCAGGGGCCAATTTCAGACCCGACCGGTAAAATACTGCCATATCTTTAAATTTTAACTTTACGGTTTTTCTTTGTTGTGGCAGAGTGCATATTCTGGAAACCTTCTGGTGCAAAATCCAGTGAAATGGTGTCGTTTTTACAAACTCACCCTGACAGCACGGCTCGAGGCTGAGTTTTCTGGCAGTGACCTCAGGGTCTCAGTGCTGTGTCGTGTCTGTGATTATTAAGAAACCTGTGTGTAAAAAAAATATCAGTGTTTTCTTATAAATGTTTAGAATTTACTTGGTGGTTTCTTGGTCTGGACTGGAGCTTCTTGCAGGCCGGTTTTTGACCTGCAGGCTTGTTTTTAGGAGTAAATTTTGTGTTGTCATAAAAATATACCGAGGTAAAAGTACAAAGTGTCTGTTATTTTTTTATTCACAGTTAAAAACTTTCTGTCAAAACCACTGGGTTCAGTTTGCATGAATAAAACAGCTTCAGGCAATCATCAAGCTTTTTTTTTGGGTAGAGGGGGTCAAAATATAAAGAATGTAAAGTTTAGATCAAAGGGTTTGAATAAGGTTTGTGGACAGATATTATGCATTAAGTAGTTCATACTTATGTGTGAGTAAAAGACATATCAGTAGCCAAAACACTTACAGCAATGCCGGTGTTGGTAATTTGTTGCTGTTCTCAGTTATTATACTTTAATGTGTTTATAATGATCCTCAAACTTTAAATTTAAAATGGAATTTCTTCATATCACTGTTGGAGACTCCAAAAACAAACTAAACAAAACGTGAGTTCACATGTGTGTTAGTTTTGGCCCAGTTTATCTAAACATTTTCTCTCTCTATCTGCCGTTCGCTTCCTGTTTTTAACCTCAGATAACCCCGGCGCCACAGCCAGGCTTCTCAGAAGCAGCATGAACATTAATCCTGATGCTGCAATAGCAATATACTTTACAAGCAGGACACTCCGAAAGTCCGATCACGGCGAGGATGCCAGCCTGCATGTAAATGCACTCGCTGCGAGTATCTGGCAGGAGACGCAGTGAAAGGAAGCCTGGTCTCTAAAGAGCACATCTGTCTCATCCAATTAGGATCCTCCTGAGTTTAGTACAGTCACTTAGCACAAAGGCATGAATCAGCACTGTTGTCACTGGGATTTGAAAAAAAAAAAAAAAAAAAAAACAAAGCCAGGATGATTTTGTGTGTTTTAATAAAAGTTTTACACCGATGAAGTTGAAGAGACGACACATGCTCAGATATCTTAGTAATGTTGCTAAAATGTGGAATTCTGGATGAAATTCTCTGCTCTCAGGAGATTTATAAAATTGATCTTTTGAGATCAGTTTTAATCCCAGAACATGTGCACCGATCATATTACATTTAAAAGCAGAAGTCGTCTCAGAGCGAATGAACAAAAACAAAAAGAGAGGAAAGTGAGACTGATGTTGTTTTCTCAGTGCTTCATGTTGGCAGATGTTTTCTCTGGTGTGACAACTATTGTGCGATTTGTCTGGAAGTCTGAAGTGGGCGTGATTAATGCGGGAAAGTGAATACACCACCCACGTTCGCTCTTTTTCCATCTCCTAACTGCAGTTCTGACCTTGGGTTTCTTGTGAAGGAGCAGTGGCAGTTTGTGTTATTACAGAGTTTAGCAGAAAAGGAAACAGATCTCTAGACTGTGGAAGATGCAGAGTGTATGATTTAAACAGGAAGTGTGAAGGAAATGGCACGAGACTTTATCATAAATGAAATAATGCTGACAGGTGAGGTGAACAATGCTTCATGTGTCTTTATTATGGCACCTGTTCGTGGGAGGGATCCGCCAGTTAGGAAGAAGTGAATGCTGGACGACTGGGTCAGTACACCTCCACAACTGCAGCTCTTTCTGCACTTATGATTTAAAAAATTAACCTCAATCTCAACATAAAGCCATTTTCTATGAAACCCTCTGGTTTAAAATACAGTGAATTGTCCAAAAACTTCTCCTAAAGCTGCTGATTGATGGATGTTTTTACAAACTCAGCCTGACAGCTTGGCTGTGAGGCTACTTTAGCAACGAGGTAGCTAGCTTAACGGCAGCGTCACTGATATCTCAGCTCGGGTCTCACTGTTGTGTTGCAGAATGTCAGGGTGAATTTGAAAAAAACATGCATCAATCAGCAGCTTTACAATAAGGTTTTGGACGTTTTACTGAATTTTGCACCAGAAGGTTTCATTAAAATGAGCATTTTGAATTTTGATTCGAGGACTGGGGAGTCTGGATGTGTTCCAGGGTTCCGGTTTTGTTGCAGAAAGGAGAGATAAAACTCTGCTTCCGAAACGCAGCAATTTTCTGTAGTCTTTGTGTGCTTTTTTGAAAATGTAGACATGTTCATCTTGTATACTCTTCACCACAACAAAGGACAACATTAAAATTTAAATTTAAAGGCTATTGTGAGACTTTTTTGCAGGTCCAGTCCACTCAGGATGAAGTTGGACTGCATGTGGCTTCTGAACTACAATGTTTTTGCCACCCCTGGTTTAGAGAGTAAATTATTTTGATTTCTGTGTTATTTAATCATTTTTACACGAGGGACATCCGACACAAAGCAGTCCTCTAATCAGGTAAAATCATATCAAATTAAACAAGAGAACCGCCTCTACACGATTATATTACATGCTCTGAACACAACTCCAGTAACGACTGAATTAATCAGCGAATACTGACATCCATGTATCAACACTGGGTCAAGCCACTCACCACTCTGTCCAAATCATAAGAAAATAAGGGGATGGAATTTTCCAACAGAAGCATTAAAAATAGATTCAGTTTGAAAGCCTAGTTTTCAGAGAATCAAGATGAAAAGTTGCTGGTTTGACTCAACTAAAGAGAAATCCACTGCTTTTGTCTGGGAAGGTTTGAGATTTTGAATGCTCCTTTAGAAAAGGGTGAGATGTGAAAAACAGGAATTTTCTTGTCTAAGCAGAAACACAGACATCATATTATCCTGTCTCTGGTCGATTCGGTCCATTTTGTTCAACAATCCAATCAAACAGAGCAGCTCTGAACGTACCTGCTGCTTGCTTTCATTTCAGCCGTCCTATTTTTAGTTTTTCAAGTTGGTAGCTGGATTAAAAACACTCTGTGGTATCCTGGGAAATATCCTCCACTGTATAGACCTTCAGAAATGTGATAATCCTTTGCTTCTTTTTAATCTACCGTGGGCAGAAATCGGACGAGGAAACTGGAGGATTGATCGTTCAGAGCTCACCTTCACACCGCGGCATGTTCAAAGATAGTTTTCCTCACATTCGATGACAGATCTGCATCTGTCGCCGAGTCTTTGCACCTCCGTGAGAAATCAGCTCCCGGGGCTGTTTGCTTGCGTCGTATCTACATGAAAACAGGCTGTTTTAATTGCCGCAGTGTTTGCCGCGGCTCGTCTCGTACGGCGGCGTTTGGCAGATGGAGGACAGCCGCATCAAGCGGCCTGTTTCAGACAGGAGGGCCGAGGCGATGCACTGCGGGCCAAGTCATTAGCGATGGCATTTAGCGAGCTCTTCGGCTGACAGAAAGCGGAGTGAAACAGTGGTCATGCCGGAGCTGACGTGGCAGAGACATACCTCTCGTTTTGGAATGAGTGAAAGCGTTTTGTGGGAGCGTTTCGACTTTGTTCCTCGGTAATCAGGCTTCACGTCGCTCTGGGGTCGAAGCTCATCGGCTTCACAGGACCTGAGCAGTTTTCTCTGCTGCGTCTATCTGCACATCAAAGTGTTCCAATCATTTTTTTTTTTTCCCCTCTTCCTCCGAACGCTATTTTTAGCTGCTTTGCTCTGATTATATAATTCATAAAAAGTAAGATGAGAAAATGTGCCAGGTTGGAGAGAGGTAGGACCGAGGAGGTGGCGAGGCAGAAGCGGAGGGAGGGAGGGAGGGAGGGAGGGAGCGAGCGAGCGAGCGAGCGTGTCACATCCAGCCCTCCTCTGCCGTCCACGCCGCCACCCGGCCCGCTCAGGTCTGCGGTGACGCTGCATTTCCAACGCAGATGAGGTGTCAGCGGTCTGAAGGACGGGGAGGAAGAGCGAGCGCAAAACGAGTGTGTCGTGAGGCGCTTTGACTCAGCGGGCCGGACGTGGAGCCGCTGTCCAAACAAACGGCGGGCTTAGAAGAAACTACGGTCGGCTAAACAGGCTGTCTGATTGTAACGGGGGGGGGAAGCTCCTTCACAGCAGGGAGTATATAGGCCAAGACGAGGCAGGGGGAAGAACGGCCTGCCTGGAACGTGAGCGGGGTTCACTGAAAGGATGAAGGGATGGAGGGAGGGATGGATGGAGGGATGGAGGGACAGCTTTTACAGCAGGCTGTTGCTCAGCTGTGGAGTGGGAAAGATTGTAGGTGGGGGATGTCCGAGGGGAGGGAAGAGCAGTAGTACGGGGGATTATGTAAGAGTGTTACAAACATACTGTATGCCCGGTGATGCGAGGAAACCCCGGATGAATTAGAGGAGGTGAAAGGGCCGGGGAAGGAGAAACGAGCAATGGAGGGCGGGGGGCAATGAAATGCACAGATTCACCAGAGCTGCTTTATATCCTCGCCGAACGGCCCGTGGGTGTGCGCGTGTGTGTGTGTGTGTGTGTGTGTGTGTGTGTGTGTGTGTGTGTGTGTGTGTGTGTGTGTGTGTGTGTGTGCCTTTGAGCGTGACTGAGTTAATTGGACCATGTCACCTCGTCAAGCTGCCCCTCTGCTTCCATATTCAGAGCCATCACTGACTTAACGTGTTCATCTCATCCCAGTGGTTTCTGCTGGAAGGGCGAATCCCCCCCTTGTACGCTCCCGGCACACACACACACACACACACACACACACACACACACACACACACACACACACACGGCCATGCAGAAGTTAACCAGATGTCTTCTGTCCCCCGGTTTTTCTCCCTGTGCAGTTTAGCCCTCCATCCCGAGCGTGTGCTGGTGGCCACAGGACAGGTGGGCAAGGAGCCTTACATCTGTGTGTGGGACTCGTACACCGTGCAGACCGTCTCCATCCTCAAGGACATACACACACATGGCATCGCCTGCTTGGCCTTTGACCTGGAGGGACAGGTACTGCGACACACAGATGTGAAAAAAAACAAAAAAACACTTTGTTATTCTGGTTAATTATTTATTTCTCCAACTGACAACTGGTTTGAGAAACAAAAATTTGAGAACGTGTGCAAATTAGCAACCATATGTACTTGGAATCACACTGAATTTGTATTTTGTGTTTTGTTTAACAAAGGTTGTACAAACTCCCTGCAAGATTTGTGCCAAAATTCACCTGAAAACTGCATTTCAGAGCCTGTCCGTCATTGTTTGTGCATCGCCGTGAGTGTCGAAGTGAAGGTGTTCTCCTCACTTCTCCTCAGCTGAGACACACAGACACACACACACACACACACTAACTGAATATGACAGGTAGAAACCGTGAACCTCACACTGCGACGTGCTGCAGTGGTGTACCTTTTTGCACTTTTTCTCAGTGTTCTATGCTCTAAGATATCAATTCCAGACAAGACAGAAGAGCTGAAAGTGACTTTTGCTTCAGCAGAGCTGAGTGTTTATCAGCTGACCTGCTGAACTGACTCTGAAGGGCACAACCGACAAAATGACCTGGAAGACCACAGCAGGGCAAAAACAGTCGCCTCTCAGTGCAGAAACTGTTTTTTTTTTAAGGAGATTAATACGAACAAGAAAAGCAAAACAGAATGAAATCCATCCAGTGTTAGTATATTAGATTTATTTTCAGTCAGTTTTAAGCACTAACACATTCACTGAGTCTCTTTTTTAGCCTTTCCTATGTTGTCTTTTTAGAAAACTCTCTGCAGACCCGCCACCAGTTAATGTTTACACACTTCAGCAGCCTCTCCCACTGTTTATTTGGACTATGAAAATCAATACCGTGCGGAGCCATTACTGTTTTTTTCTTCTTCTTTTTTTTTTTCTAATCTTTGCACATCCTGCTCTTCCTCCCGCAGGAGCTTTTAGAGCTGAGTTGCACATCCTGTGTTTTGCAGAAAGAGACAGGGAGATGACCCTGTGCTGTTTTGCTGCTCGGGTGGAGAGCCAGGGGATTGAGATGGAAAGTGACAGTGTTTAAAGCCAGAGGAGGCTCCATCACTTCTCAGTTTAGTGGCCGTGTTTACTCTCAGTCTCCCCCTCCGTTTGTGGAGCAGAAGTCAAAGCTGAGCTCGGGACAATCCAGAGGAATCCCCGACGTTCCAGGAATCTATTTTAGGTACTTCAGTGTGAGGTGGATTTTATTCATTTGGTGCAAAAGACAAGGTGGAGAGGGTTTGGAATATTTGTACTCACATATAATTAGTGTTGAATTCCTTAAATTGTATTAAATTACACTAAAATATGATCATTTAAAAAATTATTTATGTAAGTTGATTAAAACAGTACTTAGAGTATCAGTGACTTTTAATTTTTAAGCTGTTTAATCATTTGATCACAGTTAAATGCATTCAAAGCTTATTTTTCACAGAAGAGCATTAAATTAGATATAAATTACAGCTTTAAAAATGTAGATCTGAGGCAGGAATTTCAGAAATAATAAACTTACTGGATTAAAAGGCTTCAGTATTTGGAACAGTGTAGCTGGTCCTTCAGAAGACCCAAATCATCAAATATTGAAGTGGTTTGTCAATAGGGAATGCCTTCCACTGAGAATTAGAACTTAAATACAACTGGTCTCAAAGTTTCTTTCTATAAATACTTTTACTGTGGTTTAACTCGTTTGCTTGATTGAACAGGATGAGATCAACTTTCTACTGAGATTATTGTGTTTTTTCAAACCATACAAAACCAAAACTAACAGTCTGATATGCATTAAATTGTAATTAACTTGGAGTCAAATTTCATATTTGAGTAAATACTAGTACGTAAAAGAGTATCAAGAAATGACAACAATGTGGTCATTTGTAATGTATTAATTCCAACCCTGCAAACAACAAAAAAAGACATATTTGTTCCAGTCTGTGGTCAGATGTTTGAGTATAGGAAAGTTTTCCGGAGGGGATCATGAATGTTTAGCGAGTTCATCCGCAGTTGCTCCACCAGTTGTTGAGCTTGACCAGTCGACAGAACATCCCCAGAGCCAAACTGCTGGCGCGGTGAAAAAAAACTGTTCAAGTTCAGATGCACTTTCCAGCCCGGGGGCTCGTGGTTTCACTGGGTTACGTCACATGGGGTCTGGTTTTTTTTTTTTTTTTTTTTCTCATCACAAAAACACCAACTTTTAAAAAAAAAAAACAAGGAGTTGAAACGGCAAACGCCTCACCGGAGACTTCTATGCATAGCCACAGACTGAATCAGCAGCGGATCAAAGAGGACATCCTCTTCCCGGCGCAGCAAGCTGCACAGCGGTGAAGGATTTCCATGAGCGCTCCTCTGCTCCCATCTCTTCTGCTCCGCTGCTGCTGCTGCCTACTCACTCACTCACTCACTCTCTCACTCACTCTCTCACTCACTCAGCCAGCTATAGGAGGCTCCTCCAGCAAAAAGCTCTCTAATGTGCTCAGTGGAAGAGCCAGGGGCCGGACAACTGTTCTCTTCTGCTCCGTGGCCGCCGCGGCCTCTCCAGACCGCTGTGGAGGTAGCCCGGCTTGTTTGTGCAACAGAGCAGAGCGGCTTCAATCTGTGATTTTCGTTGCCCTCTTTGCAGTGCTTGGTGTCTGTGGGTCTGGACTCCAAAAACACGATCTGTGTGTGGGACTGGAGGAGAGGGAAGGTCCTGGCAGCCGCCCCCGGTCACACAGACAGGGTAACGTCTCTCTTCCTCCCCCCGTCGCCGTCACAGGCTCGCTATCGACCGCCTCAATTAGCCACAGACGCAGGATGGAGCTGCTAACCCAAAGGGCGACGCAAACAAGTTAGGCCCGATTGATTGTGAGCCCGTCTGAGACGGCGCACACCTCAGGACGAGACATTTCTGAAAAACCATGAAACCCATGAAACACAGGCAGCTGTTGTTTTCTAATTCCGCCCACACACATTGTCCTGCGAGTGCTAACACACCTCCTCCTCTCACTGCAAGACATTTAATCAGAAGTCCTGAAGTGTGATGCTGAGTTCCAGCCTTTAATGCCTCTTCTGTTTCCTTCTCGCAGATATTCGACATATCGTGGGATTTGTACCAGCCGAGCAAGCTCGTGAGCTGCGGCGTCAAACATATCAAGGTAGCAGTTCAGCGAGTACACCTGTTCTTTAAAATGTCTGGTGGGCCGGGTCGGAGCCTGTTGCAGGCCGGGATTGGCCCGCAAGCCTTATTTCTGAAACCCCTGCTCGAAAGTGAGTTTGTCTCTCAGCAGATGGAGACGGATAAGGCTTCTTCCTACTTTAAATACGCTGTGATTTTAACAGATAAGTGCTGATTAAATGTAAACATAAAATAAGCAATCAGGAAACTTAAAGGATCCAAACGGGGCCTAACAGGTATGAAGGTCTCATCCTAAATATCCCATACCTTTGATAAGCCTTTTTATTCTCTGTGGATTCCTAATAGTTATCAACAAAATCTGCCGATGTAAGAATCCTTTGGTGTTTTCATCTTGAGACGTAACAGATAGTGGTTCACACTCCTGCTATACTCACATTTTACAACATATTTATTTGACTTGTCTGTCGGTGAAGCAGCTGTAATCACTGTGAGACGATGTTTTGTAGCTGTTTAATGTGCTTTTTATAGTTTCTGCCAAAGATTTTTATTGTAGCAGGTATTTAAGTGCTTTATATATAATGGTGTGTACGTCTGGGCCTTGTGTGCCGCTCTGTGTGGATTTCAAAACGCCGATTAGGGATAAATTAAGGATAATTATGGAAATGAATTGAGTTGTCTAGAAGGGAGGTGGGGCATCTCTCCCTTCCCTTCAGTATAAATCGCATCGTGGTGGTTTCACATGCAGTATCTTACCGTCGGCTCTGCAGAGTGAATTTCTCGTGCCCCGTTTTCGTGATTTCAGAAAACAGATCGCGATTTGAAAAAAGTTTGAAGGAACTGCTGGCTCGCTGCCTCTGTCTTCCTGCCTTCTCTGCATTATCATCACGGCCATATCGAAGTCTTAAAATAGATCTATGCAAATGTATTTTATTCCAGAGTCCACGGTTATTAGGCACTTAACATAAGTAGGACAGGCAGTGACTCACAGCTTCTCCTCTCAAATTTGTAGTAATCTGCACCACAGAGAGGAAAATGGTCTTTTTTTTTTTCTTTTTTTTTGGTGGAGGGAGGTGTGAGGGGGTTTACTTCCCCCTTTCAGCTCCCTTCATTCAGCTTTTTAAAACCCCACTCCTGCAGCTGCGTTCCCTTCCCTTCCCGGGCCGATCTCTATCAGTCCTTTTCACAGAAGAGTAGCGCTCATAAATCTTCAATGAGTTAATGCACGGTGTCTTCGCCGAGCCCTCCTCTGGGATGCCGTAGCGTTCACAGCCACAGAGGAGGCCCTTTTTTTTCCAAAACGCTGTAAGAGGAATGAATTGTTCTCTGATAGGGAATTTGCCTCCGGGCCCGGTGGGACGACGCGCTGCAGCAGGCGGAGGGGGGGGGGTGAGGCCTCTGGACGGCGCCCTCGTGTCAATCCAGCTTGACCTGCCTCCTCTCTCGTAGTAATTCCCTCCTGAACTCTTCCTCCACCGCCATGACACAGAAACCCGCTGCACCCCCGCCCTCCTCTCAGTCCTCCGGTCCTTCCCCACCTCCTCCTCCTCCTTCTCCAGGCCCGCTTCTGGTTTTCTGATGCCAAGGCAATCCAGCAATTGTCCCACATAATTCCCCAGCCTTCACCCTGCAGACCATGTGACATCTGCTCCCCCGGCCTGCGCTCGCTCAGCGATTATAGCACTCAGAGCATGCAGGAGATTTAGCCCCGGTAATCCACTCACTAGTAGGCTGAGGAAAACACAACCCCAGTGACGGGCACGCTCCCCTCCTCACGCACCGCCCCGGCACACGTGTGTGTTTTCATTTGTTCGACTCAGACATCAGTTTGCTCTTATTCAGCAACACACACACGCACGCACACACACATCTGTCCTCTGATTAGAGGCTGATTGAAGAACTGTGCTGCTGCCGCTGGGTTTAGTGCTGCAGCTCAGTGCTTGTAAATAATAAAGACATCCAGAACTTGTACTGAAAACATAAAGTGTAAAGCATTCATTTCAGAGTGTACTCACAGCTATTTAATGTTATTTAATAATGCTAATGGTCTGCATGTTCCCTCTGCTGGCAAATGCTATTAACCCTTTAAATTTAATTTTAATGAAACCTTCTGGTGCAAAATGAAGTGAATTGTTGGAAAAACTTCTCCAACAAATGTTGCATTTTACATATTTTTACAAGCTCACCCTGACAGCAGGGCTTTGAGGCTGGTTTGACAACAACCAGGTCTTTAACCAGTCTTTCATGGCAGCGTCACTGATGTCTCAGTTTCGCTCTCAGTGTTGTGTTCTGTTCACGACTCTTGAGAAATTTGTGAAAAAAAAAAATCCAGGTTGTAATTTTTTTTTCTTTTAAACTTTACTTTTACAATTTACTCTGTGGTTTTATCGACCGAATTGGAGCCTCTTGGGGGCCGGTTTTGGGCCAGGGACCTTGTTTTTAACACCCCTGCTTTATAAGGTACTCAGTGAAATAATTGGACAATTGACATTTTCAAGACAGTTGGTGTCTTGTTAAAGAGCATTTGTGACTTTTTAGAGTCAGTAGTATAACAAAAAAAAAAAGCACGATTTCATTATACATAATCAAAAAAATCTCTTGGAGAATGCAAAACTCAAAAAATTTACAAAAATGAGAAAAATCTCTAATTTCATCATGTCTTCAAAACACTTTCACAATCCACTTGTTCTATCCTGAAATAACAGTTTATTATAAAAGTGATTTGTTCTCCAGTTGTTATCAATTAATAAAGGCTAATTCAACCAAATAAATACAAAAGAAGCACCCAGGTTTGAACCCTGTTTACAGCAAGAATGACATCAAGTACAAAAAAGGTGTAAAAGCTAATTAATATTACAGTACAGCAGCTTACAATAACTTTCAGTTTCAAAAAAGGACGGAATTGTATAATTTTTACATTAGTTTTATGAGCTGTGAATTTCTGTCTTGCTCTTGTGCTTGTGCTGGGTACAATAGCAATAAATTTACAATATTCAAATCAGTTCTATTCTACTGGACATCAGTGCTTCGTAGTGGTCCTGAATGGGAGGTTTGCAGCAACCACATAAAAATAATTCAGCACAATTTCTGCATTTTTACATCTTTTCTACACTCTTTCTCCACATTGCCGTCATTGGGACTGGAGCGCATTCCAACTCTAGGTGAAGACAATGGACATGTTACCAAACTATCTCAGCTCTAACACACATTTAAACCTACAAATCATTCAGAGAGCCCGTTTGCCTTTACAGACCGCTGGAGCAGGGAGAACATGCAAACTTAGCAAAGCAATTAGTGACCATTTACCGTTAATCTTACATGTGGATGTTGTGACGTTGAATCAACTTGCTTCAGTTTTGTATTGAGTCATATTTTCTATGGCATGCTATGTTAACAGAGATGGTGCTGTGCGTGATGTACAGTCGTTCACTCTTCCTTCCAGTTGCCTTTTAACTGATGATTCTGCTGATTCTGAGCCGGCTCTGGTGTCGTGGAGCAGAAGTAATGACTGATCCCCCCTCCTTTATCCTGAGGGGGAAGGTAGGATCCTGTGAGCTGCTCCGGGGTTACCCTCAGGGTGTTGACCTACTGCTGCTTAAACATGGCCGCTCGAACATGTTCGCACAGGAAGCGTTTTACTGCAGATGTTTGTTTTCTTTCGTTGATCCTCTTCAGTGGTTTTACTCGACATCTCTGCTGCAGCGTAATGAAGTTATACCGTCTTTATGAATTAAATGTGGCACAATGTTTTCATTCATGCTCCAGTCTGTAACATTCATGATTCCCTAGTAAAATTCAGGTTGTAGCCTCAGATTGCGGTAATGATGTTTTCAGTAAAAATGTGCTGAACGGTTTAACTTTATATGCACAGAAAAACTGTATCTTAGCCGCATGCATGATTCACACGACACGCTGAGAGCAGCCATGTTGAAGTAACAGCAGCAGGCCGGCGTCCTGAAGGTAAACCCAGGGCAGCTCTCTGGACCTCGGGCGATGACTGCCCCTAAGGTGGGCAAGTCTTCTATCACTTCAGCTCACATGTACCTGAAATGAGGAATACTGGCGTAGCAGGAAAATATCCTCTTTCTTCTTTTTTTTATATCTCATTTACACTTTTTAGAGCTGATGAGCGATTGTAGCTGTTAATGCTGGAGCGCCATATTGACGAAAGCAACACAAAAGAGGCCCTCATCCTGATATTATACATATTCTGTAAATTATCTAATAAATATTCCATCGATGCAGCTGGATTGAGTGGAGCTGTTGGTGCAGGAGGAGGCCGGCCTGGTTTGAGTGTCTGTGCATCACGAAGCCAGTTCTTCCTTCAGAGGTGAGCCTCGCTTTGACAGCCGCTTCCGGAAACGCCGGCGGCTCGTCATCCAGTCTCCGGTTCTGCAGGCGGCCAAACGTTTGACCTCTGCTCGTGCAGCAGTTAGCGCTCTGACGCCGTTCGGGGTCTGTGCGGTCTGACGAGGAGCGACGTCGACAGCGAGACGAGGGCGTGCGGCGTGCTGCAGTGCGACGGCCGACGCGAAGCGGCCTGTTCTCAGTTAATTGAAGTTAAAAGGTTTTTGATTGCGGAGGTAACTGAGCTGACGACTGACGACGTAGCACTAATCCAGCGTTGAGAGGAGAAGCCCCTGCTGTGCCGGAGGATCTCAGGAAGCGCGATGAAGGAATGTAAAGGTTATTGAGAGAAAGAGACGCTGATAAGCGGCTCGTCTCAGAGCAGTGTCGTCTCCACCTTTCTCTGCTGCTGCTTCCTTCACTGTAACCCCCCCCGCAAGCATCTCGTCTCCTCTCAGTATTTCCGCGGCGAGGGGATTAGCCAGCGCCCATGTCTCGCTGCCTTATCAGTCGCGGGCAGGGAGGGCCGTGCAGTCACGCCTCATCCATCCCCGCCGCCTCTGCAACAGGCTGGGACACAAAAAAACCTCCCCGCCCACCCCCCGTTTTTCCACCAACCCTCGCTCCTGACAGACTTCAACCTTCAAGCCCACCTTCCCAGATTACCCACACACACACACCTGGGATGTTCCCTGCTTAACCTTCAAGCCCGACCCCCGTGTGTAAGCTGGAGCTCGTGCAAAAGCTCCCTCAAATCTCGGTGGAGACATCTGGTTTGGAGGAACGCTGTCCTGCGGAGGTGCGGACAGGACTCGGTCGTCGGGTGGCAGGGCTGTATCTGAGCCTGCGATGCCTGTCTCTGATAATCGATCCTGCCTGTTAGCACACAGCCGCTCTATCAGTCAGGGCGGGAGGTGTTAGTGAGGGTGTGACGGGCTGATGCCGTCGAGAGGCTCATTTGTTCACGTCTATAGAAGCTGATGCACAAATATTCCTGAGCGCAATACTCCACCTCCATCATAGTTGAGGTATGTTTTGTGACCTGTATTGAACCGATCATCAAAGGATGTGCAGGTAAATCCTCCAGAAATGGCCTGTCGTCTTCCTGCTTGTTGCCCGTGATGAGTGTGTCTCAGTTTCACGTGACGGCGGCGGCGGCGTCTCAGTATTCGAGACGCCCTGCCTGAGCTGTGTCCCTGTGATCTCATCTCCATGCAGACAGAGCGTCTCTTTTTCGCTCTCTCCTCCTCCGTTTGATGGATTTAGCCCTCAGACAAGGCCGTGCCCGTGCATCCCAATGACCTTGTCCATAAATAATGAGCCTGTGTGTATGCCTGCCTGTGTGTGTGTGTGTGTGTGTGTCTGTGCATGCTGATCAGGTGGTTACAGCACTGACCCCCAGCAAGAGTTCCCAGTATCACATGCAGACCAAGGGGATCGAAAAGGGGGGGGTGGGCAGCCGAATTTGACTTTGCTTCTTTTGTTTCCCAAGGTCTCTGTATCCGCTGTTATTAATGGAGTCTGGATGTGTGCGGCACCATAAATGACTTGATTATTTTTCACTCTTTCTGTTTGTCCTAAATGCTGCCTAATTGTCTATTTGCTCTTTCAGGACAGGATTACACGGGGGATTATTAGCCACCGCACTCTTTGACTTTCCCCGTTTGTGTGTGCAGTTCTGGAGCTTATGCGGTAATGCCCTCACACCCAAACGTGGCGTTTTTGGCAAAACTGGGGATCTCCAGACCATCCTCTGCCTCGCCTGCGCCAAGGACGAGGTCACGTATTCAGGTGCCTTGAATGGCGACATCTACGTGTGGAAGGGGATCAACCTGATGAGGACGGTGCAAGGAGCTCATGGGGTGAGTTTAAAAGCTTAGGCTGCTCTGTGCCCTTTGGCTAAGAACCCACCTGCCGCACTGTATACAGGAGAATTACACTGGAACAACATGCAGTGAATTTACCTCTGGCGCTTCAAAGCAACGCACGCCGGCTTCACTTGATTCTGCTCAGTAGAAAAAGGATCAAGCTTTTGCTCCGCAGGATTAAATGATATCTATGGGATCAACAGCTGGGTGAGGAGACAGGCGAATGGGGGGAGGGGATAATAACTACAGTACTTGTTCATTCCTGCTTTTGTAGTGCCAGTGTTTCACTCGGGCTTTAACAAGGAGCCCTCGCCGTGCACGCCGTTCCTCTTAAAACTAATGAAGCCATCAGTGACACTTCCCCGTAATTGTCCAAACAAATATGACACCCTCAGCTGTGCGGTTTTCTCCTATCTCGAGGACACAGCGGCAGGTTTGGGATTGTGAAAGCCTTGTTAAACAAATGCCTGGCTGAGCAGCAGCGCGGTGCAGGATGGAGCCGCGCTCGGCCCCGTCGCTGCTCATTTATTGTGCGGATCCTCACTGACAGCCTGTCATTTCCTCCAGTCAGGGATTTTCAGCATGAATGCCTGTGAAGAGGGCTTCGCTACCGGGGGCCGGGACGGCTGCGTCCGGCTGTGGGATCTCAACTTCAAACCAATTACTGTCATTGATCTCAGGGAAACAGACCAAGGATATAAAGGTGATGTCAAACTCTCTGCAGAAAGGCAGAAAGGTTGCAGGCCAACTCCTGGTCTCCCGAGTCTCTGTACAGATCTGCACAACAACACTTCTGTTCATCTTACTAACATTTCCTCTCTTGTTCTCTATTTCTTCCACCTTCTTAACTTGTAATCTCCGACGTAACAGTAGCTAGAGGTGAAAATAGCCGAGGTGGGTAAAGTCACGGAGGGCGGAGGTATCAGCCATGTCAGTCTGTTTGTAGCGGTCCCCACATTGTTCTGCTCCTCCTCTTGTTGTTACTTGCAATTTTTGTGCCGTATACGAACATTTTCTTTACTTACAGTCCCGTGCAAAAGTTTTTGGCCTTCAATCCACTTTGTGCATCCATGCATAAAGTCAATTAGCTGTTATGAAGCCATTCTGACATCGTTTCCTCATGCACTCATGTTTGAGATATCAATAAGAGAATAAAGAAGATCATTCAGTGTATTCTCAGCGTAATTAAAATAAATCGATCCATAAATTCATATTCAAAGCAAAATAGTTTCAGATCGTATATAAAAAAGAAAAGATCAGATCATTCAAATTGAAAACCTTTAAGTATCAGAGACCGGTATGAGAATGCGTCTGTATGGTTTGTGTCTTTGCAGTAACTGTAGTGCTGCAGACTGAATCAGTCCGATCTTCTTCATGGGAATATTAGACCAGAGTGTAAATCTGCACAGGTAGAAATTTAGTCTTCTACTCAAGCGCAAAGGCTGTCACATTGCTTAAAGTACCCAAAAATGTTCTAATTTATTTGTCAATATCAGGCATTTCACTAATCCATCATTAATTAAAAGTTGCACTCAGAAGAATATAGAAAATTGCAGCATGTAGATGTAAAATTTACATTTTTATGTTGAAAACAGAAACTTTCTGACCATCAAATTACAGGTAAAAGAGTTCACTGACATATTTAAAAAGAAATGCTCATAAATGTGAACGTGGCCCGCTTACTACCTTATTACATCAGTGTGAATAATTGTAATTCCTTCCAAGCGGCTCAGACTTTTGCATGGCACTGTACGTATACAGCACATGCATCCTGCATCACATCTTGTATTACCGAGAGTCAGTTCCAGATCAGCTTGAAAACATGTGCCGTCTCTGTATTTGCTGTTAAAATCTCCGTCCCCACCCTGCAGATGGCTATTATCACCTCCTGTCTTCAGTATCCCTGTTGTGTCTTTAGAAACTATTGCAATAGTGAGAATCGTCTGTCTGCTTTCAGCCTTGCCTGTTGTTGTTGTCATCCTGTGTTTTTTTTAATCGTGTACCTCATCTTCAGTGTGTGTATGTGTGTGTGTGTGTGTGTGTGTGTTTTGGACAGGGTTGTCTGTGCGCAGCGTGTGCTGGAGAGGAGATCACATCTTAGTGGGAACGCAGGACAGCGAGATCTTCGAGGTGGTGGTCCACGACCGCAACAAGCCTTTCCTCATCATGCAGGGCCACTGCGAGGGCGAGCTCTGGGCGCTGGCCGTTCACCCCACCAAGCCGCTCGCCATGACAGGAAGTGACGATCGCTCAGTGAGGTGAAGCCCGCTCTCAACTGGATTGGAGCTTTCTGGATTCTTCATCAATATTGGCCCCACAGCTCTTGATATCTACACTACATTTACACTTTTGTCTTTTCTGTCTCAACAGGATATGGAGCCTTATCGATCACGCCCTGATAGCTCGCTGCAACATGGAGGAGCCTATTCGCTGTGCGGCTGTGAGCACTGATGGTATTCACCTGGCACTGGGCATGAAGGATGGCTCGTTCACCGTCCTGAGAGTCAGGTGGGCACGCTGTTCAACAAAATGGGGGAACGAGGCCATAATGAAGGGCTCGATCATTCTGCTCGCTCTCTGCTTCCCTCCAGAGACATGACCGAGGTGGTCCACATCAAGGACAGGAAAGAGGCCATCCACGAGCTGAAGTACTCCCCCGACGGGGGCCACTTAGCCGTCGGCTCTAACGACAACTCCGTGGACGTCTACGGCGTCGTGCAAAGGTACAAGAAAGTCGGCGAGTGCATCGGCTCCAACAGCTTCATCACGCACATGGACTGGTCCACCGACAGCAAATACCTGCAGACCAACGACGGCAGCGGCAGGAGGCTCTTCTACCGGATGCCAAGTAAGCTCGAGGCGTCTGTCTTCAGGTGAGTGAGGCTTCAGGGAGCAGACGTGTGAGATAAAATCTTTCTGTCCTTTGTTGAGGTGGGAAGGAGGTGACCAACAGGGAGGAGCTGAAGCTGGTACAGTGGGCGTCGTGGACGTGTGTCTTGGGCCCCGAAGTCAACGGAATATGGCCCAAATACTCAGATATCAACGACATCAACTCCGTGGATGCCAATTTCAACAATCAAGTCTTAGTAACAGCAGATGACTACGGATTAGTCAAACTTTTACGATATCCTTGTGTAAAAAAAGGTATGGCAAAAATGAATAATGTGAAGAATTGACATTCAAGAACATCAAGATAAGTGTCTCTGACTTATTTCCTCTTGATTTCAGGTGCAAAATTTAAAAAGTATTTAGGCCACTCAGCACACATAACCAACGCCAGATGGTCACATGACTACCAGTGGGTCATAACCATCGGTGGTGCAGATCACTCAGTGTTCCAGTGGAAGTTTGTCCCGGAAAGAAAGTCCAAAGAAGCTCTGCACATAGCACCGCAAGGTGAGGCGAAACCCTTTCCCTTTCAGCACTTACACCCATCAGCCACAACATTATGACCACCTGCCTAATGGGGCTGCAAAATATTGCATTGTGTTAAATACAATCACTTACGCAGATGATGTTGATGTATTCGCGCTTTTGAGATTGTCGGTACAGCATTCGACTGATCCGCATTTTTTACAACTTACTGTAATACACAGATTGATTCCTCTTCCAAAAATTCAGGTTGTACATCTGAATCATCCATTCAGCAATATTGTAGAGCTACATCTTAATGACTTGATTTACTGATATTGCTCATTTCACAAAATCGGAGGCTCCTGCCAACAAGACATCTAATTAAGCAAAGTGTAGATTTTATTTTTTATATATAGACAGTATGTATGTCTACTTCATCTTCTGTCAAAGTGAAGAAATTAATGTGTTCACATTTGTTGTTTTATTGAAAATTACTTCATTATTCCAGTAAATTTAGCTGATTTGAAAAGTTTAAATAAAGTGCACGTCAACAAAAATGTACTTTAAAAAAAAAAAAGGAAGCCATGCTGTTTATAGAACCTGATTCATAACAAACCCATCTCTCGGGACTTCCACATGAGGAAGCATGAGTGAGTGAAATATGGGTTACGGGCTGCCTTCTTTATTCCTGTATCACCGTGTGAGGAAAGCGTCTGTTACTTAACTCTCCTCATGTCAGCCCATGAAAAGAAATCACATTTCTTTGTCGGCGATGAAAGCTCTGATGAATGTCTCCTCCTGTTACATAACGTGCAACGCCGCTCCCAGTGGCCTCGTGAACTGGATGCGATGAACCAGCAGGGAGCAATCAGCTCGATTTCTTCCCTTTCGTTATTTTCATCCCTCTATAACTTCAACGATGATGCATGGAGGAACTGCCTTTGCATTAATTAAGACAAATCCAATAAAAGCAAATGAAGCTTGGAAAGTATAATTGCATTGTCATATCCAAGTCTTTTTTTCCCCTCTGACACGGTGCACTTGTGCTTTCTGAAATTAAACTACATACTAACTGCCTTTCCTTTTAATTTTCCTAATGGATCCTCTGAGTAGCCGCCCTTAGCTGCCAGTTCTGGTTATTGCCTCGTCTTGGCGAGGCTCCGCAGGGCCGCGTCAGCATTTTCATACATTTGTCACAAGCGTTGTCACTGAGAGACACGGCAGCACAATAAATAGAAGAGGTGGTGGGATTATTACATGATCGACCCTCACTCCCACTGCGAAAGTGTTTTTTTTTTGTTTTTTTTTTTTAATTTACCGTGTGTGCAGTGGGATGTTTGTGTGATTTAGAAGCAGGGGAGGCTTTTGCCTCCGAGCTGTGATGTAACCTCCTCTCTGCCTGCAGAGACCTTGGCAGACTCCAACAGCGAGGAGTCGGACTCTGATCAGTCGGACGTGCCGGAGATGGACTCAGAAATCGAGCAGGAGACGCAGCTCACGTACCGACGACAGGTCGGTGGTGAAATACAAAACAAAACCCCGGCTACCAGAGCACCAATGTGGAAAACACATCATCTGAAATTGAATTTCTCAGTTTGAAAGTGCTTTTTCTTAGTTTCAATTAGATTTCACACTCTGAATTTGACGTAAACGACAAAATATGATAAGAAAGTTCATTTGATCTGGAAAGAAATTTAGTTTCCAAGCTTAACTCTTCTCAAGGCCTTTATTGAAATACTTGAAATGAAACATTTAACCACAGACTGTTGAAACAATTATTGGTTCACATTTGTGCCATTATCAAGATTTTATCCAAACAGCAGGTTTGTGGCGCTCAGAGCAGCAGTAACCTTCAGACTGAGGTATATTTTGCTCAGATAGACCTTTCATTTGAAGGGTGCAGCACAAACATGAGCAATTCAGCCACCAAGGGAGCACTGAAGCACCACCCATTGATGAAAAATTCAATTCAAACTAGAAAATTCAGTTTCAAATGATCCTGATTCATTTCATGTGTTTCCTTTCATCCAAACATTTCTCTCCGAGGAATCGCATCGTCTTGTGAACCTTTTTTCTGCTTTCAGGTTTATAAAGAAGATCTACCTCAGCTCAAAGAGCAGTGCAAAGAGAAACACCGAGCGGCGGCCATGAAGAAGAGGGAGCGAGCGCCAGGAAGCGGCGTGAAGCTGCATTTTATTCATGGGTACATGTTAAAAAGAGCATCTAAGGAGCATCTTCCCACCAAGCCAAGTCTGGCTGTGACTGGTGATCTCCGTCCGAACGTCACGCCACCTGTTGTTTCGTTTGCAGCTACCGAGGCTACGACTGCAGGAGCAACCTGTTCTACACCCAGACCGGAGAGATCGTCTACCACGTCGCCGCCGTAGGGATTGTTTACAATAGACAACAAAATACCCAGCGTTTCTACATGGGCCATGACGACGACATCCTCTGCCTCGCCATCCACCCCCTCAAGGACTTTGTGGCAACCGGCCAGGTATACGCAAAGACTTATAATATAGTACTTTTAAGCTCCTACGGTGATATTTTGTATTTTATCTGATCAAAACACGTCCATATCATTTTTTTTTTTTGTCTTTAAAGGTTGGCAGAGAGTCCTCAATCCACATATGGGACACAGAAACATTAAAGCCCATGTCTGTGTTGAAGGGTTTTCACCAGCTCGGTGTGTGCGCTCTGGACTTTTCAGGTAACGGCCACGTTTTTCATGTTTATCCTGTTTTTAACAAACCCTGTGGTGCACAACATTTAGGCTCAGAAGACTTATCTTTCCACCTTTGCTCTTCCAACCTGCAAAACATGTTCAATTAAATGTTCCATTTAATGAAAACAGACCGGCCAGGCGACGTAGTATAAGTGCTGGAACATGATTTTATTCTTCAGTGGCCTGTCTCAAATTGAAAGACAGGATTATGTTTAAAGAGAAGAATATAATGTTAGAAACGTGTTTTTTATGTAACACTGAGGAACTGGAGCGAGTCGCCACAGAGTGGGTGAAGAGCTGCATGCAGCTCCACATCCACAGGCCGCTGACCCCTGATCTGACCCATCCAGACGGGTTCAACGCTCCATATGTTCTGAGTGTGTAAATCACTGCTTCCACGCTTTCTTAATCTCACAGGGGAACGAAACATAATGTTCACACATAGAAGGATCGGTTCGCTCACAAAGACGGCCGATTCACAGTAACGAGTGAAACCCTCCTGCTGCTGTCTGTCTGTCAGCGTGGAGGTAGAGATGTTCTCCTCACGGTGCCTAATTGGCCCCAGACAGAGGCATGGCGGTGGTCTGTATGCCAGCGAATCGCCTGCTGCAGATCAAACCACGCAGGATGCTTTCATGTTGCCTAACCGGACTGAACTGAGCCGAGCTGAACGGCTTCTCCCTCCACAGCGGACGGCAAGCGGCTGGCCTCGGTGGGTCTGGACGACAACCACACCATCGTGCTGTGGGACTGGAGGAAGGGGGAGAAGCTCTCTGCCATGCGGTGAGTGTGGCTGCTCCCGCGTCCAGGAAGACACTGACGAACCGCGCCGCTAATTCCACAGACTGTTTGAGCGCTTTCAGTTTAAACATGGACATTTATTTATGAGGGCCAAATTGAAGCCACTTTGCCGTGCGGGGCTGACAGTGTGATTAATGGAGGAGGGGAAGGGAAGGGAATTACCTTTTTACATCACGAGGACGCTCCTCTCTGCAGCGCCGAACCCTGCCTGAGTCTCAGCGTTCAGAGTACAAGTGTGCCCCAGGGTCTCGGCTGCACATCCCTAATTAAAACCAATTACATTTAATTCGTCTGCCAGGAGCTTAACCTGCCGAGTTTGAGCCACTCGAGGTGTCCGGGGTTACTTTTATTCAATTCAATTCTATTCAATTCCACCTTTTTATTACCTCTATAAACCCTCGGTACATCAGAGTCACAAGGTCAGACTCTTTAGAAATGATATTTAAAACCTCAATTTTTACTTATGCATGAATGACGGAGACCTCCGTATTGGCATTTCGTCTTGGAGATGTTAATCCCTCTGTAGATCCGCCATCCATCACTGTGTCGTTAAAAGGAAATAAAGCTTTCTGTGAACAGAAAGCGTGGGACCAGGCTTAAAATGTCCTGTCTTTCACCTTCACAATACCTTCATGTGATTTTTCACAGTAAAACAACCTAAAATAGCTGTCACACTGTGTGATAATGTGAAAATAGTGTTATCCTTGTTTTACACGATTGAGGCTGCTGAGATTCTCGCTTATTAGCAACACAGAAGATGCAAATTTAGAAGAGAACTGTGAAAGCAGAGAGACAACTCCAACCCAATATTAACCTGATATCAGGAAAGTGACCATTATGGTTAACTTTTCCATTTCTTAGTTTATTCCAGCCAAACTCTGAGACAAAATGTGGTTAAAAAGCGCTGTAGAACTTTCAAATAGGTGCTGCTTTTGTGGGATTTAAAGAATTTGAGCAAATGGTGAAAAATGCTTTCTACTTACCACAAATTCTGTACATTATGAGATTTATGTAACTGATCACATTTAGGGTTTGCTGATAACACATCATATGATAGGACAGTGGTGCTGTGTATAGGATACACAGCATTTTGTTTTTCAGTAATACAGCGAGGTTTATCATGATGTTTATTGTTTGTTTTTAAAACTGCCAGAGTAGCCTTCAGTGAACAGAGTGTGTTGAACATTTCAATATCTAAGTATCTGAATGAATAACCTTTAAAGGGTTAAGATTAATGGGAAAAAAAGAAGAAGTCATATGTGACCTTTTTTCAAAGAAGAATAACTCAGTAAGCCAATAAAAGTGAGATGAAGTTGCAAATATAAAAAATGAATAATTAAAAAGTTATATTTTGACTATTTCTACTAATTAAATTCTTAATTAGGTCTTAATTTGTACCACTTCTTATACACTTTCCCCAAAAAAATCTTCTAGCTCTGCCTCTGGGATGAGAGAAAAACCTTGTTTTTACTCTCCATTATAGGAAAAAAGATAAGTTTATTTTTCCATTATGTTGCTTCGGGTCCAGGAATGTGTAAGCTAATTAGTTCGGCCACACCGCTTGCAAACTCAGTGAAGAATCAAGTTTATCAATACAGTTTTAAAATGTCATGAGAGACCCAGGAGCGGTTGTAGACTGATGGTTTGCTCCATGCCTGAGGTGAGAATGCAAACGATGCCTGTGTGCACGAGACATAAATTATACATGTGCCGAGGTATATGGTTGACTCTCGTCATGTTTGTGTTCCCGATGCATGGGGATTACCTTTCCACGCCTGAATTATGAGTTTCTCCCAAACATCGGCGGTTTCAGTTCAGTCTATAACACAATCTGAGTTTTCCAGTTTCGCAGCCGTGAGTAAAATGATATAACCGGAAAGCCGGCAGGAACCAGAAGTACCTAACTGGAAAACATCCGCTTCCCAAAATATCTTTGCTTTGGCTCTGCTGCTCGTCCTACTTGATGCTCATATTTAGTATCCACTCTGGTGAAATTCCCCCCCGGCTGCTCTGGGTTTGCTTCGGCTTTCCTGTGCGCCGTGCGCCAGGCGCTCGCTCGCTGCAGCCCAGAGACAGCTTGGAGCTGCGCTAATCTCCTCTGCAGACCCTGCTGGGCAGTGCAGTGAGGTGGGCCGAGGGAAATGGGGCCTGACAGACGCTGGCCTGCGCAGCGCCGGGGCCTGGTCTCCTCCTGGCAGAGGAGGAGCTGGACGGCGGTAATTTAGCAGGGGATATGGCACAGCAGGCCTCACACACACATACACACACACACACACACGGATGATCACATTGCGTAAAGCAAAAACAAATAGACGTTTGAAAATGGGCTGGATTTGTTAAAGAAACTCTCTGTTGGAGAGATGGAGAAAATATCACAGCAGTATCACAACAACATAGACATCACGTTCTGGTATTTGATCCGACCGTCTCGTGTGAGATTGCCTAAATGTTGCAGTGATGCTGAAATCTGTTGTGTTTTCATGTGGTTTTGTTTTCCAGTGGAAGCAAGGACAAGATATTTGTCGTCAAGATAAATCCCTACCTGCCTGACAAGCTCATCACAGCTGGCGTGAAACACATGAAGTTTTGGCACAAAGCCGGTGAGAGACCGTTTCCTTTCTGTCGACTGCGCTCCAGAGACTCGTCTTACCTGAGAGTCTGCGTTTCCTTCCAGGCGGTGGCTTAATTGGGCGCAAGGGGAACATGGGGAAGACGGAGACGATGATGTGCGCCGTGTACGGCTGGTCGGAGGAGATGGTGTTCTCCGGCACGTGCACGGGGGACATCTGCATCTGGAGGGACATGTTCCTCATGAAGACCGTCAAGGCTCACGACGGCCCTGTTTTCAGCATGCACGCCTTAGAAAAGGTATTTCACAGAGCTGGAATCAATTCACCGTTAGTTTCCCACTTGCTATACCAGTGAAAACTTTCCCTCTGACACTTTCTCGTTCATCTTTGCAGCTCTAAATGTGTTTTCTCTCTGCAGGGATTCGTGACAGGAGGAAAGGATGGCATAGTCGCTCTGTGGGATGATACCTTTGAGAGATGCCTCAAGACTTACGCCATCAAGAGAGCAGTGTTAGCTCCAGGATCCAAAGGTGTCCTTCGCTGCCCTCGCCTCTCTCAAAGTCATTTGAACATTTTGGCTAAAATGAAACTTAATAACCTGCTCCTGTAACTCATCAACAGGTTTGCTCCTGGAGGATAATCCCTCCATACGTGCCATATCTCTGGGCCACGGCCACATCCTGGTGGGGACCAAGAACGGCGAGATCCTGGAGGTGGATAAGAGCGGCCCCATCACTCTGCTGGTTCAGGTAGGAGAGCGGAGAGAAGCACGTCTCACTTGTGGTTATATATACAGCCCTTCAGACTCAGCTCAGACAGGATATTCATGAGGGACCCAGTTTCTGTGCGGCGCGATGAGCCGGGAGTCTGCATGTTGACAGGTGGAGTGGGAGTGAACTTCTTCTGAGATATGAAGGCAATTTGAAAAGCTGGAGATGAACTGAATTCCAGCACTGACACTCGGCTGCAGAAATGTTGTCAACCCTTTTCCTGTGGAGGTGTGAGCAGTGAGCACAAACTAGGTATTACTTAAGACTTTAAAATTCTCAAATTAGAAGAATTTTTATGCATTTATTTTATTTTTATTTTAGGAATTTAAAATACTTTTGCATAATGTGTTTTGTCTGGTTTGCTGGTAAAGTGGTGATCATCACTTTGGGAGATAGAAGTGATAAAGATAACACGCCCATGCGTTCAGTACTTTGTTCAAAGTTTTATCTAACCTCAAAAAAAAAACATGTAATTCTTTGCTAAATCATCAGTTCTTACTGAAACATATAAACTATGAACGCTGATGAATTACTGCCACCCTGAGAGAGAGATTGCTAATTCCGTTAAGTGCTCTGGAGTGTCTCCAAGGCTTTCTTTGACTGTGGGACGGAGGAGCGAATGTTATTGATCGCCCTTTAGATTGCACATCGTGATGGATGGAATCAATTGCTGACAGACGGGAGCCAAAGTTTTTTTTTTTTTTTTTTTCCCTCAGCTGTTCGTTATGTAACAAGGTAATGAGGGCAACTTTGTTAGATGAATACAAAGGCTCCCGAATGTGCTTCCATAATGCAGGTGAAATGTGAAAGGGGGCGAGAACGATCCCCATGCAGAGGTTCACTGGCTGATGTCTGCATGCACCAACGTTCAAGATGGTGAAGCTGGTTATAATACTAAACCTAAAACACAGTAAACTGAACACTCTGAGCAGAAAAAGAGGTGAACGAGCCACGAGGATCATGGGTTGAACATACGATCCTGTGAGAGGCAGAACGAGCGCGCTCTTGTTCACGACCCGGGCCACTGACCTGTGACCTTTTGTCCAGTTTAGTTTTTCACACACGTGCACATGTAAGCATCACATTACTTCCCCTTAATTTGCGAGCCGAACGGTTGAGAGACACGTGAATCAGAAACGAAGACGGCAAATAGTAATTTTAAAAACAAAAAAACTCTAACAGATGGGTGTAATTCTCCTGACTTCCTGTTTTGCTTCGTTGTTTCATGTTCATGCCATTGTGTGTGTGTGTGTGTGTGTGTGTGTGTCCGTGTGTGTGCAGGGTCACATGGAGGGTGAAGTGTGGGGCCTGGCCACTCACCCCCATCTCCCCCTCTGTGCCACGGTCAGCGATGACAAAACCCTGCGCATATGGGACCTCTCACCCAGCCACTGCATGCTGGCTGTGCGCAAACTCAGGAAAGGTGAGTCACCGCCCAGACCCGAGTCTGTTTTCCAACCGGATGTGCAGCGGTTCCCCGGGCGCTAATAAACAACCCCGCCCTCCGCAGGCGGCCGCTGCTGCTGCTTCTCCCCCGACGGCAAAGCCTTAGCGGTGGGCCTGAACGACGGCAGCTTCCTCATCGTGAACGCGGACACCCTGGAGGACCTGGTGTCCTTCCACCACCGCAAAGACATCATCTCCGACATCAGATTCTCTCCAGGTCTGTGCTTCACCTCAGTGTTTCACCAACAGCACCAGACTCTTCTTAAATAAACCGCACAGACCTCTTTAACCCTCCGAAGCGCAGAGCGTGTGGGATGCTGTGCGGAGTTTCAGCAGGTGTGCGTGTCTCTCTCCCGCCGTGACACGGGGAGATGTAGCTGCAGGCCTGACCCAAATTAATAGCTTTGTGTAATAAGGCCAGACAGAGAGACAGCGAGACAGGAATGAGGAGCAGTGGGGGTGGACCCAGTGAGAGCAATAAACTAAACTCTCCTTTTCCTGGCAACTTAACCTTAATCTACAATGCGAAGGATCCCATTTCCACACCCTGCACTGCGAGCCTCTAAGAGTGGGAGATCACTCTGGGTGTGATGGGAAGAGGGACGTCTGCTTCTGAATTCTTCATTCAAACTCTAAATGTCTTCAGTAGGCAGAGCTCCAAAAATTGATATTGCTGAGGGGTTAAAAGTCCAGTTTTAATGGCAATTTAAGATTTGTTTTTAAGTTTAATTACAAATAAAAGTTAGAGGGGATGTCAGAGGTTTATGTTCGTCTCTACCTGCAATTTTCACTTTGTAGTTTAATGATTGGAAATAAATAACACAGTAGCTGTAATGTTTCTGCTGCAAAATAACTTATTGCTATGATAGAAGCCCACTAAAATGACTGACTTTTCTCAAATTTTGCTACTGTTTTCAAAGACTTAAACCTTTTTTTAGAGCTGCTGTCTCCCTCTGAAAAAGTTGCCATTAAAACATTTAGCTTTAGCAATAGCTAAAGCCCTTGTTTCAAGAGTTGTTTTCCTTAAACATCCTGTTTGCTCCTGTTCATTTATCCTGGTCGAACTCTGACAGCAGCATGAAAGATGTCCAGATGTCAGGAACACTATCTTTAGCTTGTGTCCAGATGTTGGCTGCTGTTTGCTTTTAGTTTATCTCAAGTGTTTCAAATCTCAACTTTTCCTTCTTTTATATGCGCTTTATTTAAAGAGCAAAGGCTTCCTAAAAATAACATCTTGAATAGTGTCTCAGCTCAAACAGACTAAAATAATCTGTGCGCCGCTGATGTAACTTCAGCTGGACTCACTGAGTGAATCAGTCATTAAACCGAGCCGCGCAGAGCCGACAGCTCATCATGTGTCACAGCGGCCGCAATAACACAACTGAGAGCAACACAACAAGACAGCAGGAGAGGCAAGAGAAAAGCAAGAACTCCAGTAACTCCAGTAACTACATAAGTCTGCTTTTCAGTCATTTGCTCAACACTGTTGCTTAGAGGAAGCTTTTTCCTGCTGGTGGTTGGACTGACCCGCTCTGCTTTCTCTTCCCTCGGCTCAGGAGTTGGGAAGTACCTTGCAGTCGCATCGGGAGACAGCTTCGTGGATATTTACAATGTGATGAGCAGCAAGCGAGTGGGAGTGTGCAAAGGATGCCTCAACTACATCACCCACCTGGACTGGGACAAGAGAGGTAAACACGCTGCTTTAAATGCTGTCGTCTCGCTAAAGTCCCTGCAAATCGCTGCTAAAGCACTCATTATGCATCTTGAAGAAAACACTGACTGTGTGTTGGCCCGCCGGGTTCGCCGCTTCACAGGGAAGCTGCTTCAAGTCAACACCGGTGCTAAAGAGCAGTATTTCTTCGAAGCTCCTCGTGGCAAGAGGCAGACCATCCCGGCCTCGGAGGTAAGAGGAGACAAAAGACACGGGAGCTGCCGACTGGCCCACATTCCCCCCGCAGGATGAGAGCCGGCTCTGAGAAGGGCAGCGAAGCATTGAGAGACACGGCCCACTTTTCACCAGTATCGCTTCAGCGTGCGGCGCTGGGAGTGGGCTTGTTTCCATCAGGCCTGTAACACTCCGCGACATTCAGCCACCTTGTGAGGCACATTAAGAAAATGAGGGTCAGAAATGAAAGACGCTGCTCCACGTGTCTCACCGGAGCGTCGGACGTCTGACCTGGTCTCAGTCTTTCTCCTCTGGTTTTTAAGGTTTTTCTTCGTGTCGATGGTTCTCTCTGATGCTTGGCGGTGACGTACATACGTTGTGCCGTGCAGTCCCTCAGGGTTCTGCTCTTGGCCCACTTACATTTTCTATTTATTCTCTGCAGTTTGGCCTTCAGTTTGGCATTTAAACATAACGTCTGGGTTTTAGGCTGAAGACCTAATAATATAGCATACCACACCAGTCTTTATTTATAAAGCTCTTTCACACAACTGTGGTTGAAACAAAGTGCTGTACATTATAAATGAAGCTTGAAGTACTGAACTCGGCATGAACCCTCGAAGAAGAATGCCAGCAGGTAGAGAAGCAGGCAGACACGACTGTGTTCATGTGAGTTCGTTTGAGCCTTTTAACTTTCTCAACATTTAACAGATCTGCACAACATATTATCATCATGATATCCACATGCACAGTACACATACCGCAGATGTTTGTTTCCATGCACTGTAATGAAATTGACATTGTTTTAAACATGAAAAAAATGATCAAGGACAATAATTTCACAAACATTGTAGAGTTAACAAACTAAAAAAAACATTTAAATTTGTTTTTATTTTTTGTACATGATCTAATTATCTCACATCACCTATTCACCTGATATTATTTGGCAATAATATTTAAAATTAGTTTGTTTTTTTTATATAAAAAAAAGCAGATGCCCGTATTAGCTTCAGATAATTCCATGATATTGGAAGTGTCCATGAATTGTAATTTTAATTTGTTTGAAGTTTTCCATTTCTGTATGGATGAAAAATTAAATTATATCAAATAATCATTTCTCTTTATAAGCAAAGAAAAATATTCAAACTTTCAGAAGTTGCTCACAATTATTTATTATACATAAAACATTTGAATTTAAGAAACTTATAAAAAAAAAAAAAAAAAATTCTGTTTTAGAAAGTCCTGCCTTAAACATCAACACAGTTTTACAGCCTCAGACTCATTTGTCAGGAGTTTTTCTTCAGTTCATCTGAAAAGCAGCACTCTGCCATGTTTTAGACAACTCCGGATGTCTTATCTCTGACTGTTTGTGAGCATTCTGTGCAAAGCGCCACTCAATTTAAAAAAAATGACACATCTGTGTAAAAAAACAAAGACATTTTGGGGCCACAGTTTAATGAGTGTTTGATTGTTCTGCGCAAAAGTTTTCCTTGTTGTAAATATCGATTCTCCCAAGGTCAGAACCACTTTAAAGCGAATGCTTTCGCCTCCACGGTGGGTCATTGTAATTCATTAGAGTCTTGCTTTAGCCAGTGAGCTGGAACCCTCCGTGCAGATGGTTCAAAAAGCTGCTGCCCTACTTTACAATAAAGAGAAAGAGCAGGGGGCGAATTACTCTCACTGGGTGGCACTTGAGTTTAATAAGACAGTTTCAGTTTCACTTGGCAGACTCACCACTGACTGGAAATGTTATCTGGAAAAGTCCTGATTGCTGAGTTGGTGCCTTGGCTGCAGGTGGAGAAGATCGACTGGAGCACGTGGACGTGCGTCCTCGGCCCGTCCGTCGAGGGCACCTGGCCTGTGATCAGTGAGGTCACCGAGGTGACCGCCGCCTGCCTTAGCAACGACAGGAAGGTGCTCGCAACGGGAGACGACCTGGGATACGTCAAGCTCTTCAGATACCCCGTCAAGGTGAGACGCAGGACGCCGGGACGCTCTGTTTCTCTGTCTGCTCTTGAACGTCTCATGACTTCAGGCACGGGTTGCAAAATTTATGCAAATGCTATGTTAATTCTGTGTTAATGTCAGAAGTGTTAAATAAATGTTGTCTCTCCTCCCTCAGGGAAAGTATGCAAAGTTCAAGCGCTACGTGGCTCACAGCACACATGTTACCAATGTGCGGTGGACCCATGACGACGGCCTCTTAGTGACGGTCGGTGGCGGCGACACGTGCCTCATGATCTGGGCCCACGAGCCGGAGGGCCATCGGGAGTTCAAGCAGTGTGACAGCGAGGAGTCGGACATCGAGAGCGAGGACGACGGAGGCCAGTGACTAACCTCTCTCCGGTTCGGTTTTTTTAAATTCAAACCCCTGTAAGCCCCTCAAATCATTTTTGCGTATCTGTCGGCAGGCTACGACAGCGACGTGACGAGGGAGAACGAGATCAACTACACCATCAAGGCCTTATCCACCAACATGCGACCAATGACGGGGGTGAAACCCCACCTGCAGCTGAAGGAGCCCTCTGTGGACGAACGGTAGAATCTCTCTCTCTCAGAAGCATTTTTACCTGAAGCTGAAATCAAACCTTCTCAGATCTCTTCTTTTCCCGTCTGTTTCTGCCTTTTGGGAGTAACTCAGCCTTTTCTGCTCTTCTTCTTTCCTTTAACGTCTCTATCCTGCTTCACTCTTTAATTTCACTTGAAGACAAGGGGTGGTCAGGTGAGTTGTGATTATATACACTGAATTTATAAAGATGTGTTTTAGTCCATGTGATGCATAAGATGTAGCATGTGTAGTCCTTCTAAAATCTCGAAAATTAGGAAAAAGGTCAGTTGTGGAGGTGTATCCATGCTATTCTTTCAAAGAAGTAGCTTTCTTAGTGGTCATTTTTCCTCCTATATGAAAGTGCGTCACAGTCTCTCCGAGTTTCGCATCCTCTCATTTGCAGATCTGTTTTTTTGACACTGATGCAGGCATCCTGGCTACATCTTCTCCTATCAGTTGTCATAGAAATGGACTTTGGTTGTCATGGCTACGCGATGGCGCTGACTCTTATATTTTATGTCCTCGGTGTCTGAGGTGTTGTGTTATGTGTGTGTCCGCCGGGCAGCAGTGAGCTCTGGGTAAACCTGTTTTTTTTTGTTTTTAATTCTTGTTTTATTTCTTTGTTCATGCTGCCTTGAAGAGGGTCAAGGTAAGCCTCTCATTCCCCTGATGTCCTTCTTATTTACAGACGAAGAGTTTAATCATGAAGAGTTAAGTGTCTCCGTGTCGCACCTGATATGGTCTCTTCTTTCACGCCGTGTCGGTGTAAAACGAGGTCAGGGTTGTTGTTTGCCCTCTCCATAAAGTCCATGCATTATTAAGTGTTTCTCATCCCGGAGTGTTTTCAAACAGGCACTTGAAAAGTGTTTGGCTCTCATTATGTTCACCAGTCAAGTGGAAAGAATTTATTTCTGTTTAATCAGTGAGTCAAGCTGCAGACAGCGTTGAACTTGGTCGAAAAAGTTTGCCGGTGTGCCTCAGGGGAGGCTTACCTGGGGCTCCAGACCCCCCTCAGGGAGCAGCAGAGATACCAGGAAGGCTCTGGAGGCTTCGTCTGCTTCCAGTCGTCAAAAATAGATTCGAACATGTCGAAGCTCTTTCCCCTCCTAGAAACTGAACACAACCATTTTCCAGGATTTCTTCTATTTCATCTCAAAGACTAGCTGTTTTTCAATTCAATTTTATTTGTATGGAGGGATCAAACCTTAATTTGGGTCAGGGGCTCAACTTCTCTGTTGAATTCAGCAGACATAGATCTACTTCCTGGAGACGGATGGAGGCAGGAAGTCAGGGATCCTGCAGAGAGAGATGTTAGTGATAGGTTTAACCTGTGGCGTCTCCAGGGTGGCCTGCACCAGCTCTAACTGTAAGTTTTATTAAAAAGAAAAGTGAAGAGTGTAGTAATGATGGAACACTGGAGTCAGAATCTTCCTCCTCCTCCTCCTCCTCGGTCTCAGCATGAGCAGCAGCTCCATGGCAGCCTCCTCATCCCAGCTGTCTTGTTTCAGGCCTCCTGTCAGCAGAGCGCTGCCACAGCCAGAGAAGCTGCAGACCAACAACGTTGGCAAAAAGAAGCGTCCCATCGAGGTAAGACGCGCCTTCCCATCCTCCCCCCCCCCCGGCAAGGACGCAGATGATGCATCTCATGATAGCAGAGGGAGGCTCAATCAGCCAGGCGCATGATTCAAACTGCTGGTTTCTAATGGGATTACTTCCACTGGAGACGCTTGTCTTGCCCGTCCTCTGCCCAGACTGCCTCTCCGTGGGGACCGCCGCCGCGCCGTAATCGAATAATGACGCTCTGCAGTTGGCCGCCGGCTCTGAGCAACTTAGTCGCCATGGCACTAACCTTTTTGACATTCGCGGCGCCTTTTCCTTCTTCCGACTCTCCCGCAGGACCTGGTGTTGGACCTTGTGTTTGGTTACCGCGGCAACGACTGCCGCAACAACGTGCACTACCTGAACGAGGGGGCGGACATCATCTACCACACGGCCTCGGTTGGCATCGTCCTCAACTTGACAACCTGTGAGTGGACGAGGACGCCGTTACTGCTACTGTTCAGTCACTGAGGCGGACATGAGGTTACCTCATCTCTGTGTGTGTGTGTGTGTGTGTGTGTGTGTGTGTGTGTGTGCGTGTGTGTTTTCTCACAGCCTGCCAAAGTTTCTATGTAGAACACAGTGACGACATTCTGTGCCTGACTATCAATCAACACCCCAAATTCCCCAACGTGGTGGCAACTGGCCAAGTAGGTATGTCTGTGCGAAGCTGACCTCCTGAGTGACCTGCAGCTTTGTTTTCCCTCCCCGTGCAGACGGATCGCTGTCCTCCGCCATCCTCCTTTCACCTGCACATCCACACTGCTCAGCAGGAAGCATGAACACACACCACTTTTTTATGTGCACTTTAATTGTGCTCGATAAAATCCTGCTGAAGCTCATGAAGATGCCACTATAACACATAAAGTGTGCATTAAATACTTAAATGTTTTTAAATTTCATGTCATATTTTGTCACTGCTGCTCAGACAAGACTTCATATCCACATGTTTTGATGTTTTTCTCTGCTTTTGCAGGTGATACTGGAGACATGTCAGGTAAGACTGAAAAGTGACTGCCCCCTGGTGGCCACAGTTTCTTTTATAGTTTTATTTCCCCTGATATTTGTAGGAATCATTACATAAAACAGTGAAGTGAACAATTGAAATTCTCAGTATGCGAAAATAATCCCCATTTTTCTCTTAAATGAATTGGACAGAGGGAAGAATGGGGTGTGTAGCAGCTGATATTAAGCCAATAACATCATAACTTGCCAATAATATGTTAAAGTAGTCAAAGATTTTTCACAGCCACAAATGAAAGATTGGGGTGAAACAGTGATTTCCAACCTTTTTCTTAAGAGACCCAATTTTTTTCTGTTGTAAACTGAGGCGACTCCCCACCACAGCCTGTGCAACTGGAAAAAATAGTTAAAGGAACCTCGTAACACTCTCCCATCAATCTCTCTGTTATATGCTGTAATGATGAGGTGGGATGGTCAAGAATCACCGCCGTGGAGTTTATATCCTCAGTTAAAGAATATGAAGATTACCCATCCGCTATGCCTGTTTTCGAAAACAGCAACAAAAAGCCTTTAATTTAAAAGAAATGCAACTCTGTTTATGTATTCTTACAATATTGGCTGGAGTTATTATATAATGGATCAAATATGTTATTACACTATTCGCATGATAGCTTTGTAATATTGAAAAATGCCAACATTATTGCATTTTCGGTTGCTCCAGGGGGTTTTATTGTCATAAGGTTTGATGTAGACATCGTGACAGTGTGTTTGTGTCCTGGGCCCTTCAGCCACGTCTCCATCCATCCATGTGTGGGACGCCATGACCAAGCAGACGCTGTCGGTGCTGCGCTGCTTCCACTCCGGCGGGGTTTGTTCTGTCAGCTTCAGCGCCACAGGAAAGCTCCTGCTGTCTGTGGGCCTGGACCCCGAACACACCGTCACCATCTGGAAATGGCAAGAAGGTGAGAAGAAGAATCCTTCTCGTGTAGTCTTAGAGGGAATCAGTCCCTCTCAGAGCTCTGCTTTGCCTCTCGCAGGTGCCAAAGTGGCCAGCCGGGTCGGTCACACTCAGAGGATCTTCGTGGCCGAGTTCCGTCCCGACTCAGACACACACTTTGTGTCTGTGGGCATCAAGCACGTGCGCTTCTGGACGCTGGCCGGTCGAGCCCTGCTCAGCAAGAAGGGCGTGCTGAGCACCATCGAGGACGCCCGGATGCAGACCATGCTGTCGGTGGCGTTCGGAGCTGTAAGTCAGTCTCACCTGTACACCTCTCCATCTCTGCCCAAATTTCTGTGTGTACTTATTGCACAATACATTTCTATGTCATAATCTGAACCTGCTAATATTTCCAAGTGGAATTTGAACTGTGTGCTTAAATGTGCTGTGAACTGTGTCCTGCATTGCTCGCTCTGCTTTCTTAGGCCACTAGATTAGTGCAGATTTGTTTTCTTTTCAGAATAACTTGACATTTACAGGTACCATAAGTGGGGATGTGTGTGTGTGGAAGGAACACATTCTAGTAAGAATAGTGGCCAAGGCTCACACGGGCCCCGTGTTCACTATGTACACCACACTGAGAGACGGCCTCATCGTCACGGGGGGCAAAGAACGACCGTAAGTGCTTTTCATCTCCACGCCACTCTGCATACCGCTGATGCTTTAGAATATATCATTAATCCAGTGGTTCCTGACCTTTTTTCTTAGAGCTTTTTCATCTTAAAAGTGAAATAATAATGTTGGGAAATTGAGTTTCTGAATGTTGATATATAACAGCAGTGATTTTCAGCCTTCTTTTACCTTTAGCCCATTTTATTGCTTCTAGAAATGATAGTGTTCATCTTTTCCTGAAAACATTGCAGTGAAGACAAATATTGGTGGTTCATAGTTTCAAAGCTGTGTTTTAGATGAAACGTGTCATCGAGTGCAAATCTGATTGGTACAGCAGAAAATACTGATGTAAAATAATATTTTCACAACAAGCATTTAAATTATGAACACTTGAGGGTTTTCTTTTTTTCCTTTTTTTTTTTTTTTTGCTGTAACAAGTCCAAACCGTCAAACAAAAGAAAACTTTGAAAAGTCTTTTCTTGAGTGTGTGGGTTCGATAAAACCGAGCTGTCAGCTTGAACATTTGAGACAGAACGAGGAGGGAGCTGTCAGTCGGCGCGCTCCCACACAGTCAGGAAAAAAAAAAAGAGGCCTAATCAGACAACACAAGCAAAAACGTGTGTGAGGGCGGAGTGTGTCTGTCAGGGCACACACTGTTATATATCAGCAAATGTATATCCTCCAAATACATCCTTTATGTATATATATATATCCTTTTAAAGTATATCTGGGATTTTGAGTCACTGTCTTTGAATTTCTCCGCTCAGATCGAAGGAAGGCGGCGCTCTGAAGCTCTGGGACCAGGAGCTGAAACGCTGCCGAGCCTTCCGCCTGGAGACCGGTCAGATCATCGACTGCGTCCGCTCCGTGTGCAGAGGAAAGGTAGCTCGCCGCTCGCGCGTTGCTTCGTCGAACCGACCAAACCGTCCTCATTGTGTGCGCTTCCGCTTCTGCCAGGGTAAAATCCTGGTGGGAACCAGGAACGCGGAGATCATCGAAGTGGGGGAGAAGAACGCGGCGTGCAACATCCTGGTGAACGGACACATGGACGGACCCATCTGGGGTCTGGGCGCTCACCCCTCCAGAGACGTCTTCCTGTCCGCGGCGGAGGACGGCACCGTTCGCCTGTGGGACATCCCGGAAAAGGTCTGCGACTCATTCCGTCTCGCCGGCTGTGGGGAGTTCCCGCCGTGACAGTGCTGTTTTGTCCTGTGGGGGAAGCAGAAGATGCTGAATAAGGTGAACCTGGGCCACCCGGCGCGCACCATCAGCTACAGTCCCGAGGGAGACATGGTGGCCATCGGCATGAAGAACGGAGAGTTCATCATCCTGCTGGTGGCCTCTCTCAAAATCTGGGGCAAGAAACGGGACCGGCGCTCCCCGATTCAGGACATCAGGTAGGAAACTCGATGATGTGATGTTGGAGGGTCTACTTCCCTTTACGTCATGAGGAGACCAAACAAAACTCTGATCGTTAGAGAAAGCCCTCGCTGGTTTCCTCCACAGGTTCAGTCCAAACTCTCGCTACCTGGCCGTGGGCTCCACCGAATGTGCCGTCGACTTCTACGACCTGACGCTGGGGCCGCAGCTCAATCGCATCAACTGCTGCCGGGACATCCCCAGCTTCGTCATGCAGATGGACTTCTCCGCCGACAGCAACTACGTCCAGGTACAGAGGGGTTCGTCGCTAACAGTGGTTTCTTGCTCGCCACGCCTCTGACCTGCGACGCCTTCATACACAGATTTCTACGGGTGCTTACAAGCGTCTGGTGTACGAGGTGCCGTCTGGGAAGCAGGTGACGGAGCAGACGCAGATCGACAGGATCACCTGGGCCACCTGGACGAGGTGAGGGAGGCGGACGCTCGGCGCCATTCCACGCGGCGGGCGGAGAGTGACGAAGCCGCCGTCTCTGTCTGTTTGTGTCCAGCGTCCTCGGGGACGAGGTGGTCGGGATCTGGTCCCGGAACACCGACAAGGCAGACGTGACCTGCGCCTGCGTTTCCCACTCGGGTCTCAACATCGTCACCGGAGACGATTTCGGAATGGTGAAGCTGTTTGACTTCCCCTGTCCAGAGAAGTTTGTAAGTACAGGACAATTATGACTGTAACTGCAGTATGTTGACACACACGTGTGTTTTAATAAAATAAGTCCGTTTCAGAAGCTTGTTGGATGATGTGACGGCGATGTTTTCCAGGCTAAACACAAACGGTTTCTGGGCCACTCGGCTCACTTGACAAACGTCCGCTTCACAAACGGGGACCGCTTCGTCGTCAGCGCCGGCGGAGACGACAGAAGGTACGGCCGCGGATTCAGATGAGAGCCTAGTGATCTGAAATAGCAGGAAAACAGAAGTGACGCGCGATCCGTGTGTTTCCTGTGATCCGCAGCGTGTTTGTGTGGAGGTGCGTCCATGCCCCGCACTGACCATCTGGAATCCGGAGTCTCCGGAGAGAAGAGCATACGAGAAGGAGGAGGACAGACCTGGCAGCTTGTACATGAGTTAACGTGGTTGTTCGACTTACTGCCTCAAAAAAAACAAAAAAAAAACTAGGTGCATGCATGTGTGCAAAAAGGCTCATGTTCGTCACAGTATCACAGTCCTGATTGTGAAAACAGGAGTACAGCTCTGCTCTCATGGCATCACATCACCATCCAGAAAGAAATAAAGAAAAAAACTAAACACTTAAAAACAAAAACAGAATCTAACGTGTGCATATCATTTTGGATTATTTTATAAGCGTTTTTTTCTGTGTCTCAAATGGCAGGCCTGTGAAATCGTGCTACTGAACGCCATTCTCATCTGAAAAGAACCATGTAGCAAACTGAAATTAGCCTTAATCTGAGTGTCTCTGAGGGTTTGGATTCTTTCTTTTTCTATCATTTGTTTGACTCTTTTTTTTTTTTTCTTTTTTTTGGATCATGTAGTCATTTGTTGTATTTTTACTGGTGATTCCAAATCCTGTGGCCTTCCTCCTGAATGTAACATCCACTGTTATGTTCTGGATGTCAGCATGCCAAAGCATACTATGCACTGTACACCTGACCTGGTCACTGTGTCGCCCCGGTGGTTCACTTCTGATTTGTTTCTGTGGTTGTGTAGTGGACTGGTTGACCTCAAAGCCTCCCTCGGCAGTGTGCGTCCCCCCCCCCCCCCCCCCCCCCCCCCCCCCCTCCCCCCATGACTTGTTGGTGTGCGCGTACTCGTTTGAGGACTGGTTTGTGGTTTCCTGGGTGTGCATGGCTTACCGGAAGACAATCTGTCCCGACCGAATCCCTCAGAAAACAAAAAAAAAAAAAGAACAGCTGTAAAATCGATATTTCAATGCACTGTTGCAATTGTTTCGATCACTTTTCAGTGTGCTGCTAATATATATTACTGTTGCATTTTCATGAATATGAACGGTGTGACTATTTTCAACAGTTGATGTTTTGTGTAATATGATATATTGCTTCAATGGAATGTTTATCAGAGGGGAGAATATTTAAAAAAAACAGATCAATAAATAAAAGTGCAAAACATTTTGCTCCTTGTATTCAGACTAACGACTAAAAAAATGTTGCTGCATATTTTGATTTACATTTAACCAGTGTAAATACCATTTGTAGATATTCTTTTTGTATATTTTTGTGAGATGTTTCTTAAATTCCACTTTAATAAAAAAGAAAAAAGGCAACCATGAACGTTGACATTCTGACTGATCTCTTTCTTCACTTCAACCGCAAAGTGTTTGAATCCCAGCGTTTAGCAAAAAAATCTAGAATATTTTTATGTGATGCTATTAAATATGACACTCAAGTTTTCATATTTTGTATAAATACTCTATCAAGGGCACTACTGCACAATCACAAGTAAATTTCTTGTTATATGCACAATATTCATAAAAACTGCGACGTGTATTCATCCTCTGCAAATTCAAAATGACAAAATTTCACATTTGAAAGAAAAATTGAAATTGAAAAATTGTACAATGATGACCGAACTAAGAAATGTGAATCAATGGACAGCCCTCGTGATTTCATCATACCTGGGCACAGACGTCAAAATGCTATCAAAAATAACATTAGATGCAAATTAATAATAATGATAATGGATTTTATGTACAACACACTTTACATCTGAGGGCAGATCTCAAAGTACACAATCAATCACATTCAATTAGAGGTAAAGCTGTGATGCAACATCTGTTAATACAATAAAATATGATTTTTATATTAATATATATATATATATATATATATGGTTTATATAAACCATAGTTTTGGTGAATATGGTTCAAAAGCTGTGATATTTTATATCAGTTTGATTATGTTTTGCACCTACTGATAGATTTTTATTTAAAGTGTGAAGTAAGTGTCTTTGGGTCTTTAGGGATTTCAATACAGCAGTAACTTACATCTGAGAAGGAGAATATAACTTTAGTTATTATCAACATTAATTTTAGTTGTAATCGAGAATTCAAATAATGCAAAGAAGAAATGTATTTGTTTTCAATGCCTTCTGCCTCGGTGCTGCATAAGTTGAAATGAACACTCTCCATTTGTACCCATAATCTGGATTAAACACATTAGTAGAACTTCGCAAATATCAATTAGTACACGACACAGATATCTTAAATTCACATAATTTATTCAAAATGACACAAATATATACCTCACAAGTTCATCTGTAGTTTATTTACATATCTTACATGCAAAGTTCAATCTAAGCACAGAATAATCTCAATCTCACATCAGGTGAGCCTTTGTGTTTCTCAATCTGATTACATCTAAACAGAGTTGAATGCTCCGAGCTGTCAAAGAGCATTATTTACCATCCCTCGCCGTAACACACCGATCCATTCAAGTAATTTAACACCTCCAAAAAAAGCAGAAAAACAGGCTAATGATTTAATCCAACAGCTTCTAGATGTTCAGGATAACCCAGTGTAACAGAAGACTGGGGGTCAACACTTCATGTGGTATGTTTGTGATTTTACTGTTATTCATTATTAGTTGTATGAACGCTCCTAAAGAGCTGCTGAATGATAGTGATGGTTGAAGCCGACGCAGTGGTCAGGGATCATAGTTTGACGGAGAAGGAGCTGCCGCACGAGCAGCCGTGATCCGCCTGAGGGTTCTTCAGCACCTGGAAGGCGGAGCGGATCAGTTCCTGACTGAAGTCCACAGTGGCTCCTTTCACAAACTCCAGACTGTCCTGGTCCACGATCACCCCCACTCCTCCCTGCTCAAACACTCTGCGGCAGAAACAAGCAGGTTGGATTAGGAGGTGATCAGAAAACACACAGTAAACTCAAAGCTGACAGTTGTGAGAGTTTACCTGTCGTCTTCATTCCTGGTGCTGTCGACAGAGAACTTATACTGAAATCCAGAGCAGCCTCCTCCCTCCACATGGATCCTCAGGTACTCGCCTTTCTCCATGATCTCCCCAAGTCTCTGAAATAAACAAACATGATTAAAAAAGAAAAAAGTTCCACATACTGTTTACAAGTTTCAACTTCACTTCATTTTAAATTATTACTTTGCAGAACTCTTTAAAAACACTTCTGTAACTCATAAAGGACAATATCAGACTGCTCCAGGGGCAGAGCGGGACTATCGGGTGAGCTGATTCAATTTAAATTATCTCTGGTGGTTGCACACAATCCTGTGAGCATGATAAGATGAGATATTTTCACTCAAAACGTAGTCATGGATGCACGTACACAAGTGTCAAGACACTTCCCGTTCACTCCAGTTTCTGGATCCAATTTTGACCTGAAGAGATTGCCTTGTTTTTGGTTTTTGTTTTTAATCACATGTACAGCTGCAGTTAAGACCGGCACTGTTTATCAAATAGAGCAGTACCTAAAGTGAGATAAGAACAGAAGGCCTTCATCTGATTGACCACATATGTTGATATGCAAAACATGAATACACAGTGCAGAGGCAAAGGATTGTTTTGTGGTTTGATTTTTTTCCCAGATGTATATTTGGATGACAGTAACAGAATAGATTAGAAATACTTCATTAATCCAAAAGGCTAATTAAGAGAGAACCCCATGACCCTGACCAGGATAAAGTCACATAGAAGATCAAAGGATGGGAATTCAATTGTACAGCCCTAACAGAATCTTTTGGTCTTATAGTGAAACTATTGTCTCCTGGCCAGGAACTGCACCCATTGTTGTATTTCTTATTTTTCTACCTGGTTCCTCTGTAGCTCCTCTGTCAGAGAGTGACTCAATACGCCATCTTGTGGTGGAAAAATGAATTACAAGTAAATAGGCTGAGTTTATTTTGGTAGGTTTGTCTTTGGAATGGCACCATGGCTATTGTTTTGTCTCATTAGATTATTGTAAATAGAGTTATAGAGAGACTCCTCTCCTATATCAGTGTTTGTACTGGTGGATTCGGCAGTGGCTGACCTTTACGCATGACTCTGTTAAATGGACATCCTCAGATGAGCCGCCTGTCTTCTCCTGGACGGCACTGCTATAGCACCGGAGGCCGGCTGTATACCGGAGCAGAGCGGGTTGAGCGAGCCGCTGCAGTTGCTCAGACACGCCGCGACTCTTCAGGATACCCGGCGTCCTGCAAAACACCAACTATCTGTTGTCAACATCGCATCACATGACAGCACAAGGACCCCAGCGACACTGCTAGCACCTGCTAGCCAGTTAGCATAGCGTCAGTTAACTCTATCTCTTAACGCCAGGTTTCAAACTAAACACGCAGCAATATCCAGCCACAAAAAAAGTGGTTTACAAGTTGTGATACCCAACAGAAAAGTTTTACCTCGCGAGGGTCAATAATGTTGACTTTGACGCAGCTAACATCGCCCCTGTTACGGCTGACATCTTCCATAACAGACGTCGGTGAAATTTACTCAAAGCATTTCACGCCCGAAATACCAGGCTGCTATTGGCTGAAACGCCTGTCTTTCAAATTAGACACGCCTACAGTGGACAAAACCTGTCTTTTGATTGGCTAATACGGTAGCACTCACACCTGAGTCATGACTGCCAGGCGTTGTTTTTCGACGCTACGTCACGTTTGATCCTGTTTTTGTATGGGAAAGGCGGGGCTTAACAAAAACGTCGCTTCCTGTGAGACAGCACGCTGGGCGGAGAAAACCTCTAGGGTGACAAATAGGCGTTTCTAGATCGCGTGACACAAGGAAATAAAAAGGAGGCTGTTTGCTGGCGTTTCTCAAGCTGACGGATTCTCTCTAAGGTACGGTGTGTTCATTTAGAGCTTTGACACTTCTCCTTACTTTAACACTCGGATAACTCACTCTGTTAGAGCCGTTTATTACGTTACCAGGCACTTTAAGGTCGTTTTTCAACGCTGTGTTAAACTTTTGAGTCGCGGCTAACGCTCGGGAAATTGTGTGGGTGTCACTCTGAAATCTGTTTCCTTCGTATTTAGTGCCACCTGTGCGGTCTCACGTTTGTTCTTTGTTTACGTGGTTGTTAATGATTGATTTTTCTTTTCTTGAAGAGTCTTACAAAAAAGGAGAACATGGATGCCCGCAGTGGTTTCATCGTTGTGCTCTGCTTGGTGGGTTTAAGCTGCGCTGTGCCGGTCAAATACCTTGATTGTGGTAAGTTTTTATCACTGGACAAGCATTTTTATTATAATTTATGACATACACTTAAATAAAATAACTTGGACTTCCTTTGAATCAAAATTGTCCATATATTTACAAAGATTGATCATCACACGACCTTATATAAAGACACATCCAAGTAAACGAGCAAACCAAAATACATTATAGTCCGATAGAAATCTCAAAACATTACTCAATTTAGCTGTGCTGAAAGTGTTGCCATAATTTTAAGACATAAGACAAAATCCTCAAATCTAAGACTACCAAAATGCACTTGTCAGGCTCCTATCTGCAACATGCATGACACACCTCGGTATCCATTGAAGCAAGACATTAATTTCCACGCGTTTCCAAAAGAATAAAGAAATCGGCACATTGGAAAGTCTGACAAATATCAGTGCAGCCATCAAGGAAAACGCTGAAGCAGCAGTCTTTCTTGTGACAGGCTTGACACAGAGCAAACAACCTCCTTGTCTGCTTTTCCCCTCAGACAAGAGAGTCAGGTTTCCGTTTCAGTCACACATATTTAAAGATAGTTTCTTGAAAAACTTTGCTCTTTTTTTCCTTTCCATCTTCAGGCTCCGCTTCTGGTAAAGTCGCCATAGTGGACATAAATCCCTGCCCTGCTCAACCCTGCCAGCTCCACAAAGGAGATTCCTACACTGTCAACGTGACGTTCAGCAGCGGTGAGGGGATATTTTGTGAATATTTTTAAACAAATCATAAATCAAATTCAGGTTTTAGAAGTGGTAATCATGTTTTGTATTTTTTTTCCTTGTAGGTGTGGCGAGCCAGACCAGCACAGCTGTGGTCCACGGTATCATCGCTGGCGTTCCCATCCCCTTCAGCATTCCCATTGGAGACGGCTGCAAGTCTGGAATCCAGTGTCCCATCCAGAACCAGCAGACGTACTACTATCAGGCCACATTACCTGTGAAAAAAGACTACCCTTCAGTAAGTGAATTGAGTGATGTTAAATTGGCAAGTTAATCTGTTACGTAACACACTCTCAACCTGCTTTGCATGTTTGATCACATTCACAAGCTCTTATATCAATAATGAAAGCAAGTTGCCGGCTCACCACAGGAAAACCCGGGATGTTCACTGTGTTAGCCGATACTCTGACACAAAGTCACGGCTGACATAGAAACAAGGCTCTCTACTTCCTGAGCCACACCGAAAGCTTTTTTTCTTATTTAATAAAATTGAAAGCTTGCAGATGGTTTATTTGAATCATTTCTCTATAAGGATCTGCCTCCCCTTTTTTGTAAATACTTCAAGGTTAAACTTTAACAGGTTGGAGGGGATTTACCTGATAGTTGGATAAAAAAAAGGACTTGGATTAAAAAAAAGTTTTCTTTCTAGTCTGTTTTTGTCGTTTAATGTTCATGTGTTGTTTGTTTGCAGGTTCACCCTTTTCCCCTGTAATTTCTTCTGACCTTACAAAGAAAAAAGTGATGTGCTCTTTGTTTTTTTTCTTCTTTTTTTGTTTTTTTTCTGACCACATTGTTCTGCTTTTGCAGCTGAAGCTGGTTGTGGAGTGGGAACTGAGAGACGACGATAAAAAAGACCTGTTCTGCATCAAGTTTCCAGTCCAGCTCATTGATTAATGACAGACTCGCACAGATACCTCAGACAAGTATTTCTCTCTTTTTTTTTTTAATGGATTTAACTGAGTAACAGCAACACAAAGAAAGCCACTAGCTCCTATTTTAATGAATTATTAAATTGATTTTTAAGATGTCTTAATGACTTCACTGCACATGCACCCTAAATCCTCAAACATTAGGCACGTGTTTTAACATCGTAGTTTTAAAGATGTCAAATCTAGTTAACCGTTGTGTGAATGACCGCTGCATTCCATCACAGCACTGGTTGTAATCTTTCCTGGCTGCTGTGTAGTCAGAAGAGCTGCAGGCTGTACAATTTGTTTGTTTGTGTTTTTTATGTCTTATTTTGTGTAACCACATTTCTGGAATTTCATATTGTAAACATTAATAAAAGTCAGTCCTTTAAGAAACTTTGTATATTTCTGATGTTTAAGTTGTTTCTGTAAGTGGCGACTGAACGTGTCTTAAAAGGGATTAACTCTGACGGGTTAAAACAGCCAAGCTCAGACTCGGTTCAAAGCACAACGACGAATACTAAAATTATTGGAGAACGTCTTGTGTTCAGGCTGCAGAGTGAGAAAAACCACCAGACAGGATTTGATTTATTGGTTATTGAATGGCGCTTTAGCCAAACCACAGCGTGGACTTTAAGCGCCAGAGAGTTGAGCGATGACCATATGAAAGTTTCTGTGTTGTATTTTCAGTTGATGAATGGTGAATTCAGAGCAAATTAATGAGAACATGGATTAAAACACGCTGTGCCTCTACTGTAAAGTGTAATGAAAGATGGTTTAACAAAATGTAAACTGTAAATATCATTCTGAAACAGGATATTCGTAACAATCACCAGAAATATAAGGGTCGAGTTAACAGTGAGGAAGGAAAGAAGCTCAGTGCAGTTCCCCCAACAGCAGCTTCAATAGGAAATGGTCCATAGTGTTCAGAACCAGCTCCATCTGTAAGCCTTGTTCAATAGAAAGGTCGTAAGTCTAACCATGAAAGTAGAGACTCCGAAATGGAACTGGGTTTTTTTAGGCACAAATAGGAAGTGAAACATCTTTTTATGTCCTTAACATATAGACAAATATTACCAGTACCTATTTAGTGAGGTGAAGAATTAGACGTTCATGAAAACTGTCACCAGAATCCAAAGTCTGTATTTGACTGAATAGAAATCTTCTGGAAGTCTGTTTGGACTCTTACAGAACTCGAAACTGGACAAACTGTGATTAAGCGAGACGTGCCAAGATGTGGAAATACCGAAAATCTGCAGTGAAAGTGAAACTGAAAGTACTTTTCATTTAACCTAATATACAATGTAAGAGATTTAATTTGGTTCGCTTTTATTATTGAATGTCTACATCTGAAATATGAAAAAATAAAGTTAAACTAGAAAAAAAATAAGAATTTTCTCAGTTAAATAATAGACTTAACGCAAATATTGATTCAAACTGTGGATGTTGTCCTGAAAGTATCCCATTTGTTGTGAGTTGTTGTAAAGCAGGAATGAAATGAGGGTGAAACAGGAATGGAGTCAGTCGTCTGTTATCAGGATTAAACTCAGTAGCTTTACAACCAATATAATGTACTTACTGGCACCTTATTTTATGGTTTAAATCAAGTGGAAGCAACAAAAAAAAATGACTGGAAAATAAATATAAACAGTTTGATCAGGAAAGAGAAACATTTAGACATAAATTTACTTTTAACTGTCAAGAAAGTGTATTCAAAACAATGTTTTGTGGATCAAACTGGGATTTCTGTTTAAATACATTTATATATTTTTTTAATATTTGCCATAGATATCAATATGGTTCATTCATTTTGAAGAAGTGAGAATGAAGTATACTTCTTTCGGAATATTCACGTTCGTCATGTTTTCTTTCATTGGGATTTCCGTTACTTGAGCAATACATTGTTTTTCTATTGTTTTGAATTTGTCATTTAAAATTGGATTTTATTAAAAAAAAAAAAAACTGAAAATCCAGGTTGGTCTCTGTAGATGTGCTGTGTAGTGTTTTCATGTTCTCTGACAATAAAGTGGCATAATGTCACTAAAAAAATGTAAATGATTCCATTGATACGGTCATTATGTGATTTTCCACCACCACGTGTGTTTTCCCCGTGGAACAGAGCGACAGACTGACACACTTCTGAGAGTTTATTGGTTTGAGCAAAGGCCAGCAGCAGGTAGAATGAGCATGAGTGCAGAGAGGGAGTGAGTTATCTGCAGGTCGGTTTCATCACACTGCAGTAGAACCAGAACCAGGTCACACAAACAGCAAACCGGGACGGGAGCAGCTTCAGAAGTTCACTGGATATCAACAGGACGCTGTGCATTTTGACTAAAAGAGCAAAACTTGCACAAAAAATAGAGTTTTTTTCCCACTTTCACTGCTATATTTGATATAAAAGCTCGAGATGCAACATACTGTGCAGAGAAAAACAAAAACTAATACCAGGTAATCAAATGTTTTGACCTACTTCTCCATGTGGACGATCAGACCCACAGAATCCTCTTACAAAAAGAGTCAGTGTTGGAACGTTTCTTAGTGAACAAAGCAGTAGAAACATGAAAAGCGCGACGGCTTGGGCTCTTCCTGCCTGCCAAATAAAGCCGGTAACACGTGAGCAGCTATCGGAGGTCGGGTCGCGGCTTCAGAGCCGGCAGGATCTCTAACAACGCCACCTTCTGCCTCCTATCTGGATAAATACAAAAAGGTACACGACTCTGGAACAATGTGCGCCGTTACAAAGAATCTTTACCACGTAGAAACTGGAAGATCGCTCCGCAGCGAATGTCAACAACACAGTTTTGCACACGGCGGGTCCGCAGCAGAGATGGAGGTGGAGGTCAGGACGGCGGTGGCGGCGAGGCGGGCGTCACACGACGGGCGAGAGCATCGGAGCTGGAACCCCTCCCCCGGGCCGAGGCCCCTCACTGTCCGTTCTGCTTCAGCCTCTCCAGCCGCTGCAGCAGCGCGTTGCCGAAGGCTTCCCTGTAGCCCGGGCTGAGCGTGTCCAGCAGCGAGTAGACCGTCTCGTGGTACTGGGAGCTCAGGTCCTCGTCCACCTGGTCGAAGGCGTAGCCCACCACCTGCAGGGGCAGAAGACCGTCACTTCCTCTGAAAGGTCACAAAATGACGACATCACTGGTTCTTAGGAGGGTCAGATGGATCAAATTCATCCATCTTAGAGTAAATATATTCACCTGTAGCCATTTTAAAACTTGATATTTACTGTCTGTATCAGGGGTCCGCAACCTTTCTGACCAAAACAGCCATTTCTGTGACTTTCCGCACAAAAACAGTAAGTTTTAACAACAGTTCAGAATAGTGAACCTTTCAATACATTTAACCTATTTCTGTATCCGATTTGAACAGTTTAACAGGAACTGTTGTGTTTTTTTCTGGAGAAGTGTCCAGAAATGACCAAGCTGAAATTGGCGCTATATAAATAAAGCTGAACTGAACCGCTCAACTTTTACAATTGACAAATTTGACTTTGTAGCTGCTTTTTTCATTTTACCTCTTTTTAAGCAGTTTTGTGGTCTTTTTATCCCCCAATCTTATTTAACGTTCTTTTATAAATTGTAGACATTTCAGAGTTTTTTAAGCTGTTCTATAATTTTTTCCCCCATTTCTTGAGGTTTTATCTATTTTTCCCAAATTTTATTTGTACCTTTTTTGAAATCCTTCAGAACAGAGTGTCCAATCATTTTGAAGTGGTGCAAAATAACTTAAAATGTTTCTCATGTGTCGTGTTGTGAAAGCTCCATGGAGCCGCTACAGAGGGACTAGAGAGCCACAGGTTGAACACCCCTGCTCTATATGATCGGAGCCTGTAATTAAATTAAAAAAACCATACATATTAAAATGTTTTTATTCTACTGTGGCATTTCTTGTGATTGCACTAAAACTGTGTAAACATCTGTGTGATTTTTGGACGCTGTGAGGCGGCAGCCTCCAGGTCCGACGGCGTCTCTCGGGCTCCTCACCCTCAGTCCGGCCTCTGTGAGCTCCAGGCAGTACCGGTTCCCTTCCCTCGTCTCCACGTTGATGTAGGCCACGTCCGACGCGCCGCCCAGGCTCTGGGAGACGTACATCTCGGCCACGGCGAAGAGGACGTCGTTGACCACCGCCTCCGCCTCCAACCGCATGTCCTTGACCTCCACCAGCTCCGCGCAGTCCTCGCCGAAGGCGGAGACCATGGACTCCTCCGGCTGGCAGTCGACCTCCATCCCCTGCAGCACCACACAAACCGCAGCGCCTGTTGACTCGGTTCGGGCTCGGACTTTACCGTCTGCGGCTGGAATGCCTCCAATTCCAACCAGATAAGGTTTCCCGTGCAGACTTTCGTGCGTGCAGGAATGAGCTGATATTTACCTTCTCCACCGCATTTCTGTCGACTATTACAACACTTCAAGAAGACAGAATAGAATCAAAAATCACCGGAGAGAGTTAAACACACGCTTCTGGAAATAATCGCTAAATATGAGATAAAAGTACAGCAGCTCCCAGACGAGAATTTTTTTCTTCTTAGTCATCTTTTGATAACAAAAACCTTCCTTCCTGCACATTTCTTATCGACACACACCTGGAGCATAATGACTATTTGTTCCAGAGCTGCTACACTACTGTTACACACATTTAACACTCGTCACAAACTACACATTATTGCATCGAGGAGTGAATTCTGAAGGCCAACAGTGAACTCTGACCTTTTTTGTAATTTCGGGGAAACACAATTTCATCAAAACACACATTTATAGTCTAATAGAGGCTAACCGAGATGATAAAGAGTAACAAAATACTGAACATGCAAAGTTAAACCCTATAAGTGAGATTTAGCTCAACTTCAATGACTTCATCCTTGTCCTGTGAAAAAAAAAATACAATAATATATACAGCACAAGAACAGTAGACTCCATTTTTCTTTGTTTCTATTACTCTCAGTAAGTTGTGCATTCATGCTTGGTTGTACTTTGCTTCAGAAAACATTCAAATCTTAGACAAATGAAGCACATCTATTTATTCTTCCATCTATTTAAACGCCTGTCTCAGAGGAAAATGCACATAAATGTGGCGGTCTGCAGGCCTGCGATATAAACAGGTCAGACGCCACGGCGTGTGTCAGAGAGAGAAGTGAAACAGCAGCACGGGACCGTTCCAATAATTCTGTTTTTCATGTGCAGACTATATTTAGTGTGTGGGGAGCCGCTGCTGCAGCGCTGACGGTGACAAGAGTTTTATAAGAACAGAGTGGAGAAAACTGCCTGAACGGAGCAGGTTCTCCAACAGGACAACCGGACCGATTCCTCCCTGCTGCTGATTCAGCTACTCTGGTTTGTTTTTCACTCCTGACATCGACTGAAAGCTGATAGCCGCAAACCCGACGGGTGAAGTGCGTCATGCAGTCACGCATGTCATCCTGCCAAATTAAAGTCCAGCCACACACACGGAGGACTCTGCCTTCCATTAAACAAAACCAATAGCATCTCAGAGTACTTAGCAAAAGTCCATTTTTATTAGTTTTTGATCTGACTGAGCTGAAGTCACATGTTCACTTCTTTAGATGTCAACAACTTTTCTCACAAGCTTCTAAATGTACTTCCTATCCATCAGAAAGTTCTAGAGTTGAGAAATTGACCTTCAACCTGCTGATGTGACCTTAGAAGAGCTTCAGCACTTCCTCTCTGAGCCCCATGCAGTTTGATGTCCGATGACTAAATAAATGACCCTGCAGTTTTAAGGGGAAACGATCTCAGTGCGTCTCACGAACGTTACACAACATCCACGCTTTTCTCAGATGTCAAGCAAGTGTTTTGTGAGACGCACGATAACCTGAGGCACATTTTTACCTTGATTCTGATGGGAGCTTGAGCAGCATTCATTTAAGACCACTCTGGTTTGTTTAAACTTTGTGTTTGGAAAACTTACTCATCTTTTCTCACTTACCTATTTTATCTAGAGCATTGTATTAAACATCTACTATTGCAGACAGTTGTAGGATCACTACAGTACATCCATCCATCCAACTCTCTCTGCACGTTCACGGTACATGCGCCTCATTGTTCATGCGATTGTCACACCACAGTAACACCCAGAGGCATTTCGTGGTGAATCAGAGACACTTCCTGCATGTCGAGTCTTGTTCTGTGTCTGTCTTCTGCTTTATTACTGTTGGCCGCATTCCCATTTTCACAGACACTCAATCACAACACAATTAAAATACCGAGGAGGTCTCATCCTTTTTTGCCATCTGATAAAAGGCTCATTCAAACTTTTGACCAAACATTTAATCACATCAAGACAGGGCTTTGAAGGCAGAGGATGAGTTGACATCTTCACTGAAGAAATTATAGCTAAAATATATCATTAATTTAATATTTTAATCAGTAAAAAGTGATTTTCTATTTTTGCTTGGATCATGAATGTGAAAAACAAGCCCCACAGGCCAAAACCACAATTTTAAACTTTATATAAGTTATTTGTTGCTTTTACTTTTGCAACATAACTGAAAGAGACAGTATTTGGATACTGGATTTTGCACAAGATGACAGTTAAAAAGGCACACTGTTGAAGTTGTACTTCTCTTTTTTGTACATTTTCACTTATTCAACAGAATATTGAAGTCAGTTTCAAATAAAAGAGAAACATGATGAGACTTGTGCTTATTTATCATTTAACACGCTGATTTTTCTGGTCTTGTCGACTTTGACTGAAGTTAACAGCCAATAAAACAGTGACCCAAATTACCACGGGACAAGTCACAGAACAATCTCAGCAGTTTCTGTCGCTGCAAACAAAGTGTTTTCCATATTTTACAAGAGCACACTGAATATCTTAACAGAGAGAAACGCGTCACTTTTACAATACATTGAATTTTGTTTAGTTTCACTGATGACTAAATTCAATCTAAAGTGTGTTTTGAGAAGCAATCAGCCTTTTGTCAAAGTTAACCTGAAGATAAACAAACCCTGCCGCAGAGAGAATTCCATCAGAAAAGGACACATTCCTGTTACATTTTTAGGATACATGTAAATTCACATGGATCAGTATTGCACAGAAAGGACAGTGTGTGGATATTTGGAAAAACAAATCTGACTTATATTTCTTAGTAAATTTACACTTCATTTCAGATTTTGTAAAGTAAACTGAATTTAATGTCGATGTATTCACATTTCTTGGTACTATAAATGGGTAAACATGTGAAGCTGCTGTTATTGATCATTCCTAATCCAGATTAAACTGGGCTGTGTGGACTCTGGAATAAGGTCAATATGCTTCTAGTTAGACAAACAGCGACATCTTGAGGATCTTGTACAGGCTTCTGGTAAAGCTATCTGCAGCGGTGTAAAATACATTAACACAGCACATCTAGATCAGGATGCAGTTTGTATAGAAACAAGTATTTCTACGAATCCCTCAGATCTTCAGATTGATGGACTGTAGCTAATGTGGCTAACAGTTGGTACAGTCTGAGTTAAACTCACACTTAAACCACTGCTCTACCGATTGAATACCCAAAACGTAACTTTTATCGCAAGAGAAGGATTGTTTGACCTTAAAGTTGGATAATGGATGGAATGTTTGCCGTTATCGTGAAATAAAAGATGATTTTTAAGTAAAGTGCGTTCGTTTTCCTCACCTCGCCTCTGCTCGTGTTCTTCCGGGATCGCGAAGCTTCCAGAGACCACTGGGTGTCGTCAAATTCCCCTTTCACCTTTTGAATGTATTCTCCTATTCAGATGTTTTAATAGAAAAAAATACATTAACGGGACGTATTTGCCAAGAGTTTAAATTCTCTGCATTTGTCTAAAATAATCTGACATAGCGGGCTTTCCGTGCAGCAAACAGAGCTGCCATGATGTGACATCACCTATAGCTCCGCCCCCTTTAGCTTAGCCGGTGCGGAGTCATGAAAGTGTTTGTAAACAACTCAGCAAGGTAACTTTAGAGCTGCTCTATTATACACATTCCTGCTGCTAACACACACATATCCGCATGCTGGTGTGGTGTGTATGTTTGTAGCGTTTATGTCACTGTACCCTTTGGCGTGCGAATGTGAACTAGCCAGAGAAATGTTGGATTATGTTAGTGTTAGCCATCATGCTAACTGGCGTTGCTACATCGTTAGCCGGTGTTACGGATTGGCTGGAACCCGTGCTATCTAGTGATCATGGTTCGGCGTACCTTGTCGTCGCTGTTAATAGCAGATGGTAAAAAGCAACCAGATATCACTTTAATAACCAGATATCACTTTAATCACATTTGTAGTGACATTTTGACGTACCGCTCCTTTTTCAGTCGCATATTAACATTGTACTCTTACTTGCGGCAACCAAAAACACTAAAGGAAACCGGTTACCAGGGACCCCGGTTATTCCGTAACGCTGAGCTATGCTATCAAGCTAACCACACACATGCTAGCCGGCTAGTTAGCTCCATGACATGCCATTGTCTGTCCAGCAATCAAAGAGCAACCTCCCTCTCTCTGTGACAGTTGTGTTTTTGCAAACACGGCAACCGGTGGATACTGAACACTCAGGTTTGTGGCTTGTCAACAGAGATTTAGTAAGATTAACACTGATTTTTTTTAGCCGGGCCAAATGTGCGCTTAACCTTATCACACACACGTTGCTTAATATCCAGCCAAACTGAGCCGGGGTTCTTTAAAACAGTGTTTCATATTGATTCAGTGTCGGTTCAAATTTGTAAATTGTGAGAATTTGTTCTTTTATGTGTTGTAGGCTCAGCAAACTGGAGTCGGATAAATTCCCACAGACATCTCTGACCGTCAACACATCTCCCAGAGTGTCCCTAAACTTGGGATCTGAAGGATGTTTGTGCTCACGGTTTCTTCATGTCTCCAAGTCGACGGGATGACAGATCTGTAACACCACGGATTACCTCACAGCTGTTTCAGTAGCTTTAGCATCTCAGTAGCAGAGCCTCAGGACTCCTTTCATTACCTGTGTACTGTCTTTACTACTGAGTCAAGATGCCTTGGCCATTCTCGGAGTCCATCAAGAAGCGGGCCTGCCGATATCTCCTGCATCGGTACCTGGGCAATTTCCTGCAGGAGAAACTGAGCTTAGATCAACTCAGTTTGGACCTTTATCAAGGCACCGGGTCCCTCGCACAGGTGCCATTGGATAAATGGGTATGTTGTCATCAGAAATTCAGCAGAATGATATTCAACATGCATGCATTTACTCAAAGGTGACCAAAGTGAGTCCTCACTGTCACATCCTGCATGTTTTATGGCCCGCCCAGTTGCAGCACACCTGTCTGCAATGAAGGGCTCATTATTGGTGTTTTTTTAAAAGCTGAATCAGCCCCTTCAGAGTCAGATGTGCTGAAGCAGAGGGACGCTGAGAACATGCAGAACAGTGGCCGTCGAGGACCCGGGACGGACAACCCTAAACTAACTGAACATTCTATGTTGTCACCTACTTTTCAGTCACTCAATGAGCTCCTCGAGACAGCAGACGCCCCTTTTGAGGTAATCGCAGGGTTCATCCAGACAATTTCGCTCACTGTTCCATGGGCGGCACTACTGCAGGAAAACTGTGCCCTCGAGGTCAAGGGCTTGGAAATGGTACTCAGACCAAGACCAAGAGTGGGTAAGGATATACCACAGTATAGCACAATCTCGGATAAAGATCTGTAGGCTTAAGTTCCCGTGGAGCTACTACACTGCATGTTTGAATTGTTCTTTGGATTCAACAACGAGCACAATGACGCTCCATTCATTTGACACAAATGTATTAGAGCAGGGTGGCTCCTTAGGTCTTGACTTGGAGATAAAAAGTGAATATGTTGTTACTGGTTATTTTTCCAGCATCTGGCTCTGAGCCCATGTACTGGTCCAGTTTCATGACTAGCAGCATGCAGCTTGCCAAAGAATGCCTGAGCCAGAAACTCACAGATGATATGGGGGAGAGCTTTCAGCCCTTCGAAGGATTGGAGAAGTTTGCAGAAACAATAGAGACAGGTATGTTACCTCGCAGTTGAATTTTAGTACTTTGCCAATTTCCTTTTGAGTAAATTGTTGTATTTGTTGTTTTACAGTTCTGAGACGAGTCAAAGTCACATTTTTGGACACTGTTCTCCGAGTTGAGCACACCCCCGAAAACTCTAAAACTGGAATTGCTCTTGAGATTCGAATCAGCAAGTATGGACATTTTTAGAATAAGAAAATCTTGCTTGTGCACTCATCTGTCAGTCGTTCAGATCTGAGGGATGTGTGTTTAACAGAATGACAGTGGTTTTAGGATCCCGTTGAACTGATTGTGTTTTGCTGTGATGTTCAGGATTGTTTACTGCGATGAAACGGACGAAGACAGTTCAAGTGTAAATGTACATCAGCCAACTACATTCGCCCATAAAAATGTGCAGATGGAAGGTATCACTGTGTTCTGGGACGAGTTCTCAGACACAGCTCGTGCCGGTTGTAAGTCTTCCCCCACGCCAACGGTCAGTAAGAAGTATTTGAGCTTTTGTCATAGAAAAAATTCACTTCAAGTCTTTTTGTTAAAGTCCATGTCTTTTTTTTTTTTTTTTTTTTTTCCTTCTTCCTTTTTTAAGGAAACGGAGCCAAAGCTCTCTCCCAGCTGGAATCCTAAAATAATCTGTGAGCCTCATCCTCAGTTCACTGAGCCTTTATCCTCCACAACCCCATTTGAGCCTGTGCAAGTCGGCAGCCTCAGCGGTAAAATCGAGTTGTCCCTCACACTGAAGAACAACCTGGCTATGCCTGGCGCAAAGGTAACCGGGAGAGAAGATTCCCTAGTATTTCTTGAGTTCTATGTATTGAGAAGTGACACTGTTTTGTATTCTTCATGTTTCAGCTGGACGTTGTTGGACATATTGACACTCTGATCGTCCTGCTGTCTCCGCGACAAGTTCACCTTCTTCTGGATTTGTTCGGAGCGTTTTCTGGTGGAGGTGAGTGCTGCTGAATTGCAGTAGGAATATTAAAAAAAACAAAACGAAAAACAAATTTTTGCGTTAAAAAGGGCGTAGCAGAGCCTCTAATCCAATCACTACCAGTATTGTTAATGGTTATGTTTTCTGTATTCAAGATTGTTTACTTTTTATTGCTGTCCACTTGCGCTGAATCAATCATTGAGTCACTGTTTCTGTCTGACATGAAGGGTCACGGGAATGGAGTAAAGACAGGAAAAGTCGCCCCATTCAGCAAGAGGACGAGTATCGCCTGCACATGGAGTTGAACCGCTGCCTCAAGAAGGACACGGCCGCGGCGGGGCACGACTCGGACCTCTTCGAGAGCCAGAACACCAGAACGGTTTCAAGTCGAGGTTAGACTGTCGCACTGCGCCCACGACATCTCTGACAACAGCCATTAATTCAACCATCAAAGTGGCGTCTGTTCTCTTGTCTCTCGCTTCTGTAGACGACGTGTTCTTCTCCATGGCTGACATGGACATGTCTCACAGCCTGTCGTCGCTGCCTCCGCTCGGTGAACCTCCCACTGTTGACTTGGACTTGTCGCTCAATAGTAACTACTCTGCCTCGCCCGGAGAATCTCCATCGGGAACTGCCACAGTGAGTTTAGGAAGTCTGAACCGGTTAAGGGGGGAAAATGCAGAAGAGCAATGCAATGTACTGGGTATTGACAGCTAAACAAACACCGAGACAGAAATCCTCCTGGACTTCAGCAGGAAACAGCTGGCAGAGCACCGTGTCTCCACTTCCTGTGAAAACAAAATATCTGAAATATCTGGGGGGGGGGGGGGGGGGGGAGGAACACTGTTCATGCCCTTTACTACTTTAAGATGGAGAGCATCGTGACCACTCTGTTTGGTACAGGCTGTTATAGTTCAGTTAAAAGGCCTTGTAGAGGCCCGCATGTCTTCTGTTTATCAGTATCTCAACTCATTCTGGACTTGAATGGTTTCAAAAGCTCTCCACAGACAGCCGGTACCATGTGTTAAAAACAAGGACATCCAGATTAGAGGACATTTTCCCGAAGAGGCACCACTGCAGTGCGTCTCAGTAACACACAGCTACTGAGATTTGAGGAGAAATATGCAAAATATCAGGAGTAGTATTTATTTGCTGATTTGGACTTTCACACTGTTGCATCACACTTAACTACTGACCATGAATACGTTCTTCCTCTATTCATCTACATTCTGGAAACACCAGGAGGTGAACATGGTAATATTCTGAGCCTTTTTGGTTGTGCTGTAAAATGGTGTCTGTGTTTCCAGGCTCTGTGGGACGACTACATGGACGTACCGCGTCAAAGAGAGAAGCAGACGAGCGAAACTCCTCCTCAGTCACGAGACTCGCAGCTCCCTCACAAACTACTGAGGCAGACCTGTAAGCACCACGGAGATTTACCAACAAGTGTAGAATACACATCAGACACGGGATTTTTATTTCTTAATAGTGTCTTTGTAGTTGGTTTCCTTGCTGTGGTTGATGCTCCATGCTTAGAGCCGTTGTCGTGTTTCAGCCCATCCATCCAAGACTCACGGAGACGAGTCCCGACCGGAGCTGGTGTTGAAGTTGACGCTGAGCAGCCTGGCCGTCTCCGTCCTGCACATCGACCCGCTGCCTCCGCCGCACGCTGCTCCCAGTCCCCTCGGCCCCATGGCCGGCCACTTCTTCAGCATGGTGGCACCGGGGCAGCTTCCCCCCGCCGCCTTCCTTCAGTCCCGGGGAGTGTTCAACCAGGCCTGCCCCTATGACCACCTCAGGTACGCTTGTTGTTTTCTGCAACCTCCTTCCATGCACAGTCGCATTTCACGCCCTGACTTCGTGTGACTTGATTGTGTGTGTTTGCAGGTTTGTTGCTCAGGGTTTGACGATAAACTACGAGCACTGTCAAGGATCCAGCCTGCGGACCTTCAGCACCGACATCTCCTTGAACCAGATGGAGTTTCTGGAGTGTCTGTTTCCCTCGGAGTGTCTGGTTGGCGGCTCCCAAAAAGGAATCCAGTACACAGAGGTGAGACTCTCAAGCCTGAGACGAGCTCATTTTTCACAGCTCTCAGCTTTGCTTGGTTGAACGCGACATTAGCGCACAGAGGTGCAGCTGGCTTGACTTTGTGGTTGCTCTGTCACACTTCAGCTCCTGACATTTGACACCACAGCCAACGCCGACACGCCACTCGCCACCTGCCTTCACCTGCTTTACAAACAGGCCGAGCGCCGAGGCCCTCAGGTAACTGCATGAAGCCGCAACACTGACCCTTCTCTCGGTAATGCCTCCTGCCATCTGACCTTTGAACCCTTCACCCCGTGATGCAGGGAGGCCAGGTACGTCTTAGTACCATTCCAAGGAAAGCTGAGATCCAGGTGGAGCTGGGCCCTGTGCGCTGTGAGCTGGACATCAGCATCGTAGACCGGCTCAACTCCCTCCTGCAGCCTCAGAAACTCGCCACCACGGAGATGATGGCCTCCCACATGTACACCTCGTATAATAAACACGTCAGCTTGGTAAGAGCTCCACCAACGTCGGGAGCAAATCAGCACAGAAATTATTCATCACTTTCAAAGCACTAAATCCATATTTGTAAGATGTGATCTGATGAACTGATTTATGGCGCCGCTGCTGTTCGTGAGGACGTTTGTGGAAGTGTGATGGCTAAAATCAGAACTGTGGAGACTGTTGGAAAATCAGTCGGTTCACTTCTGAGTGCAGTTCAGTACAGTTTATTTTTTTGTGGTTAAACCTCGGATGTGGCACAGGACAAAGTCCTAAAGAGACCAAACAGGGTGAGATAAGCTTCAGCTGCTGTTTACTTGCCAAGGATCACATTTGATGTTGTTGAGATCTCTGCCTGTTTAAAAACGGAAAAAAAACACACATGAAACGGTCCTAAAGTGCAAAATTTTAATTATCTAACTTTAGTCTGGAACATGGACTTAAGTGTGAACTCTAAATCAAAGCCTGAACTTTTCTATTCCTCTGGTTTCACACGGAGTAGATTTATTTCACAGAAACAATGCTGATTTCTAATTAGACATAAAATATCTTTCTTTTTTCTGCTGTCAGCGCAATGAAACAGTATCTTGTCATGTTGCTGTTCTGTCACTGATTTCCACACCACTCTCTAAAATCCATGTTGTTTTTGGTTTTTTTTTCCAGCACAAGGCGTTTACGGAGGTTTTCCTTGACGACACCCACACTCCCAGAAACTGTCACGTGTCACTCACGGTCAGCGCTCCGGTGCTGGGCGTCGCCGTGCGCTTCCCCATCCCCGACCTGCGCTCGGACCAGGAGAGGGGGCCGTGGTTCAAGAAGTCCCTGCAGAAGGAAGTTCTGTACCTGGAGCTGGAGGATCTGGAAGTGAAGACGGAGTTCATGGGCGGGAGCTCGCCAGACCAGACCAAAATGGAGCTCACGTTCAAAGAACTCACCGGTATGTCCGTGTGTGAATCTTCAGAATTTCACACGCAAATGTCCAAAGTAAGAAAATTAAATGGAGAAGCTCAAAACTGTTGGCTAAAATGAAACATCTGGACAGTTCAGGATCTGAATGTAAAGGATAATATTTTTTTACTTTTCCTCATTTTCTCAGGAAAGTTCCAAGAGGAGCCAGACCACCCGGCGGCCCGGTTCCTCAGGGTGTCCCACAGCCTGGACGGAGACATGACCACGTCAGAAAGTGTCAAATTTGACTGGCCCAGGTTGATTTCATGACGGCGAAGAACTCGGCCAGATCTGTGGGTGTGGGCAGCGTCTCTGACCTGACGTTTCTCCGAGCAGGGTCGTGCTGAAGATGAACCCCGCTACGGTCCACTCCATCCTGGAGCGCGTGACGGCCGAAGACGACGAGGGGGCGGAGGACCACTCCCTGGAAGAGGAGGAGGAGGAAGGCGCTGCTCACTCGCTGAAGGACGTGTGTGACTTCGGGAAGCCGGAGCCGTCTCCCTTTTCTTCACGGAGGGTGATGTACGAGAACGAAGAGGTTCGTCATTTATCGGTTATTTCAGTCTGTGAAACTCGTTTGTCATTGTTCAGTTCATACATCCCAGTTCAATACCAACTGGACCGATCCGGTGAGAAGATGGTATCATAACGTAAATACTGGCATCTCAATAAAGCACCAAGAAATGTTGCAATTTATACCAAGTGGTCGTCTCTCAGTCGGAAAGTTGCAGGTTCACCTCCCCACCTCCCTCTGTCCACATGTCCAAGTGTCCCTGAGCAACACACTGAACTCGGTGGTGGCCTAGAGGTTGGAGAAGTGAACTTTATTTTGTGGACAAGGTCACTGCTTTGGCTCCTTGTGTGTGACCTTTGACCCCACACCACCTCCTGCTTTTTACAAATAGGATAGGTCAGTTTGAGAAAATGATTGTTTCCCCATAGGGGGTTGGTATAGTATTTAATTATAAGTGGCCTGAAGTTTCCAGTAACTTCTCGATCTTGTCTGGTTTCATCTTCTTTCTTTTCTCTGAATCATTCCTAATAGTTCATAAATAATTTCAGTTTTACTTCTGATGTTTTGACTGGAAGCCACTGAGCTTTGCACAGGTGAATACTGAATTTGCATTCTGAAGCCGAGGGTATTCTCGGTCTCTAAAACACGCATAATCATGCAAATCCAGACTAAAGCGCTCTGCTCTGCGTGCCTCACCTGCCGATGGTTGTTCACCAGCACATTTGTTTGATTCCAGATGGTCATCCCCGGTGATGTTGCCGAGATGACGGAGTTCCAGGAAAAAACCATGAACAACTCCCGCTTCGTTCTTGAGTTGTGTTTCCCCAACGTCCAGCTAGTGCTGCCCAACAAGGCTTTTTATGAGAAACTGCACAACAGGTACGTCTCTGGCTGTTCGGGGTGGAGCAATTATTGAAAAGGATGATTGATCACTATGTGAAGTGCGTCTTCTCCATATCGTAGAATAAACAATGACTTGCTGCTGTGGGAGCCCACCGCGCCGTCCCCGGTGGAGACGGTTGAGAGCATGCCGTACGGCGTCGGACTCTCCGTTGCCAGTCAGTTGATCAACACTTATTCCAAAGACAGCTTCAGCCAGTTCCGCTCCACCGGCCCCGACGGTGAGACACCAGGAAGACGCTCCGAATCGTTTTGTGGACTTTTTGATCAGCTGATCTCTTTCTGTCTCATGAAGCGTCTGAACTGTGTTGTTGTTGTTCCAGAGGAGACGAGCGGCTCTGAGGAGGAGAACACACACTACTACTCTCCCGCCTCTGAGCTCGGCCTCCGATCTCGGAAGAAGAAAAAGCCTAAAGCTCACGGGAAGACCTCCCAGAGCCTTTTCTCCGTCATACTCAGCGTCAATCACGGCCTGGTGGCCTTACAAACAAACGCCAAGGTTCGTTCCCTGTTCTTTCCCTCACGGATTTAAAAATAAATGTTTATTTGTTGTTCATGCGAGTGACATTCTTGGTTTTCCTGTTTTTGTTTCAGAAGGAGGATAAAACGATTATCAAAAACAAGCACGGCGAGTTCTGGATGGAGGTGAAAAACGCCGTTTTGTTCAGCGTCACTCAGTACGAAGGCTACAAAGACCAGCACTACATTTGTTTCCACACTAGCAGCGTCTGCATGTATCACCAAGGTAATTTAGCGACTCGTGTAACTACTACACCTTTCAAAAAGGCGAAAACACGACTGATGCTGTGAGTGTGCGATTCCACACAGGACTGGTCGACGGCGGCGCCCTCGTCTCAGACATCAAGTTACCCTGCAGGACGCATCCTCACTGGCTAGAGTCGACCATCTACCAGTCGGAGACGGCGCCGGAGAGATCTTCCACGCCGTCGGAGGGCATCGGCCTGGAGGCCCGCAGCATGGTGTCGGTGGCGGTGAAGGTCTCGTCGCAGAACGCGGAGCGCAACATCAAGGTGAGAACAGGCTGGTCGCCGTGTGAAGTGAACTTTCTGTTGGACTTTGTTTTGCTTTTTGCGCCTCGCTGAACGTGAACGTTTGACTGCAGGAGTTTCTGGTTGCTGTTGGCGTGAGAGGAGCCACGCTGCAGCACAGAGTCGTTCCACCCAGCCTCGGCTGGTACGACCAGGTCAAGCAAACGTTCTAACTTTTATTCTATCTACCTTTCATATTTTAAAAGCTTTTGAGGAAACTTGACATCAAAACTTCTATTTACGTTGGACAGATTGTTGACTTTCTGAATGTCTCCGATGAGCCGGTGTTGGGTTACGCCCCTCCTACGTCCGTCACCACCCTACATTTACACCTCTGGAGCTGCTCTCTAGACTACAGGTAAAATATTGATCGGATAGATTGATAAATGTTTGTTTTTGACACTTATCGATGTGCTACTGTTTCTTTTTCCGTCTCGACAGACCTCTGTACCTGCCTCTCAGATCGCTGGTGGTTGTAGAAACTTTCAGCATCTCCAGCAGTGTCTCTTTAGACCATTCTTCATCAACACTCAGGTAGGAGACACTCTGAAACCTAAACAGGATGAAGAAATAGAATTGTGGTATTCAGTATCTGTGCTTTACAGGATCATCTTGGATGAAGCTGCTCTCTTCCTGTCAGACAAGAACAACGCCGTCTCTGTCAATCTGGCACGCGGTGAGTCGACTTCAGTGATGCGCGATTTTTATGTGTGGTTCACACATTAGGAGTTTGCACATTCTTTCCATGCCTATGTGGGTTTCGGGGTATTATGAGTTCCTCCTACAGTCCAGAAACACAGTTGAGGCTGATTGGTGATTCTAAATTGGCCCTAGTTTTAAATGTGACAGTCTTTCTGTGTTGACGTGTGTGACCATTCTTCCTCTCATCAATGAGCTGGGATTATCTCAAAGCTTTCCCTCCTGTTCGTCATTTGTTTTTCCAGACTATGTCCAAGTGGTGGACATGGGAACCCTGGAGCTGAGGATCACTGCCGTCAAACCTGCAGTAGATGGAAAACTGGTAGGAGTGGCCTGTTCTGTAAATGTTGTTGCTCCCTCAACTCAAACCAAGCTCACATCTGGGCTTTCTCTACGATAGTCGGAGCCCAGGTTTGAGCTGCGCTGCTCTAGCGACGTAATTCACATCAGGACGTGTTCGGACTCCTGCGCCGCCCTCATGAACCTCATCCAGTATGTCGCCAGCTATGGAGACCTGCTGCCTCCGGCAGAGCCGGAGACCAAACACAGCAGTGCCGCACAGAAGAGCAAGGTCAGCAGAGACTGTCATCGAGCCGGTGTTCAGAGTTGCACAACAGTCTTTCAGCTCTGCTGGTCAGATCTGCTCAGTTTAAGGGTTTTCTCGGACAGGTGGAGGCTCCCAGCCGGCCGCCGTCTCAGACGCCGCTGCTGGCTGAGACCGAGCAGCAGATGCTTCAGGACCTGATGAGTGAAGCTATGGAGGAGACGGACGGGCAGAACGCAGCAGGGCCACAGGAGAACGGTACAGGAAAAACAAAGTCAGCCTCACCGAGCTCGTGCCTTTTTATTTATGTGCCGTCAAACATCTGCAGGGTCGCACGAGGAGCAGATTCTGGACCTCGACCCGCCTCGCTCGGATCTCTTCCTGTTCCCAGACGAGAGTGGGAATTCTGCCCAGGATTCCAGCCCCACCTACCCCATGCTCGCCTCGCCTCTCATCACACCGGCTCCGAACCTCGCCCAAGAGACGGACGACTTCTGCATCCTGGAGACTCCCGGGTCCAGAGGAGAGGTCTGGAAGTCCTGATCCAAGTTGGAGACTCAAAACAACACAGACCTTTTTTAGCTTGTGTTTCAAAGCTTTATCGTTTATCTCATAAATAACCTGAATGCTGTCTTTTTTTCAGGATGTAGATCAGGAGCCGGTGGTTAGAAAACTGACCTCGGACCCGGTGGAAATCAAAGACAATCATTTCAGTCAGCCTCTGGAGGGCAGCGACTCGAGCCGCGGAGCCGTGAACTTTCCCGTCCCGGAGGTGCGCTACCTCATCAAGGAGATCTCCGCCATCTGGCACCTGTACGGCGGAAAAGACTTTGGCTGTGTGACGTCCACAGCCTCTCCTGCTCGAAGTCGCGGGTGAGCAGGGAACTCCTGCCACGTTAATTCTCTTGGAATTTGTCCGCAGTATTGACTTTTTTTGCGTCTTGCAGGGCCACACCTCACAGCTCTCCATCTCAAACCCCAGTCAGACAAACCAAGGCTTCAGGGCGAGCGCTTGGCGGAAAGGGAAGAAACCCTGATGTCCTGATGGAGATCCAGCTCAGCAAGGTGAAACTGTGTTACACACTCATCATATGAAGCATTTGATGGATTTCTTCATGGTTTAGTGTCTTTTCTGCATCCTCAGGTGAGGTTTCAGCATGAGGTGTACCCGCCCAGCACGTCTCGCCCGGCTGTGGATCAGCCCGTGTCCCGACAGGTCTTCGTCGTGCAGGACCTCGAGATCCGGGACAGACTGGCGACTTCCCAGATGAACAAGTTCCTCTACTTGTACTCCAGCAAGGAAATGCCCCGGAAAGCCCACTCTAACATGGTGAGGAAGGCGGCAGGCTCAGACCGGCCGTCGTCGGGTCTGCTGAGATCTCACCGGGTTTTCTGTCCTCAGCTGACGGTGAAAGCTTTGCACATGTGTCCCGAGTCCAGCCAGGCGCCCCCAGAGTGCTGTTTACGGGTCTCCTTGATGCCTCTTCGTCTCAATATTGATCAGGTAAAACCGCTACAGGTGATGGTCGAAGAAACATCAAACCAGGAGCATATTTAATCTTTTTCTTTCTTTTTTTTTTTTATCTTTTCAAGGACGCATTGTTCTTCTTGAAGGATTTCTTCACCAGTCTTACTACTGAAGTTGAGTTTTTCTCGCCGCCTGCCCAAGAAGGTACGTCATATGGTTCACGCACACGTCTTGTATTGCGATCTGATTATAACCTCATGGTGCCGGATGTGTGTTTTGCTTCGCAGCGGTCTGTGTCACCACGAAGAAAGCCGCTGCTCCGGAGATCTCCTGCAGTTTCTCAAAGCCCGCCTCTGGCAGCCTCGACCCGGCTCCCATCATCTCCGTGCCTGCTCAGAGGCGCCTGAGCCACAACGGCTTCTCCGCCTCCGGCAAGGAAGAGATGAACGACGGCGACGCGTCGGCTTCGTCCTTCACAGACCAGCCCATATTCTTTAGGTCAGTAACAATAAAGTCAATATCAAACATCTGAAGTCTCCAAATCCTTTGAATAACGTTTTCTCTTCATAACAGGGAGTTTCGATTTACCTCTGAGGTTCCCATTCGTCTGGATTACCATGGGAAGCACGTATCGATGGACCAGGTACCCAACCTAACAGCTGTAATGCTTCAAGTTTTTAGTTTTTAAAGTGTTTTTTGGTACTTTAATAACAAAGTCTTTTCTCATTTCAGGGAACCTTTGCAGGGATTGTTTTTGGCTTGACACAACTCAATTGTTCAGAGTTGAAACTGAGACAGCTGTGTTATAGACAAGGGTAGGTTCACATTAGAGTACCTTATGAAAGTGTTTCTCAACCTGGGGTTCGAGGTCTGTCATATGTCAAAGAAAACAGAAAACTTATCTATGTAGTAACTTGCCTGTGTTTCAGATTACTGGGTGTGGATAAGCTGTTCTCCTATGCAATAAACGAGTGGCTGAATGACATAAAGACGAACCAGCTTCAAGGACTTCTGAGCGGCGTGGCGCCCATTCACACGCTGGTGAAACTGGGTGAGTCCATCAAGACACAGTCCTCACAGGAAACTCAGTTTTACTGATTCAGTTGTTTGGCCCGCATTCTGGTCTTCCCCATCCCGTCTTAATGCGGTTGCTCTCTTCAGTTCACGGGCTCAGGGACTTGGTGTGGCTCCCGATTGAGCAGTACAGGAAGGACGGTCGCATAGTCCGAGGATTCCAGCGTGGAACCGCCTCCTTCGGCACCTCGACGGCCATGGCTGCCCTGGAGCTCACCAACAGGATGGTGCGGACCATTCAGGTAAACTCAGCTGTCACTGGGACTACGTCTCCAAAAATCAGGGTGCAGAGACCTAGAAATGTGGAATTTCCCCTTAATTTAACTCTGGAGTTCCACATTTTCTAGCTATTTCATCCATAAACTGGCATTTTTTTTGCATTATCTTTTCTAATTTAATAAATCCAAAATAAATGTAATATTTCAGAGGTTGTTTTTTCTATAGTTTATCATTCACCATAATAACTGACAAAACAATGTTTTGATATTCAACTTTTTTATGAGATGCCTGTGTTTAAAAAAAAAAAAATAAATAAAAAATCAGTGTCGGCTCATGTTTGCTTTACTGAGTGTGAAAAGAGTCCTTTTCTTTTTGTTCAGGCTGCTGCAGAGACGGCCTACGACATGGTGTCTCCAGTGCCCGATGAAAGCAACACGAAGCGGATAAAGCGGTACTCTCATTATGGGATGGCTCACCAGCCCGTTGACCTGAGAGAAGGCGTAGCCAAAGCTTACACCGTGGTGAAAGAGGTAAATACTTTGAAAGAGTTCAGTTCTTCTTTGAGACGTACGACTCCCATCAACCCCGTGAGAACCCTGGTCGTTTCCCCCGCCTGCAGGGCATAACCGACACGGCGCTGACCATCTACGACACGGCCACTCGGGAGCACGAGCAGCGCGGGATGACGGGCGCCGTGGGCGGAGTCCTCCGCCAGCTGCCTCCCGCCGTGGTGAAGCCCCTCATCATGGCCACCGAGGCCACCTCCAACGTCTTGGGTGGGATGAGGAACCAGATTCACCCCGACGCTCGCCAGGAGGAGTCGCAGAAGTGGAGGCAGGGTGAGGATTAATCCTCACGACATCCCAGAGCAAGACTGTGCAGCAGCTATAAGCTATAAATGTTTGGGGGTTTTTTTTGTTTTTTTTTTTAATTAAAAAGGAGAAAACTGGAGCTGTGGTGTGTTTAGGACAGTGTTCATCTCGTGGCCGTTCGAGCTACTGTGACTCAGCTTTCGTCAGTTCCCTCGCAGTGCCTTCACGGTCATCAGCAGTGTCCGACTGTACGTTTTAAGCAAAGGGAAGTACAAAGAGGAGTGAGTCTGCGAGCCACATATCGTCTTAATGTGGGCTAAATTTCAAACCGGTTGTTTGCTTCGTATTCAAACTGTTCCGTTTACAGATTGTGTGGTTACATTCTCTTAACCTACTCGGTGTCCGCACTAATAATATAGATGTAACAACCTTTCATTTGTATGGCTTGTACTTTTAGCAGGCTTTGACTGTAAATATCAATAATGTCTGACATTTCATGCAAATAATCAAAAGCAACCATAGGAACTGAATGTGTAAAAGCTGTTTAAGTTCTGTAGTCGGCACATTATCGTGACTTGAAGGGTTTCTCGCCCCAAATAAGTTATAGTTGGGTTGATAGCCCACACTTGTTGTAAAGATATCTGGTTTTATTTTGACTTGTGATACGTGTTTGTGTAATTTTCACTGAAGCTGCTGTCCTGAGAAGCTACCTTTAAATTAAGTTCCCATATGCTTGATCCCCTCAGGCTACCACTCGCTCACAGCTGCTTCTGATCATTGTCACAGCAGAGTCCAGCTGCCCCAAATCCTCGAAGTAAAGTCTTAAAACCCTGCTCCACCACTTTTTGTATGTGTGAATAGTGATGTTCGCTGTGGTTCGCTGTGCTGCAGACGCTTGACTTGCACACATTCGTGTTCATGTGGAAAGGGTTTATGTATTTCCTGTAAATACATGTACAGTTAATTCATGAATTTGTATTGAAAGCATGAAAGGGAAATAAAGATGTTTAATTTCATCACGGCTAACTGAATGGGTGTTTGTCTTTTGATGTGGCCTTCTGGAACGGAAGGGAAGTTTGTCATCTTTAATCCAGATTTATTATATTCACATTAGCTGAAATTACACCCTGGACAGGGTAAACACAGGCCAAAAACCTCATTTGATTTAAGGTCACCAGTTCACCTCAAATGACCCAGCAGACATGCAAACTCATAGCCTGGACTCAAACCGCAGCGTTCTCCCTGTGAGGCTACAGCACCACAGTACTGAGCTCAGTCATCTGTAGATGGAACAATGGGAAAATACTGACTGTAAAAACACTTGTTTCCAAATCATTTTGGTACTTTTTTTGTAATATTTCGAGTTAATATACTGTTTGCTCACCTGCCTTCGCACACCTTATGATTTTAATGAGCTCCTGAGAGTGATGCATTCCTTCACTGTTTGTTGAAACAGTCTGAATGCCGAGCTAAGAAATGTAATCTATGAAAGGACAATTATTACTAACTGAATAAATGCCAAAAGCGACAAATGGATAAATAAGTACATACAAATCCACACAAACACAACATTAATGGCAAGGCATGAGATGGGTTGACCTGAGGTGCAGCTTTAACTCATGTCTCTGTTCACAGAAAAAGTTCAGTTCCTGTGATATCTGTTTCGGTGGAGTATTTACTGGAAGCAGTAGTGTTTCTTTGGCTGCAGAAGCAGATGTTCTTTCCTGTGCTTTCTGCCCCCTCAGCTCCCTGCAGCCTGTGCTGATCTCTGCTCTCATCTGTCAGAGCCTCGTGTGCAGTTTCACCTTAGCTGCGCCAGGTAATGCCACTTTCATCCATGCGTATCACTAACCTGTTTGGTCAAAGAGGGACAATCGGTAGCCTTAAAGTGGTTCTCAGATTGTGGGGCAGCCCTCCTCTGAGGGCCTTTCAGGGGAGAACATGCAGGAAAACCTGAGATCAGGGGAATCTCTCACTTTTGTCCTAAACATCCAAGTGCAGGGAAATTCATGTTTCATTGATAAATCAAGACATAGGTCCCTGGCTCAATCTAAAGATGATTGATGAAAATGGCTTGAAATTTAAAATTCTGACAATCTAACCAGTGGTTTCCAAGTTATATTTTTGCTTGAGAATGAACATAGTATTGAGCAATATATAATTTGAAATACGTATAGTTTCTCCCAGATGAGTGTGTGACATGTATTTCCATACTGATGTAAAAATAAACAATCGTGGTGTATGTCAAATATCATGGAAAAAAAGTCTTTTTTGGGATGTGTTTGAGCACGCGTCCTGACAGCAGCTTCGTGGATTTCCGTCAACACTCGTGAAAACACGGAGGTCTGTTTTTCTTTTTCCGGCTGCAGCTTCGTGGATTTTCGTCAACACTCGTGAAAACACGGAAGCCTCGTCACTTTTTTTCCCTTCCCGTGCAGCAGCAGCAGCAGCAGCAGCAGCAGCAGCAGCAGCACAGTGGATCCATCCGTCACATGACAGCACGGACACGGGGCGCTTTTTCTCAATGGCCTGAGCCCGATTAAAAGACACGTCGGGTTCATCAGCGCTGCTTTGTGGTAAGATCCGTTTGTGTCGTGTTGTGTCTGTTTGAGTACTTTTCCCCGCTCGGCAGGAAGCTAATGGTTGCTAACCTGCTGCTAGCTGACGTGAGTTTCAGGAGACAAGAGTTGATGAAGACGCCACACATGTGCGCGCGCACACACACATACACTGCTGCTTTTAGTTCACACACACCTCTGCTGGGCTTGGCGTTACTGTGGGAGGCAGCTGGTTAGTTTAGCCGGGCTGCTAGCCTCTCTCTCTCTCTCTCGCTCCCTCTCTCTCCCTCCCTGTGGTCACAAGGGGCGGGGTTTCATCTCTTGCAGCCACGCAGACTTTGTCTTGTCATGACAGCCATGGAGAGATTAGAGGCTTCATCAGAGCTGGAGTCACGGCTGTCATCCCTGTCTTTCTCGTCTTTCCCCGGGATCACATCCCAGCAGTGCGTCAACAGACCGCCGGACAGGTAACCTGTTGCTTCAGGCTGCTGGCGCTGCTGCTGCTTCACCCTCCTCCTCCTCCTCCATCATCATCATCATCATCATCACCTCAATAACGTCTGCTGCTGTCTTTCTGCCTCCTCTCCAGGCTGCAGAGCACCAGCCTTTCAGAGAGCATCACTCCATCCCAAAACCAGGCTGCCATGGACGACAGCAGGGAGAAGTCAGGACAGCTCTCTGAGGTGACTATTACTGAAGTGTGTTTGCCCGCCAGCATCAATAAACCAGGAGGCATAATCAAATAATGTTTATTTCCAATAATAAGCCGTGTGTGTCTGTGTGTGTTTTGAGGGTAATGAGGAGGCCCCTGCTGAGCAGGCCCCGGGGGACGGAGCCGAGGACAACAGGAGCTCTGGGAGCTGTCAGATGTCCGCTGAGATGAAAGGTGAGGACCTGCTGAGTCTGCCATCATGACTGCTGCCGGTGCTGCTGCCGCTTAGATTCACAGCTTTCATTCATGCATTAATGTGGCAAAAAGGAGTAAATGATGGGTATTTATGTAGCACATTTACCTGCATGCCTTACAGGATCAGTAACGTCCATGTTACGGATCCCTATGATGGCCACAAATACAACAATGATTTTATCTGTAAGTTAAAGAGAAGGTCTTAGAGAAGGAAAACATGGGAACACTGGGGTCTTTCTTCAGATTGCGTCAAAAGGGAAACAGGAAGTCTGTCCACAGCAGGCTTCCGGAGGCGGGCGTTTACTGTGATGAAGCTCCCATTTATTTCTCTCCTTTACCGACCGATTTAAAGATGGCCAGCTGAGCCGCCGCTGCTTTTTGATAAAGCTCATCTAAGATAATAACAGAAAGGCTAAAGAGAAGTTGTAGCCCGATAACATCACAGCCCAGACTGGACTCTGTCCAGAACATCATAAACTGACGGCCAGCTCTTGATCCTGCGGACTGCCGCTCATAAAATAACCCACAGTTGAACAGATCAATTTGTTTTATCGTCGTAGTGCAACAGCTTATGTCAAGAGTGTGGTTTTCTCTATTTTATTTCACCTAAATCACAAGATATTGTTACGCTTCAATTTTAAACAAATCAGTTTTTTGGTTTTTTTTTTTAATGGCTAAAGTGTCATATTGAACTAATAGATATTCAGAAATCTTATTTGTCTGCTGCGTTGCTGTTACCTCCATGTGAGGACTGCATGGTGCTGTCGTGGTTTGCACATTTGCCTCATCCATTATGGAAATATCCACAGTTTTAGTCAAAGCTTTGCTGTGTTAAGTTTGCATGTTGTCCGTGTGCGTGCACGGGTTTTCTCTGGATCTCTCCGGTCAGACTGGCTCCGAGTCGTCCCTTTTCTATACACAAACAGATTACAGCTTAACAGATAAAGTAGAGAATTATATGTAGAAATGCTTTGAAAACAGGGGGAAATATGTTTTTACATTTGTATAAACACAGGCCTATATCCATAAACTGACTTTATGGATGTTTTCCTCCAGAGTGTCCCGACTCCCAGTCTGTCTTCTCCTGGGACTTGGTAGTGTTTGAATTGAGAGTCACCTGGAATAACATTTCGTCTTGGTCGTCTGTCCATGTGAATGTCTGTGTTTCTAACATTGCTGATGCTCATAGCACATTGTTTTCTGTGTGCATGCTTGTGAGATTTCTTTTCAAAAACAACCAGCAGTGGTTTCTCCTGATAAGATGTTTCGTGATCCATCTGAGTCATTTCTGTCTCTTCCGCCGACTGCAGCCCAGACGCCGCCGCTGAGTCCCCCGACGACTTGGACGTCCGTGGAGCTGAAGGAGCTGAAGGCGAAGCTGCGGGCGGAGAAGGACAGCGTGGTGACGGTGTACCGGGGCGACATCATGACGGTGCACGTGCCCACCGTCCCCGAGGCCCGCAAGGTGTGCTGGGAGTTCGCCACGGACGGCTACGACATCGGCTTCGGCGTTTACTTCGACTGGTCTCCCGTGACGAGCCGCGCCATCACCGTGCACATCAGCGAGTCGAGCGATGACGAAGACGAAGAGGAGGAGCTGGAAGGTGGGTTTCAGGCTTCACATGTGTGCAAACGGGAGGAATCGATGAAAGCACACAGTGGATGCCGGTCATCTATAAAACGTCCCTCTGCCGGGGTTTTATGTGGACGGCTGCAGCTGGGCCCCGGGCGCCGTGTTGACTCTGTGCTTTATGCGTTTCCTATTTCAGGGCCCGTCACTAACGGGGACGTGGAGAAGGGCTCCAAAAGTCACGCCAACTCCAACCTGGCCGAGATCCTCCCCGTGTACCGCCAGGACAGCCACCTGTCCGTGCACGGCGGGAGCCACGACTTCCCAGGTGAAGGCACTTACCTCCTCAAGTTCGACAACTCCTACTCGCTGTGGCGGAATAAAACGCTTTACTACAGGGTTTATTACAGTGCCTGAGATGCCCGTCCGTCGCTCACGAATGTATAATTTACAGAGAAATATTACTCGTAAGAACAATGAACTATTTTCGATTCCACACTTGGAAACACAATGAAATTCTAATATAAAAACCAAACGGTAAATATAAGCATATCTATTTTTTATCTATCGGCTTGTGTTGTCACATGTTGAGTTTTATGCATATGGCTTTGGATGCATCACCCGCTTCGGTGTCTTACTGATACGTATTTGAAGGAGCCTCGCATATGTGCCATAACCCCATGTATGCCAGTGGCCGTCTCGACGCGCACAGCGTCCTCACCCTGTAGCATTTCTGTGGTAGCAGTGATCAGGCGACGCCTGCGGAGAATCTCATCCACCTGTCCAGGTGCTTTTTCAGCTGTGCTCTAAAGAAATGAAGCCGGTTTCTGTTGTTTGTGTGCACTTTTTAAAAAAACAAAAACAAATTGTTACGCTGCTTTGTCGTCGCCTGTATTCCTCACGTTGAACAGAGTCTAATATAAATTCTGCGTGGTCGTCTGCTGTCACCGTGGCGTGTTGGTAAGAGATGTGTGAGCTGAATGTACCGAAGCGAAAAGCTTCCAGACTGTGACCTTTATGACACAAATAAAAGCCATCCCTTATCACACGAGGCTCTTCTTATGTAATGCAGTTCCAATATTTACATTTGCCTTGCCCCCCCCCCCCCCCCCCCCCCCCCCCCCTCTCTTAATTAGTCGCTTTGGAGGTCGGGACCAGTTGTAATGTTTCATCCCAGAGTGTGTGTGTTGTGCACACACACACACACATACGTTTGTTTTTTGATCACCTTGGGTGTGCTGGATAGCGTCAATCCGTCCTCGGTGCACAATCGATGCTTTCTCCACACTCGCCCGTGTGCATGCTCCAAAGACGGCCGACGCCTGGCTGCTGACGATCCGATCCCATGTTTGCTGTGTTGTACCTTCACTGTAAGTTATGCTGATGAAATTTATATTCCAAAATAAAGAGAAGATTGTCTAGCTTTGTGTGTGATTAATTATGGGAGGAAATGCGTTTTCTTTTTTTTATTCAAACATATTCTGTTCATTTTACCCAAGATGCCTCCTTTCATAGGAGCCTGGCTGCACATCCAGGATTAGAAGTGCACTTCAGGAGGCTCCCTGGTGTTTCTATTAAATTGTGGCACTAGGGGATTGATGTAATTGTTACAGAGGTGCTGATGAAACCAGGTTTTATTTCCAGCACTCCCTGGAGGCTGCTGACAATCCTCACTTACATGCTGCCTCACTCAGGCCTCACTTGTTTTCTTAAAAAAAAAGAAACGCATCAGGTGTAATCCTTAAATGAGGCACCACTTACTCGTATATCGTCACTCCTCCAAGAATACTGTTAATCCTGCAATGATTCTGACTACATATTTTACTTTAATCACATAAAATACACACGATTAATTGCTGTCAGTGCAGATCATGATCAATCACATTCATTTGTATACAACCATTCACACACACACACCATTAAAAGCATATTTGAGTTCAGTGTGTGGATCGAGGACACTCACAGGGAGAGACTGGAATTAAATCACCAAGCAGTAGATTGGAAGAAAAATCCCTCCAGAAAGAGAAATGTCAGGGACTCATTGGACAGGTTTGATTTTGTGTCATTTAAGTAGCAGCAGTGAATCGGTGTTGCTGTTTACACAGCCTGAGATGATTACAGAGTAAAGCCAGGCAAACAGGCTGCAATCGATAACAGCATTAAACTGAAATAATCCAGTGGTGCCCAGCCTCGCCAGAACATCACAGAAAAGTTTGATGTGTTTGATACAACTTCGGGAATTTTATCTGTTTTCAGTAGTATTGGGAGCAGAAATTATAAAAGGTCTTTATTTTGATGGTTAATGTAATACTAGTTTGCAAGATGGATGCTGAGGATGAGGAAGTGATGTAATTTCAAATGTTGAACTTCGGAAAAAAAATGCAGTTCGTAAGATTTTGAATTAAGACCGTATCATTAATGAAAACAACTTAGCACATCTTAAACTGCTGGACTGGGACTCAAACCTGCAACATTCTCACTATGTGATGCTCCAGTCACCACAGCTGGCAGGTGCTTTGCTGCCCCCTGTCTGTTTGTCATGCAATTAAACATTTTTGACACCCTGCACTTTAAAATTAGGTCAGAGAAGGTGCTCCGTGAATTTTGAGCCATTTTGGAGATGTTTGTGTGACTTGGATCATTGTTTCCAGACAGAAACGGAAACATGATTTTATGGTCTAGTTCAGGAGTGTCCAACACATTTTAGTTCAGGGACCAACATACAGGTAAATGTCAGAATGCCATAACCTTTAAATTCAAACTTTAAAGGTTTTTTTTTTTAATGTGTTGTAGAGTACGCATGATGAAAATGTCTATATTTTTAAAAAAAACAAGAAATTACATCCAAACTTCACTGCAATCTCAACTTAAAGTCAGTTTTAATTATACAAAATACAGTGACATGTCAAAAAAATTGTAATTAGAGATGTACAAAGATGATTCCAGAGAAAAAACATTGATTTTTTTTTTCATTAATGAAACTGTTTAACCATGTCCTTCACGGCTTCCATACTCTTCACCTCACCTGTGTCAGTCTTAATTGACCTATACGCGCACGCGCCTTCCCACGAGCTCCAGAAACAGCATGGGGAAGCTCAACTTCTACGCGCTGTGGTCTCTGCGTGACGCCCCGCGTCAGTTCAGCAGGTTTGTGTGTGTTTATCCAAGATGAAACGTCGTTTTTATGAATATTAAAAACCTCGACCCTCCTCAGGAAGTCGAGCCGCGGCTGCTTCCAAGTGCACGTGCCGCTGCCGCTGCCCGAGCAGCTGGTCATCTTCGGCCTGGGAGACTGGAGCTCCACCGAGACGAGCATCTCCGTGGAGGTCCTGGTCAGCGCCGAGGTTCCAGCCCAGAGGATCGGAACCCTGTCCTCTCAAGTCAGGTGTGTGGAGCAGACAGAGTCCCATGAATACTAAAAAGAAAAGAAAAAGAAAGATGGAGTGAAGTGAGTGTGTTTGCTGTCAGGTGTCTCACCTGGGAAGGAGGCTGGGACTCTGACATTGTCGCAGCGGCTGCTCAAAGAGGCAGGAGAGGAGTTTACGGCAAGATCTTACTGACAGTGTGTGGAGAGGTACGAAAACTCAGACATGATTCAATACAAAATGATTTCTGTTCAGCTTTACCTTCAATTAAACAAGCAGGAGTGGAAGATAATACTCGAGTTCAGCTGTATTCAGTTCTCAGTGACAACTAGGAGGACTGCACGAGATATCACAGATTTATCATCAATAGTCACTATAAATGTAAGATAAATACTGAACTGTGTTGTGAAAAAATGCCAGTGATTGCAAATAATTAACAAAAATTACAGGAGTAACTAATTGTTTGCGTTTTTGGAAATTCCTTTCTTTCCATGCTTGTATTAGCTTTGTACATATTAATGTCTAATATCTTATTGTTTATCTTGTCTTATTTGATGTTTTAACTTTGTGTGTAACATTATTGTATTTATTATATTCTCTGTGGAGCAATGCTAACAAAGAATTTCCCTTTGGGGATTCATAAAGTAAATTTATTCTAGTCAGAAATCATTTTATTTGAAAGCTTGGTGTTCACGGTGAAGAAATCAGCTTTTTATATATTGTAAATATTGTAAATGTTATTGTGCTGATGATAAAGATGCTATACACTCTGCAGCTTTATTTAAAAGTCAAGAGCAGGTATTTGACTATATCCACCTCTGCTCAAAGCAGATTTCTCAGAGGAAAAAAAAAATCAAAATTCACAAATTACATGATAAACAAAAATGGACATAAATCAGGAGTTTCCTCTATGAGGAGAATTAACCTATTGGCATAAATATTAACTGAAATTGGAGCATGCTTATTAGTTACTTTCAATTTAAAAAGTGGCCAGTAGATGACATGGTGTAAGTTGTAGTTAACCCACTAAAATTACTTATTTATGCAAAATGTCAAGTACAACAACATGGAAACACTACTTAATTACAACTAATGAGAGTAAATTATTACTTCCACTTCTTAAAACAACCATAGCTGCCATCTATAATTACCAATATTAACAGTTTGTGTCTGACTTTTTCTGCTCTTGAGGTTTTATGTGTCTGGAGTTGCTACTTGATGAGTTCTCCTTGTTGTTTCACGCGCCGGCTCGTGATCAGCCTCAGGATACGCTCGCTGCCCTCAGCAGCACTCTTTCCCTGCAAAGGAAGTCTTTGTTTCCGGAGCAGAGGAGTGCGGCCCATCTCTCCAGCACGTTGCTCCAGAGCACTGCGGATGAACTGGTGAGATCAGCAGGCTGGAAACTGCTCTCATGCTTTCACTTTCATGTGTCACGAATGGGCTTTGTTGTGAAATCCTCCCAGGTGACGCCCAGCTTCTCTCACCTGGGTGAAAGCATTTGCAGTGCCGATAACGTGGTGGATAAAAATGACACTCCTGAAAACGCAGTGGGGTTCAAACCTGCAGTTTGGCCCACGGTGAGTGCTCCCTCTCTCATGGATGCACATTATGTTCTTCATGACAGTGGCTGCTTTTGATTCGGTGTGGAAGTCAGCCGGGCTGATCTGTTCCCAGAATAAGACCCCCAGACGCACGCTGATCGGGAAGAGGGGCCACCTGACGTGGAGCTCGGAGGACATGGACGGCCTGTGCGAGGACGTGGAGAAAGCCTCGACCCCCAAGAGGAGGCGGCTGTCCCGGCAGGACAGCCAGGAGGCGATGGCCGCGCACACGAAGACGGAGCACCGAGGAGGTGAGGCCGCTGGGCCGCCGGGGTCGCGTCCGGACGCACCGGCGGGTCTCTAACCGGGACTGACGGCCAGTTTCAGTGTGTCCGTCGAAGCGGTGGAGCCACGCCATGTGTCTGGGCGACGCCGACACCGCCGTCCTCATCGGAGGGGAAACGGCCGGAGAGCGCTGCAAAGACCGTCTGTGGAAGCTGGAGCTGGGTCAGTATGCATCAGGGGTTGCAACATATTCATAAAAATGATTTTAAATTCGAGGGACTCACTTTCCTGATTTTTCATTTAGAAAATGACTCGTGGTTTCCGATCCACTCCTCTGCTCCTGAGCCCGAGCCGCTGTGCGCCCGAGGACACACCGCAACCTACGACCCAGACTCCAAGACGATCTTTGTTTACGGCGGCCTGAGGGAGGGTCAGCACTCCAGCGAGCTGTACATCCTCAACACCCTGACCTGGAAGTGGACGCTTGTCACTGTGGGTTTGTTGAAAACCACGCACCTTCTTCTGATCCCAGACAGTCGCATTTCATGTTTGATTTGTGGATTCGTCTTTCTTAAGGCGAAGGGGAGCGTTCCGAACGTGACGTATCACTCTGCAGTCTTTTACAAGAAAGAGCTGTATGTCTTTGGCGGAGTCCAGCCGTCTCAGTCTTCAGAGAAGTCCTGCAGGAATGCTCTGTACATCTTCAGCCCGGAGTTTGAGCTCTGGTATCAGCCCATCGTCGGGGGAGACCAGCCTCTGCCTCGATTTGGGTCAGACTTACTGTAACCACTGCACCGCGAACGCTGTGCTGGTTTTTAACGCGCACTCACTCGGCTCTTCTTGAAACAGGCACTCTGCAACACTCCTGTCTCACAATATGGTCATATTTGGCGGACGGCAGACGGCCACCTACTTCAATGATGTCCATGTTCTAGATCTCGGTAAGAGGAAGATTCAGACATGGTGTGATAGTGTGACATCTGGGTTTGAGCTGAACTTTCCTTGTTTTCCTCTCCGACTGAAGGCTTCATGGAGTACGCAGCTGTGAGGTGTTGTAACATGCCGCCACTGCCTCGAGGGTGAGGACTGAGCTGATCGGCCTTGATAAATGTCATTGATGGAGCTGTCTCCTTTTAGTATTTTTAGTGTCTCTGAATCACAGTGGTTCCTTTCTTCTCTTGAAGCATTACATTATCAATGCTCTTTGGTGAAACCTCATTTTAGATTTGAACATTTAAATTTTTTTTTTTTTTAAATTTCAGATGACATCCAAAAATATATTTTCCAAAATATTAAAATACTATCAGATCTTGTAGTTTCCGTAACAAGAGACCACACAAATACTCAGACTTGACTGAAACGTGTCTCTTGAGCTGTTAGAAAAGAAGTAATGGATAAAGCAGTCAAATTTTATATGATAATCATTTTTTTGTGTGAATATTTTATGAAATCTCCTTCCACGTGGACAGCTTTCACGCTGCAGCTCCAGTATCGGACAACAGACTAGTAATCAGCGGAGGCTGCAGTGCGATCGGAGCGCTGCAGGATGTTCACATCTTCAGCATCGGTGAGCGCTGATCTTTTCTGCAGCTTGTCTTCACGATGGACCCCATCTTTACTTTCAGCTGAGCCGGTGTCGACGTCTGGCCTCGTTTCTCCTTACAGAGACCAACACGTGGAGTTCCGTGGAGTCTCCACCGCTTAGTCTGAAGCCTCGCGCCGGACACACTATGCTCAACCTGGGCTGCAAGACGCCAGCCGACAAAGAGAAGCACAGACAGACTGGAGCGGTCCGGTGCACGCTGCTGGTGTTCGGAGGGTCGGACTGCTGCGGGTCCTTTTATGATGACACGATCAAGTGCAAAGTGGAGCTTCCTCCCGATTGATGTTTTGAACGAACTCTGGTTTCATCATATTTCAGTGTTGGATATGATGGGACATGTATTTGTTTTAAATTTCTTTATTTAATGAATAAAGGTAAACTTTTTTTTTAAGCAGAAACCGTTCAGAAGCAACTTGCTTTAGCAGCTTTTTATTCAAAACTTTGCAGAGGATGGCACTGAGCTGCTGGTTTCAGGCGCGCAGATCAGCAGGTGTGTCTGGTTGGCGGGACGGGTGGCTCACTTTGAAGGCTTCCAGCTCCAGCAGGGTCTCATTCAACCTCTTGATTGTTGGGTACTTCCCCATGTCCACTTTAAACCTGTCGAGATGAAAAACATAGCCAGGCCTCAGGTTGTATTTCAGAGCAGATATTCAGGTCTAGAGCCACATTCGGAAAAATGTTGAGTTAAAATGCCTGAATTTCAGAGTCCTTGTCCTTTGTGATCCTAATGTGAGGTTTCTATGAAACATTTGATGTCGTACCTCTCTGCATTGTAGACTTGTGGGACCAGACAGATGTCCGCCATGGAGATCTGAGATGAAAGTAGTGGATAAGTGGAAAGCCCTGCTGTAAATGAGTTTTATGTATGTATATGTATGGAAATTGTGTTCTCACCTCATCACCAACGCAATACTTTCCTGCTGTTTCCTTCAGAATCGGCTCAAGAGCTGCAGAAGGGCCAGATGTGCACATCAGTAATATAAAATGATTCAAATGAAAGGGATGGCATACGATATGAAGTGTCCACTAACCCTCAAAACCACGGTCAATAAAATGCTGAGACCATTGCGCCTTGTCAGCTCCAATTTTCTGGATCACGGATAAATTCTGAAATACAGAGATTATTTTGGAGACACTGATGTTGTGCTTGAAAATCTGAACAGTGTGTGTTCAGCTGACCTGCAGAGGCTGTATCCCTGAGGCAATCAGGTCGCTAATCACCCGGACCTGGGCGCGCTTCTTGGGGTCAGCTGGAAGAAGACGAGGTCCCGGCCTGGTCTCATCAACGTACTGGATCACTGCCAGCTGGGTCGGCAAAATGTATATTAGAATCACTGAATTTGAGGATTAACCGAGGGAACTGGGGGGTTGATGTGGACTTACTGACTGAGTGAGGGTGATGCCGTCGATTTCCACAGCGGGCACTTGACGCATTGGGTTTAACGTTTTGTACTTGTCTGTGTGCTGAGTCATGAGGAGAGGCTGAGTTAGATGGCAGCAGTGTGATAACATCGTCCTAATACTGCAGCATAAAGCTGGATGCTGCAATAACTGGATTATTCAAACTTGTGTGTAACCTGAGCCACATCTCCCTTAACTATTTACAGAAGTAATCCCTCCTGTCATCTTTTTTTATCCACAGGAAGGAGATTATCTGAACTGACCAGCCCACCAAAAATATTTAACAGTGTAGCTTCTACATGCTGATGCCATGTTCCTACTAATAAAGGAGATGGCTTTTACAAACACTCCACAGTCATTGCTGCCATCTGCTGCTCACTTCTGAATCTCAGAGTGGGAAGTAAGCTTTACTTTTTCCTGCCATTTCTACACTGTGCAAGGTCACTCAACAGGCCAGATCGGACTCTGGTGGGCTGGTTTTGGCTCTTGGATCATATTTAAAATCCTAATCTGTTGTGCCACATCACAGATGATGTGGCTCAAACATGGGCCACCATGAGACAAAATTCTGAACAACATAATTCTAGAGATGGAGATTTATATTTTCCATTTGGTATGTCTCAATTTGTGAGGAAGTGTTAAACTTTCTGTACTTTTTCCTCAGATAGTTCGTCCCCACTAATAGGTTTTGGTCTCATATCAATGATATTGATGAAGCCATTCTAATATTCCCATTGTTCCCCAGTCCCGACTGATTTGGACAAGCCGTGCCATGACATTCCACTTTTTCAATTGTTCCTTCTTATTGCACATTCCAAAATTATTTTAAGTTCTATCAATACAAAACAACAAAGTGCATAGATTAAGCACTATTTTAAGCAACATGCAGCAATTGATCATTTGTGTCTATTCTAGTCTGCATACTGTACCTGCTGACCTCCATCCTGGATTAGATTGACTGGGATCTGCTCATATTCAACTCCCTTGAGAGCAAAAGCTGATGTACAGGAAAAAAAGAAAAACTGTCATCCCTCTGATATATTACAGAAAGTCCCAGGAAAGAAAACTCATTCCTACAGTGACTCACCGATGCGAACCCTCCAGGAGCAGGAGCTTCTGAAGTATCCATGAAGTACAGGCTGAAAATGTAAAAAAGAAAAGTTTGAGTCACTTTAGAAAGAAATCACAGCTCTCTCTTGCAGTCCAGTGGTTCAGTTCACCTTAGTGTGAGTGGCCATGGCTTTCTGGCTGAATTTTCTCTCTGCTGTACTGAACCAACTTTTGGTAACTTCTTTTTCTAACCAATAGGAAAGTGATCCTAGACTCCCTCCTACCTACTCTTTGGTCCATGACTAAGCACCATTTTGGCTTCATATGGTTCACATTATGAAGCCCCCCGCCCCCCCAAACACACACACACAGACACAGTTCAAACAGTACCTTGCAGAGGTTAACTATCGACATGTGCATTGTTGTGGCAGACAAGCTTGTCACGTTTATTCCTAAAATGTGCTCCGGAAAGAGAATTATGTCTCGAACATTGTACCGTTAATCCCTCTTGTCCCCTACAATAAGTGCGTAAATGAAAGTGTTTTGCTTTCAGAGCTGCTCCAGATTGCATAACTTCCTGGCATTAAATTAGAAGGCGGGACGATAAGCTGATCAGCCAATGACGAGTCGAGTTCTTTGGTGGAGGCGGGTTCATCCAAACGTATCTAACACGCGATTGGACAGCAGTCACATGGCCGTAGCCAATCACGTTGCGTCACTTATGGGAGTGTGATCGCTGAGCCAATCGGCGTTCTGGGATTGGTGTAGAGCCCGCCTCCAGGGATACATCTGTCCGGGTCGGAGCGGGAGCCGTCCCGGCCGCCGTCCTACCTGCAGAGCTGGTCAAATCAGGTCATCCCAGCAAACAGCACACAACTCCAGCATGGCCTCAACTGCGTTAAAATCAGTGCTGCGGACGAAGGTAAGAAATCACGTTTCTGAAGGTTGTTCAAAGGCCCGTGTCCCACTTTAGTAGTCATCTGGCGTTTGTTGACCAAGTGTCATGTGCTTCAGGATTAATGTGTTGGATTGTTTCACTTCCCCCTCCATTTCTCAAAGACTTGTTCAACTCCATGTTTCTTCTTTTCAGGGATCTGCAGATAATTAACCTTTGCTCTGCTTCAGAACGCTCAACCCCTTTTTGATTCTTTACATGAAACAAGTTGGAGTAGTGTTGTTCATTGTAGTTATATTTAAGCACATTTCATTGCACCTGCAGGCTGGACTTGAGTCAAGCTTGCATTTGACTTCAGAACGTTTGACTTTGTCCCCATCCGTTAGTTGCTCATTAATCTTGTCAGCCAGCAGGTTGCAGCTGGAAACATCTGCATGTTTGCATTTAATGTTTGGCAGAATAAGTAAGTTTTTTTAAATTTAAAGTTACTCCTTTCAATTGGACTTTATTGTTTATTTCCCAGGTCCCATTTAAAGTTGGCCGTATGTGCTACTCCTCCTCTTCAGTGGTGAGTTTGAAACAATCAGCAGTCTGACTGTTATCATGCATGCTGTTCAGAGATAATAAACTATTGGGTAAATGTACATATGATGTGTTATCTCTCCTCACAGCCCACTACAAAACTCTTCATTGATGGCAAATTTGTTGACTCAAAGTCTTCAGAATGGCTGGATATTCACAATCCTGTAAGTGTTTCACTGTACCATGCTTGGTAAAGATTATACATAGGTACAGCAGGTGGAGTTCTTCATTAACGCTGAGTTGCTCAACCTGTTGCACAATATGCGTCAACTGGTGCAGATGAGTCTCTGAGGTTATTATATGGAAAAATTACAAACATTTTAGTGGATTTTTTAGTAAGAGGACATTCCTAGGGCTGTTTTCAGTGTTGGAAGTAAATGATTATGTTCACATTACTATAATTGTCTTGTTATTGTTCACTACAATTTGCACCATGCGATCTACTGATCAACCTGTTAATACAGAGGTCACACACATTTTTATTTCATATACAAACCTTTGGATCTGCATTTTTCAGCCAGTGAAAAGTACTTTTGTTCATCATGTAATTTTATTAGATTTTGATTGTAAAATATCCTTAGGAAGCAGATATTTTACGTGTGTCTTTTTCATTTGAATGCAGTAAAACATCCAATGTGCATTTTGCAGTAGTGAGTTTCATTACTGTTTGTGTGTCTTGTCATGTGTTTGTCTCCCCTCTGCAGGCCACCAACGAGGTGATTGCTCGTGTGCCCAAAGCCACTCAGGAGGAGATGCAGGCTGCTGTGGACTCGTGCTCCAGAGCCTTTCACTCCTGGTCTGAGACCTCCATCTTGACTCGGCAGCAGGTGTTTCTGCGCTATCAGCAGCTTATCAAGGACAATATTGTGAGTTTAAGGGTCAGAGGGTCCAAAGTGTTCTGAAAAATGCAACATTTTCTCTTTCCGTGCGTGACTGCACAATAGTGTTCATTTGATTATAAAGTGTGATTCCGATGTGAAGATATTTGTGTGTTTTAGAAAGAACTGGCGAAGTCGATCACACTGGAACAGGGCAAGACCCTCGCAGATGCAGAGGGAGATGTGTTCAGGGGATTACGTAAGTTGACCTGAACATGGCCAGGGATCCTTTGCAGAGGGCCACTCTTGGCTAAATATTTGCAGTGTTATGTGGTGTTTTTACCTTGTAGTTGTGGGAGATGTTAATGAGTTATGAGAGCTTTACGTCTCTCTATAGGAACGGAACGGTGAGATGCCTCATGAGTGAACCTTTAGCTATTACTCAAGCCCCACATTTGACTTCATGTATGAGTTGCTTCCTAATGTTTTAACATCTGTGTGTTGGGTTCACAGAGGTGGTGGAGCACACCTGCAGCATCACGTCTCTGATGCTGGGTGAGACGCTGCCCTCCATCACCAAAGACATGGACACGTACACCTACCGCCTGCCCATCGGGGTGTGCGCCGGCATCGCCCCCTTCAACTTCCCCGCCATGATCCCCCTGTGGATGTTCCCCATGGGCATGGTGTGTGGGAACACGTACCTGCTGAAGCCGTCGGAGCGCGTGCCGGGCTGCACCATGCTGCTGGCCAAGATGCTGCAGGACGCCGGCGCGCCGGACGGGACGCTCAACATCATCCACGGACAGCACGACGGTGAGGGCTGGTGTCCGGAGAGCGGAGTGAGAAATGCTCGCCTCATAATCCACCACTGTTAATGTGAGACTAATGCTTGCAGACATGGAAAATGTTATTTACTCAGATATCCCTTCCACAGCTGTGAATTTCATCTGTGACAATCCAGCTATCAAGGCAATCAGCTTTGTTGGCTCCAACCAAGCAGGAGAGTACATCTATGAGCGGGGGTCTAAAAACGGCAAGAGAGTCCAGTCCAACATGGTGAGTAGACACTCCTGCAATGTTTGTTATGAACGTCCACAAGGTGGCAGCATTCACCAGAAGATGCCTGCATGTGTGTTTCTACCCACTCCTGAGTGCCAAGTGCACGAGGAGCCTGCAGACTGTACTTCTGTTGCAGAGCAGGGCTGTAATTGTTCTTTAATTCCGACTTGTGTCCATCAGTCCTCTCCCACGGGCAACAAGTGTGGAACAAGTTTACCACGTAAAATTTGCAGGTTGTTTGTTCATGATGACCCGATATTACACGCTTGCTGGTGACTAACCAGCGGCTGTGATGTGGAGATGAAACGGGGCAAGGCTAACCGCTCTCTGTGCCCCGCAGGGAGCCAAGAACCATGGTGTGGTGATGCCCGACGCCAACAAGGAGAACACTCTGAACCAGCTGGTGGGAGCAGCGTTCGGGGCGGCGGGGCAGCGCTGCATGGCTCTGTCCACCGCCATTTTGGTGGGCGAGGCGCGGAGCTGGCTGCCGGAGCTGGTGCAGCGGGCCAAGGCTCTGCGCGTGAATGCAGGTGCCACGCCCCGTGACCCCCGCCCCTCACCCCTGTCCCTCCGGTGCCCGCTCGCCCAAAAGGCCGTTAGTTTAATCTTCCCCGCGGCCACCCACGCCGCCCAAACCTCACCTCTCGCCCGAGGCCCTGTTGTTATGCTTGACATTGGAGTCAGCTGGAGCGAGAGGGCTTGTTGAGTCAGCCATGCTGCAAATTTGTGGCCAAATCTGCGGCCCGGGCCTAAATGGCGGTTTAGAGCATCGGATCCCTTTGAGAAGGAAAGTTGATGTGAAGTAAAATGGAGAAGGATTTTCCCCTGTTTAACGTGATATGGGGCTTAATTTGCGTAGCGCACAGGAAACCCACAAGCATCCATTTTGGAGGGAGTGCCTCTGGGTGCCCCTCGTCCTGGCTCTCGTGTGTTTGTGGGAACGGAATTCTCTGAATGTCGGTGCCCGTAATGTGCCGTGGCATGTCTCCTCACAGCCGGCTGTTTTTTTGGGGCCCCTTCTAGGAGACCAGCCCGGAGCCGACGTGGGGCCTCTGATCTCCCCGCAGGCCAGAGACCGAGTCTGCAGCCTGATCCAGAGCGGCGTGGACGAGGGCGCCACGGTGCTCCTGGACGGCCGCGACGTGAAGGTCAAGGGTTACGAGAACGGCAACTTCGTGGGGCCGACCATCATCGGCAACGTCACGGTATGTGTAAACAATCTGAAGTGGTGTGTGTGTGTGTGTGTTTGAGCTGCATTACGGTCTCTCCTGCAGCCCAACATGAAGTGCTACACCGAGGAGATCTTCGGGCCCGTGCTGGTCGTCCTGGAGGCCGACACCCTGGATGATGCCATAAGCTTGGTCAACAGAAACCCCTATGGCAACGGGACAGCGATCTTCACCACAAATGGTGCCACTGCACGCAAATACACTCACGAGGTGGACGTGGGCCAGGTGAGTGGCTGCAGCCTCCAAATGTGCTCCTCTGTCTCGGGAGAACAGGAGGCGTTCACAGCACTCTGTCAGGTCCACGCAGCATCAAGCAGGCTGCACATCACATTTCTGGAAAGGAAAAAAAAAAAAACCCAAAAACCTTTGCATGCATAATAAAAAACAATTATTTTCCATGTCAAGCACACCCCTTGTTTGCTCCTGTCCTGAAAATACACACCTCGGGTAACCCCCTTCCCTCCACCCCGCTGCCAGTCGGGGCTGCAAATAACTACAGCAAATATGTGTCTGTTAAAGGAAAACAGGGGGTTATAGACACCGTTTTCCAGGTGGGATTCAGGAAGGGGAAATCTTAAATTAAGTCTCAAACGGGATTCCGAGGGTCGTGTTCAACGGTTAAGCATAAATTTGGGCCGGCTGTTTGTTTGCCTGCGGAGCCCGGTTATGCTCTGTGTTTGCTGTTCACATGTCGGGGAATGCTGTGCCGGCCATGTGCTGCACTCCGCTCCAAACCTCCGTGCAACAAACATCGACTTTTTCTTTTTTTTTTCTCTCTCTCTCTCCCTCTTATGCACAATCACCAAAAGGCCTCAGTGTGTCCAAACGTATTCTTATTCTCACTGTTTCAAACACTGTAAACCAACCATGGCTTTTCTGCCTTTCAAACAAAATGTTTAATTTGGTTTATTTTTTTCTTCTCTGAACAGTTTTCTCAGATTTCAAAACATCAGCTGGAAGTTAAACCTTGAGTTTTGTTTGGTGCGATCGTGTCACTCTCGCACACCGCCATCTCTCATCAGTCGCACCTTACCGGTCCTGCTTATTTAGGATCTCTGGGAAAGGTTTCCCCAAAGCTTACACTGTGAAAATGAACGGGGAAATACTTGTTTTCTGCAGGTCGGAGTCAATGTTCCCATTCCTGTGCCGCTGCCAATGTTTTCCTTCACTGGTTCAAGGGGATCCTTCAGAGGGGACATGAACTTCTACGGAAAACAAGTAAGAAAAACAAAAGAAATCTGCTGTTACACACAGATTACTGCTGCCAGCAGTTGTGAAGTAAATGTTTTTATTTTTGTTTTTTTTTGTCTGTCCAGGGCATTCAGTTTTACACACAAATCAAAACTGTAACCTCACAGTGGAAAGCCGAGGACGCCACTTTAAAAAGCCCAGCAGTCACCATGCCGACAATGGGACGTTAAAATACTCCGTCCAGATGCAGCTCGTCCTTCTGAATAAGCAGAAAATGTCCGTCCACACGTGTGCCTCCTTCATAAATACAGCTTCTAAGCTCTGTACATCTTTTTGAACACTCTATATTAAAGGTGTATCTATGTCCACACGAAACCCAGGTAACATTGTCAATGCAATATTTCAAATAACCACTGAAAGTGCTTTTATAGCGGTTATGTTTTGGAAACGTCCAGATGAGACGGTGTTATTGGATCAATGTGAATCAAGCACTAAAAATCTTTGGTAGTTTGTGTGATTTGTGAAGAAACCAGAATGAGAGTTGTTTTCCTGAATATATTGCAGTGTGTACTGGATATAAATTAAAGTAAGGATCAACCTGATTTCCACTTTTAAATTTATTGCCTGTGCATCCCAGCAGCTATTGCCAACATAGTATTTTTATTTCAAATTTCTGAGGAAGTTTGACATCAACCAGATCAAGTGAAATCGGCTGTTGGGTGTAAACGTCCAATCATCTGGAATGAAGGCCACCACACACACGTTCGATGCAGTGATTTTCACTTCGTCTTGCATATATAACTCTGCATATTTTCCACATCAGCACTTTGTGTTCGGACAACTGTCCTGCACGAAGGTACAGTTCAGCAGTCAACTAAACGAGTTGTGACAGAATTCAAACATTCTTCACGTATGAAAGAAAATGCCCACAACCTATATATACACGTGCAGAGATGCTTTCAATAAACGCAGGCAAACATCCGGTCTTCTGCTGTACTTCTGATGGGCACAAAGCGGAGGGAGGCAAACAATCCCCGGTGTAACGTGAACTGCGGAGGCCATGGGGAGGTCGCGTGATGTGTATATCTGGCAGGCTGTTTGGGTTTGAGGGCAGGATGGACTCGGGTGCCCGGGCGCTGATGGTCGGCAGGACAGCGCCTCTGTAATTCTGGAAGACAGTCGTCGCTGTCGTTACGCAACGATAAAAAAAAAAAAAAAAAAAAGACAAGCGTCTCGATATAATCACACGTAGGCAGTCATGTTCAGCCGCTGCTCGACAGTGAAAAGATGGAGCAGAGATGTTCATTCCTGTGCATTCCTCCTCAGGAAACGGGTGAAGCCAGAGGCTGGTTGGGTTTCCTATCGGAGGAAAAGAGCGGAGCGTCAGTCAAACACAGGACCTCACGGTGAAAAGCCATGTTTTAGCACACTGGTGTCTTTTCACTTAAGTCGGTCTTAAAAGGAGGTTAGCCTGGGTCAGTGCAGCGCACATGGATCAGGGAGCTGCGAACGGACTCTCTCTCGCTGCCAAACGCTGCGTGTTATTCTGCCGGACTAGGTGCCAGACCACCGCTAACATGAATACGCTGCTCCTGCCTGCCTTACCCCCATACATCCAGATCCCCTGCACACCCCTCGCTGGAAATCATGTTACCAGCTGCTCTCTGACCACAAGTGTTCAAAGAACAAAATAAACTGCCAGTGCACGTGAAGAGGGGCCAATGGGCTGAAGGCAAATCGACGTGACCAGATGTTTGTTTCCATGCACACGATTCTGCGGCTGGGCCTATTTTTACTATTGTGCCCAGACTCTTTCTTCATTCTTTTTAAGCAGCTGGATGGAAAAGAAAATTGGTTGAAGCCTAACTGATGTTTTATGGTATCCTCTTCTGCTGAGAAAATGGCTGTTTTAAACATTAAAAAGAGGGAGGAGTCAGCAGAAGTTCAGCCCGAGCCGCTGCGCAGCGTGACTGCACTTTGTTCTCCCGACTTAATTGATGCAGAAGCTTTGCTTCACTTTGGGGGGATTGCAAACGGACTGTAATGTGTCATCTGAGCTGAAGCTGATGGAGCAAAGCTTCGCAAAGTCCAAACAAACCAGCGGCTGGGGCATTTCATTACCTTTCTTTCAGCCCGTTCATTTTAGCGAAGAGAAGCTGAAGCACTTGTTCTTTCTGCTCCCAAGTGAGATCCGACAGTCTGACTTTGCTGCCTGGAGGATAAGTCCTTAAACGGAGGCAGATGGAATCGGGGTCAGTACGCTTGTCCAGTAAAAAGCCGGATTAAGATGAACCACAAACAGCTCTGCTGAACTGTGAAAAAGTAAATGAGTGGCGCTAATAAACGTGAGTGTGACACAGACAGCGGCGCGAGTCATGGAAAGGATGAGCCGTCAGTCGGCGTACCATGTGGAGGCTGCCTCCATGTCTGAATAGACCGAGTTGGTGCTGTGGGGACTTTTATGGAAGGTGCGGACGGGCGGGAACTTGGTCTTTCCCGCCGTGGCCTCTCTGAACTTCAGGCGGTAATCCTTCAGCGCCTCTTTCTTGTACTGGCACCTGCTGGCGGCGATCTGCTGCCGGACGTGGGCCAGCGCCTCGTGGAAGAACTCCTGCACCTCGCCGTGCTTCTCCTCCACCGCGCTGGCGAGCTGCGCGACGCAGCCCAGCTCCTTCTCGCGCATGGCGAGGACCTTCTGCAGCTTGTCCAGCTCCACCTGGCCGGCCTGGATGCTGACCAGGTGGGCCTTCTCCTCCTCCTCCCGCCGCTCCAGCTCCGCAGCCTGCTGCTGGAGCGCCTGCTTCAGGGAGGCCACCTTGCTCCTCAGCTCGGACTGCTTCTTCCTCTGGGCCTCCGTCTGAGCCGCGTTCTCCTTCACCGTCAACTCAAGCATGTCCTGAGCGAGCAGAGGAGCGGGATGAATGGCGTGGAGGGATCACGTCAATATACAGCCCAGACAGATAATAGACTGTGTTGCAGCCGCCACCCGCTGAGCGGACGGCTCAGAGCCTGATTGACTGTCATCATTAGAGGGGAGACTAATGCTCCCAATATTTATTTTCCTTCGGGAATCGGTGCCAGAAAACGGCGGAGGATAAGCCACTGAATTTGAACCCAGACACCAGTGGAAACTCGCCACAACCACTGACCACTGAGAGGCTGGATAGCAGTCAGGAGGCTGGGGTGAAGGGGCGGGGGTTAAGGACCACAAGCAAAATACACAGGGTCAGCACAAGTAAACAACGCCGGAGAAAAACCACCTGAAATATATTCTGCACAGATCTGACAAGCGTTTCATAACAGAACATGATTGAAAGCGACTTCATGGACATGAATGGCGTCCGTCCAAGGACCGATGGTGCCTAATAGAGCCGCCGGTGTTTACCGTCCTCCAGCTCAAACGCACCTTGTCCAGGGCCAGCGCCATGTTTTCCTCTGCGAGAGAGTTTGACAGTTTCTGCAGGTCCTGCACTTCCTGCTTGTGACTCCTCAGTGCTTCCATCAGGCAGTCTCGCTCCTTGAATGCGGCTTGCAGCGCCGCCTCCAACTGCCTGAAGAGTTCACAAGAACAACAAAAGTCTTTTTATTTCCTCACAAACCATAAGAAATGTACGTATTTTCAGACTGTTTGTTCGATTTAAATATTTCAAACAAATCCACGGAGCGCTTATCACACTTTCTAACTTGGGGCTTTGAGGAAAACATTGAACCACCTGTGTAGGTGAGCTGCTCAAACATCAAACGATAACCTGTGTGTGCTCCGAATTAAATCAATTACCGCCACAAACACCACACCGGCAGGACCACACCAGTATCAATGTTGACGTTTTATGAGCTGCAAAAATAACTAAACCTGGCCGAGGCAGAGCATACATCCTATGGCCTCAAGAGTAATAAACGCCGAGGCGGTGGAGGATGTGATCGTTGGCCTGGCCGCTGTACACGCTCACAGAACGTGACGCACCAGTGCGGTCGAGAAGATAGCATGAGTCGTAGTTATATATATATTTATACACATAAACACTTGTATGGGTACATTATTTTTCCTCTGCGTTCTGGATGACAGTGCAGCGTGAAGAGTGAAACCAGGAGAAACTGTAAAGTGGCAGTGGAAAGACACTCACGCCGTGGCTTCGCGGTGGTCCAGCTCCACCAGGGCCATCTTCTGATTGCACTGGTCCGTCATGTCCTTCTCCAGGCGAGCCTGCAGGGAGATTCATAAAACAGATTCATTCATCCACCTACAGTATCAATTCTGTCTCTTACTGTGACCTGAATTTCACTATTCTTTCACCACAGTTACAAGAGAGATTACGTTCTCTTCTTCTCAAAGTCACGTTTGCTGTAATCAAGCAATTTTTAAAACATCAGTGAGAGTATTTGTAGTTGAGTACAGTTTAAGCAACGCAGCAGCAGTTATGGTTGAGAACCAGAGCTCAGCGCTCTTTGATCAAATGCTCCTCAAACAAAAGACCCGTCAAAGAAAAAACGCTCGCCAGCAAGCTCAGTCGAGATCCTCCCAGCATTTCCCCATCACAGCCCGCAGTCGCTGCCATTAAAACAGCTTTCCATTTTCTTCTTAAGGTAACGCCATGACAGTTGATCCCTGAAAGCGCAAAGGGACCATTTTAGGGCCAAAGACCACATGCTGCAAACTCAGATAGGCCTGGCCAGTATCTCACCCCATGACGCTAACCACTGCTCCAACTTGCAGCTATGAGGAACCTACAAATAACTAACTAAATAAACTGCATTAATAAATCACCAGTATTGTTTCCAAATGCATTCTGGGTAGAAAACATTTCCCTTTTTTTTTTTATTTTAAAAGGTGCCTGACTATTGAATGCTAAAGTTGCTCCTGACAATTTGAAATTATACACAAAATGTTCCCTTTATAGCCAGTTACTTTATTTTTTTAGCAGGAAAAGTTCCAGATGCTGCCATGGAGCGACTCCTGTGTTGCTTGAGCAATTTGCTGCGAATGTACATTTTCGATACGGTAAACTGAACTGAATCCCTGCTATTAAATGCAGCTACAAAGTAAGTGGTTTTGAGAGAAGTACTTTTACTTGATTGTTTTAATAGCAGTACTTTTACTTGTGATTTCCTAGAATTCCAGCAGTGTAGCAGCACAACGATTTCAGTCTTCTTCCCATCTCTGGTCGAGTCTCAACTGGAATCTGATGAGTGTTTAAATTATGTTTAATTCCCTCTTCATTTTACATTATTCACGTGGATGGGAGTGCCAGTCTGTAAGTGTTGCTTTTCCTGTCAGACCTTTTCTTCAAAGTGTCTCGTCTCTGTTTTGTGTAGCTGTTTCTTGTGCTCTTCTTCAGCAATCCTCATGTTGTGTTTGGTCTGTGAAAGGAATGAGCAAAAAGATTAGTTTAAAATTCTTAAAACTGAAGATATTCAATCTTTATTTTTCCTTACGTCATTGAGTTCTTGCTCCAACTGGGCTCCGATCTCCTTCATCTTCTCCGCTTCTTCCTGAGCAATGCTGATGTCCTTTATCTTTGACATGAATAAAAACATTCAACACAATAAACACGTGTCTGTACTGTAACTGTATAAAGTCATGTGAGTGCAGCCTGTAAATCCTGAAAAGAATCCACTTTTTCCACCAAAAGGTCACACAGGCAATTATCTTTAGCAAACAAACTGGAGCAGAGATGCCAAATCCCTCAATGTGCTACTGTGGAGAAACCAGCCTGAGCAAAAAAAAAAAACAAAAAAAAAAAGTGACGGAGTGACCAAAGTCATGAGAGACGAGAAAAACGCGCAGCCACAAACATGTCCATGACGACTAAATGAGAGGTTATCAACCATCTGATTACAACTTAAGACCTAATGGTTATTCTTCAGATAACTTTCAGTGGGTCGATCTACAGTAGAGCGCCAGTCAACAAGGATTTACACAAGCCGCTTCGCATCATCTAATTTTCTCCTCTGGATCATCCATCAAATGGCCTCCGCTCCAGAAATATCAGCCAGTCTGAAGTCTGCCTGCTCGGAGCTCTTGCCTCATTGTGTTGGGAGTATACAGAGATACTGTAGGCCCGGCTGAACTCTACCGTCACGTGTCCATGGAGGGGTTATTTTATGGAGCAAGTGGACATGTTTGGTCTCAGAAAATAAAAAGCAGTGAGCCGGCAGCAGCGTCGAGGTCGCGCCTCGGGACTCCTGGGACTTATAGGGCCCGCGGCGAGCATCTGGATCCTGGCGCCAGCACACTTTCTGAGGTCTCCGAAACCAGGTTTCACAGCAAAATGGGGATCAACACTGGAATTTCCAGGTTTAGTTGATCAGTTTACACTCCTGTTCACAAGGCAATGGTGATACCGTCTTCAGTCACGTGCAGCATTTTTCCGTCTAACTAAACTTAGTGCGAGCTCTATACATGTCTGAAAATTGCTCGTTTCAAACTGGTCCAGACCATGCCTCCTTTTTCATCTTCAGCAGCTTCTTGGACTATTTTACTGTCATAGAGCGAGAGTGAAGTGATGGAAAACAGCTGCCAGCAGGGCAGCAAAGTGTGTGTTTTCTTTTCTTCTTCTTGCATTGTGAAGCAACTTTAATCTTCAATCTGTCGTTTAAGTTTAACAGTTTGACCCAAACTATAGCAGGCACAGGCCGGAGAGGAGAGGAGTCCAAACGGGTCCCTCTGCTGACGGTTATGTAACTTTAAATGGTATTTTAGAGTAAAGAGCTGTGTGACAACAAGGGGGAACGGTCAGCGCATCAAGACAGGAGTGTGTGTGTGTGTGGGCACTGACATGGATCAAAATAGCATTAGACCATGTCATTCAGAATATGAGAGCTTGTATTTTTTTTTTTTTTTTTTGTTCTGGTTTTCTGGTGTTTTTGTTTGGTTGTTGTTTTCTTACACAATAAAAGTCAACATAATTACACACACGATGCGTTTGTGAGAAGCAGCAGAGCTGAAACATGCACAGTAACTGAGAAACAACACCCTGCTCCACGATGAACATGCCGGCGCGTTAAGAGATAAATCTGAAACTCCGTTTGTTTTCTTCTTGTGTTTGTGCATCATAATAACTCACCAGTTTGCTTTTCTCTTCACAATAAAGTGCCTCTTGACTTCTGAGGGATTCTTCAAGCAGACGGATCTGAGGAAGATGCAGTTTGTTAAAATGTTGAAGGCAATATTTGTTTATTTTTAGGACTCCAACTTTACAAAGTTGGTTGAATAAAATGTGAGACAGACAGAAAGCAATCATGTGGCTGCCACACATCCAACTCCGTCTACTCTAAGTTGTCAAACTTGAGCTTTTGGTGATGTTTTATTGGGGCGAGTGAAGCTCCACTGTAATGTTTTGAAGAGGAGATCCACGAAGAGACATTTTAGAAATAAAAACTACTGCTTTGAATCACTCAGTATGGTTTCTAAGTAAAAGAGTCCTGGTGCTTTAGCGATCTGTCAGCCGTACAGATCTGTCACCTTTCAGGAAAAAAACCATCAGACGACATGAGAACATGACCTGCAACTGAAACAGGATATTCAGGATGACCGGGAAAGCCTTTTGTTTTAACTTCCCTTCTCAGTTACAAAGCACTCAGCGGGAGAGTGAATAGGAAAAAAACGTTAAATAAATAAATGAATAAAATATCACATGAAAATAAAATACAGAAATATAGAATTTGGAGAAAAGAACTTGTGAACGTAAATTAATACAGAATCAATGAAATGAATGAAGAAAGATATTTTAAAATCACCAAATAAACAAATGGAACTGAAAATGACGTGGAAAAGCAAATAAATGGGAGTATTAATACAAAGTTACGTTAAATCAGTTGGAAATGAAAAAAAACAAACACATTTTTAGTCACATTTTGTAGGGTTTTTTTTCACGAAAAATATGGTTTTGTATCATTTCTTAGAAATGTACATTTGTTTAACGAGCAATTTTTATATTTATGTATTTATTTTTAATTACAGCAATTAAAGTGTGTCTCATCACCTGGTGGTCCCTGGACGCCACCTGTCTCTCCCAGTGCTCCGTCATGTCCAGGGTATCCTTCTCCTTGCGGTACAGGTGGCTCGTGAGCTCCTCGTGGGTGACGGACAGCTGATGATGAGCTTTCTGGTACTCTGCCAGGGACTGGTTGGTGACCTTTAACCTCAGCTCCCACAGCGCTGCGTTGTCCTTGGCCTTCTCCACGTCGGACTCTTTGTCCGTTTTGGAATCTTGTTTTCCATCTTTCTTCCCTTTCCTGTGATAAACACACACACACACACACACACACACACACACACACACACACACACACACACACACACACACACACACACACACACACACACACACACACACACACACACACACACACACACACCGTGAAGCCCGAGCTTCTCTTTAGCCGCGCGGGTGACTGACACTCACCCGGCTTTCACCTTCTTTGTTTTAGACGTTTTTGTCGCCGGCATCGCTGTTTGGAGATAAAAGGCCAAAAAGAAAAACTTCTTTCTTAAAGCGGAGTTCCAATAATAAATAACGGAGGATTTTGCCGACAGCTTCTACCTGTGTGTATGTACTCAAGCGCGCGCGTGTTAGGGTCGTTGCCAGGGTGACGCAGCTGCCCCCCCTGACTTCCTGTTTGGTGCGTTCAAGTATCAGAGAGAAGTGGGAAATATGTACGCTGACAATCTGGTAAATTCCCACTGCTAGTTTTTGGTTTCTAAATTCAGTATAAATGCTGAAGAGTGTGTATTTTGTTTGGGAAATGTTGAGAGTTTGAAACATTTATTTTTTTTCATGTGTGAACCTGTTCAGGTTTTTTTGGTCTGAGCAGCAAACCGCATGTTAGCGGGAAAACATTGTGTTCCCTCCAGTGTGGGACACCACTGCATTGTTTGGACTAGAACATGAAAACGAAAGAAATGAGCATCTAAGTGAACATCTTGATTTTGATTGCAATGTTCTTTATTCACAGATGTAGGTATTTCAAAACTAAACCCACGTTTATTCACTGGAAGAATGAATGTAGTTTATGCTGAATCTCTCAGGGTGCCTAAAAATAAACATGCAAACAAACAATCAAACTATATTCAATGACTGAACATTTTAACTTGTGGTAACAACGCCCTTGGTTTTTTTTAAATGTTTCTATGTAACAGACAATTTTTTTCTGGCTGAATGTAAGTGAATTATCTGAAGTTGAACTTTGATCTATGTTTAAATACCATCTTTTTTGTATATTTGCAATTAAAAATAAAAAAAAAAATATCAATAAAACATCCTTACAGTTTCTAAAAGAGGGAAATCTCCCCACTTCACACTGGGAGAAATCCTGGGCAATGTACTTGTAATACTAGTAAGATCAGTCAACACAATTGCTAAATACACGACTACTTAAAAGCATATAGGCTTTATATAATTTTTTTTTTTTTTTACAAAAAGTGAGCAAAAAAACGGATTAATGAAATTTGATTTTGTATTTTAGTATTTTGAGACTCTATTTGATTACTTTTCAAGTATGAAATTTTCTCATTCTTCAAAACATGTGACACCATGTAATAAATTAAGAAAATTAAATCAGTACAAACTGACTTCTCGTGTTAAATATGAGGTATTTAAAATCAAAGCATTTATCTTATCTTTTCGATTCCTTTTTAGTATCAGCTCGTTTCATAAAAGAATTGTACTGCTAATGGGAAAAAGAGAAAATAAATGTACAGGATGTGTGTCTATTTTGAAATATAAAGTTAATTGGATTCAGTACATAAAATATAAATGGTTTTGAGAAATTTGAAGTGAAGTGGACATGTAGTTTTGAGTTTATTCTAGATTGCTATTGTGTGTTTTCTTCCTTTTGCAGAAGACTCCTGCTGAGAGTCGCCTATAAATAAAAGATTCAATCAGTGAAATAGTAGGACGATCTCTGTAGGAAATGATGGGATGCAGATGTCTGTTCTGCCTGTGGACTGACACAGAATCGCTTTGCTTGTCACGTCTCTTGTAATTACAGCCCTGGAGCTCAGGGCCCTATCTAACAGGATCTGTTTGCACATGATCTCCTCCCACATGATGACATGAGATACGTTTGGCCTCTGTCAGCAGTACTGTTCATGTTGTTCTGGACAGAACTATGTGTTTTTTGCAGCCGTCCCCGCAGTTGTTTTTTTTTTTTGCTGGAGTTATGGGAAAACCGCTAAGATCAACGTAAATGCAGTTGGCTTACATCTCTGGAGGAGCTCATCCAGGAGAAACAATGTACAGTTAGTGCAGATCAAAATCCGAGCTCCAGACCACTGAGTCTGCTGCAATCTACTTGTTCAGCTCTGAGCAAGCAGGAGCCTGAGCGTCCAGAGCGGATTGTTCATCAAACTAAACTCCAGATATCTCAAACATGTCTGGTGTAGCGCCTGCAAAGTGGGTCATATAGGCCTGCGCTCTGCTCTGGCATTATGAACAGAGATTGAAGACTAAATTTATAGGTAATTACTATGACAGTGAAGAGAGAAAACTGAAATAACCCTGAGCATTTCAAAGCTGTCATTATCACTGGAATTGTAATGACAAGGTTCGGGTCTCTTCAATAGACTTTTGGGGGTAGGACACCCACAAACATGGCATTCCTGAGGGAAGCATTGCAGCATATTAATGACATATTGCACGGTGTAGATTACAAAGCTGGGGCCCCGTCTCTTGCTTTACGGTTTCAGCAAACTTGAAACAAAATACCAAACCTCGAATTGAGACTACCTCTCGTTTGTGTGCTGTGTCATGTCGTAGCCACACATCATATCTATATTTCAGCTTGGAATTTTTGAACACCTCTTCTAGGAAACTGTAATATTTTCTATTATGCTTGAACAAATATGATATTAAAATGTGTGTAAATCAGGTGAATAATCTGAATGCGGACGCAGCTCCTGTTGCATCACTTCAGGAATGTGTTGAGAACTAAATGATTCTGTAATTCATAGCGGATCATCCAGTGCCCTCAGGTGGATTACAACGTTGCAAACTACGCACATTTTTTTTTGCACTTATTTACCTCAAGATAAGTCTTCTCAGGCTTTTAAAGACCGTTGTTAAGGAGGGGATGCTTCACAGTGATAAACATGCCCATCGCCAAACCTTTCTGAGATGTTTTTGCCGCCGGTTAATTAATTATTTTCCATTAAATTATAAAACGCTTCGGTTTCAACACCTGATAGGCTGTTCATGTTTTTAATTTTTGCAGATCAGTGCAGGTTGATCTTTGTGAGCGGACTGCGGAATGAACATGCAGCGAGTAAATCAACCAGCTCTAATGTACTGCCAGAACATTTTTATGCAGGTTTTAGGAATCCCATATCATACTGTTAACATGCAACCAAGACATCTTTGGGCACAAGTCAGTGAGAGGTCTTGCACATGTATGCTTTGATAGGGGCAAACAACCACTCTGGTGAGCCACAGGATCGAAAAAAGTAGCCACAGTATTTAGAAAAAAGGAAGGAGGAAAGAAAGTCCAATATTTTTAGTTCAAATTACAGTGTTGGAACAGTGCTTTGCACAGTCGAGTGTCCTGGGAGTGGAATGGCATGATGGGTGAATGCTGGTGCCAAGCCCCACCCTCCCCACATTGTCCTCTCCGTGGACTTCCTGCACTTTCTCGTACCCATCAGCAGCACCTCTGCCCTCCCCGTACCCTCCTGCCCGGTTGTAGTAACTGCTCGGTTTCTGCCTCGGTTGTTTCACGAGGTGGAAAACGGAGGGTTGAGACCAGGTCAGTCCTCCGGGGTCAGACGCTTCGCCCGCTGGACTTCCAACCAACCAACCCCTTCGTTTTCACAGCTCTGTCCCTTTTCTGTTGATGCAAAGTGGGTGAAAAATATCACAGGCGGGTACAAATCCCAGTTCATGCGAGGTTTGCGAGCGGCAGCGGGACGGCCTTGCATCCCGCGCTGTGACCAGTCAGCTGGAACACGACATGAGAAAGCATTAGCTGATACATTACAGCATGGCTCTGTGAGGCCGTGCCAGTACACCCACCTAAAGCGCAGAAAGAGCTACTCATGCTTTTCATGCATTCTCTCGTGAAACGTGCCTCGCAGCCCAAATATTTTTCCCTCGCAGAGCCTGTGGTTAACACAGGGATGAGTGGGAGTGAGATGATTGCTAACATTCTTTTAACTTTTATGCCAGCTGGAGTGCAGGTCACATTTGCATTTTTGAAGGTTGGTGAAACAGCTGCAATGAATTTAATGTGGTGATTACTGTAGGATCATGAAGAGAAGGTTGAAGAGTTTTTTTTTTATTGTTATTATTACCATTATTATGCACATGCATGATTCATTGCAACTCCTGAGTTTGGGTGGCGGTCTGTAATAAAAACAGTCTCCCTATAACTTATAATGACTCAAAACGTCTGTCTCAAATATATGTATTCCATGATTTAAAGAAAGAAAAACCAATCAAAAAGTATGAACAAGATGTATCCCAAAAATGGTGGAAAAATGTGAAATTAATTACAAGACCCATAAAATAAGTTAAATAAGCTGTATATCATTAACTGCCCCAATTAACATAGAATCTGTTTAGATGGGCTTATTAACGTTAAAATAGAAACTTACATCACTCCTACTGCTGGCAGGAGCAAAATTTGAGCAATTACAAAGCTGTGAAAGTCTACAGATGCAGACTGATGGAATTTCTGAAACAAGCTTCTATAGAAGTCCCAAATACACTCATAAAAGTATTTCAAGAGCGTTTCTTTGGAGGGTTTTTTCAGTGTGAACCATTCATTTGGACTCCTTTATAACCCCCCTTTCTCTTTCCCTGAGGGGATTTTTTGGCTCCAGAATAACCAGTAAAGATGAGGAGGGGAAAAACACAGCCAGAAATAATCCTCCTCATAAAAAAAAAAAAAAAGAAAGGAGAAAAAAAAAAGAAAGAAAGAAGAGAGGAGGAAATGCTGTTGGTAGGCAGGTAGTCAGTGTTCAGCTCAGCTCCCAGGAGGGGGGACTCCTGATGGAGCTGGGATGGACCGCCACAGGATTGGTGGATGGCTGCTCCCGGTGTGGCCCTACGCCAAGCCCTTATGTCTTTATATACTGTAAACAGATGACCGGACAGTCCTGAGTGCGCATCGCATCCACTCTGCATCTCTCCATCCTCCTCCAGCCTTCTGCGCTCTCCTCTCCGCGGCTCTGAAAGCATGGCCACCCCGAGCCTCCTCCTCTCCGTGTGCGTGTGGCTCCTCACCGGGAGCCTCCCGGCGCAGGCGACGTACTACCGGCACCACCGCTACATCCCCCACTACCGCTACCGGGAGCACTCCGCCAACACCGAGAACCTCCTCCCGGAGGTCTCCAACCCGCGGCGGGGGGTGTCCCGGCACGTCGTGCCCACCTACCCCCGGATCCCCGAGGTCTTCCACCCCGCGCCCGAAGTCGTGCACCCCATCCCGGAGGCTTTCCACCCGGTGCCCGAGGTGCTGCACCCCGCTCCTCACCCGTACCAGCCTCCTCAGGTGCGCCAGCCCGCACCGCACGTGCCCTCCCCGGGAGAAAGCACCAGTCGTATTTTCTATGGGATCATGTTTGACGCCGGGAGCACCGGCACCAGGATCCACATCTATAAGTTCATCCAGAAAGACCCCGGTAAGTGTGCGCCCCCTGCGCGCCTTTACGCACCGCTGTGCGCCACCGCGCGCCTTTTACGCACCTCCGTGCGCCTCTCCCTCTGTGCGGACGCGCTTCCCTCACTTTGCTGTTAAGTCATTGGCTGTGTGCCGTGAGAACAAGCACGCGCCGGCTCCTAAAAGTAGCTGAGGTGGACTTTTAACCTGCCCATGACTCAACTTGCGTAGGAAACAGACCTTAGAAAATTGGATGCGGATGAAAAAGAACAGCCATGCAATTACATGTACTCCACTTTCTCCTCTGTCTATCTGCTCGTGCGTCCTCCTTTCCCTTTTTTTGATCTGTATCCTGACTTCTTTTCTAGTTGAGCTGCCAGTCCTGGACAATGAAATGTACCACGCAGTGAAACCGGGACTCTCGGCTTATAAGGACAACCCTGAAGAGGTATGCACCAACACTCATCAGCCATCGGGTGTATTAGGGGAGGTGTTCACTGTCTGCAAACTGCTAAACCACTAGGATTTTCTCTGGGTTGGGCTCATGCGATGACAACACTGTGCAATTACAAAAATACCTGCTGCTGATGCTGTCATTGCCTCCCACGCCTTTCTGCTATATTTACCTTCCTGTGATTTCTCCGTGTTTACAATCGCCGATTCCTCAAAAATGTCAAATTTAAAATGTGTCTTTGTTTGTTGTCTAATTGCCCATAAATGTAATTTTCCTTTGATTGCCATCTCCTCTCGCAGGGAGGCAACACCGTCCGCCAGCTGCTGAAGATCGCCAAGAAGACGGTGCCGGAGGACGACTGGTCCAGGACCCCTGTGGTCCTGAAAGCCACAGCGGGTCTCCGTCTGCTGCCTGAAGACAAGGCCCACGCTCTTCTGCGGGAGGTGAGGCCCGCTTTCTCTCTACCCTCAGACAGTTTGGCACGAACAGCAGCCGTCCCGCCGGGGAGCGGGATGAGAAACCACTAAGTGCTTACAAGTGTCACTGAAAAAAGAGGCAGCGGCTCTGCCCATTTGGTGGCTATCATGTAGCAAAGAACAGCTGTTGTGGGGTTGTGCAGTGTAACCATATTTGTCATCTTAAGTATTATCCAGGCTACTGTTCCAGCCATGCTTGTGGCTCAGTTATCTGTCAGTCTGAAACAGTTACAGTCTGTCTTCTGGAGGCTTTACCGCCTCCATCATAAAAACAGTTCGGTGTCTGAGCTCCTCGTCTCGTCTCGCTGACATAATTCCAAAGACTTCACAGTCATCGCTCATCTCCTCCGCAGGTACGGGAGGTGTTCGACGAGTCGCCTTTTTTCGTGCCGAACAACAGCGTCACTATCATGAATGGGACAAATGAAGGTAGGTTGTCTTTGAAAGCGTCATCCCCCCTTTAAACTGCAAAACAAAAGCTTTACATTGTCTCCAGAGTAGTGATTATGAGGATCTTCAACCAGGTGCTTCAGCAGCCTCATTCTCGGAGGATGCGTCAAACAATGCTGCTCTTGTAAACTCTTTTTACTACCTCACTAAGACAAATAAATACCCCAGTGTGAAAGCAAGTGGCCCCACGCCCTCTAATTTACCGTGAACCTCCACATCACTCATTAAGACACCCTCAGTGTGTTGTGTTTCATCATACAGTGTGTGCTATTTGTTATCCTGACTTTACGAGCGCAATAACTTCACTTCTGAGACAACTACAATTACCTGGGCTGGTCTGCGAAGTCCTGCGAACCGGAGCAGCGCTGCTATTTTCATATCGGCGGCAGTGAAAGCCATCTCCACGAGCACTCCGCGGGGTTTGACTAACACGGACATTTTCACCCATGTGTCGTTTCAGGAGTCCTGGCCTGGGTCACGGTGAACTTCCTTACAGGTAAGACATTGCTTGTGTTTTGCTATGGTGGTGTTAGTGGTCAGGAGGCTCATATCTGAGGCTCCAGTGTACACAGAAGCCCGGCAGCCAGAGACTCATGTCTCCTCTCTGAGGTTATGAGTTTAAATCACAAGAACCAAACAGGTTGCATAAACAAGCTGCACTTCCTTCTGCTTTTTTTTTTTGTCATCCATTTTAAATAGAACAGATTATGCCAGACGATTAATCTAAGCTTCATGATACATTTGTGATTAATGACTGATCAACATTCTCGCCGAAGGTCACTTGTACTCCAACACGAGGAGGACAGTGGGGATTCTGGATCTGGGTGGAGGATCCACACAGATCACATTCCTTCCGAAGTCAAAGGTGAGCTACATTCTCTGCAAATCTTCTTTTTCCTGATCAGTAACATGCCGCTAAACATTCATCATCCATCCGACAGAAAACCGTCCAGTCTGCTCCGCCGAGCTACATCGCCCAGTTCAGCCTCTTCAACAACACATATCAGCTCTACACACACAGGTAACTTCTACTTTCATTCATTTTTTTTTTGCTTTTTTTCTTGTAATTGACTGTAATATTTCTTATTATTCCTCAGCTACCTTGGTAATGGACTTTATGCTGCCCGCCTGGCGACTCTTGGAGCTTTGGGAGCGGATGGTAGTGTATCCCACGCCTTTCATCACTTCTAATTGAACTTTATGTCAGTATTCATTGGATGAGGGTGAACTGAGCCCTGGGTTTTTTTTTTTTTTTACATTTTCCCAGGCCTGGATTGGAAAGTCTTCACAAGTTCCTGCCTCCCGAAAAAGTTCAGAGAAGATGTGACTTTTGGAGGAACCACCTATAAAGTTAGCGGGATTCCAGACGGTGAGATAAAAGCGCTGAGGTTTCGATGGGCTTTCCAGCATTTTGCGTGCAGCAATTCTTGCATTCCTCTCCTCACAGTGGAAAACAATAGCGTACAGTATAATACAGTCTCGCATGAGAACACTGCAGTTCCTTTGACCTTGGCGCCAAATCCATGTTTTGTCATCCTCACCCTCCCCTCTCGAACAATTATCCTGCAGTCAACCTTGTATTTAAACGAAAAGAAAACTGTCAGTTAACTTCACAAATAAGCCAGTCACTCCCATACCACAGTCGAGTAGCCAAAAGATGCTGGGCTTGTCCCTGAGCTGTAACGAGCAGCTTGATCTGGCCCGCTCACAATTACGCGGTAAAAATAGACGGCACAACAAGGCCGTGCCGAGCGCCGCTCCTGTCAGCGCTTGGTTTTTGAGTGCGCAAATGAGCCAACTGCACCCATGGGGCTGTGCGAAACCTGCCCCTTCTGGGGCTTCCCTTGTATATCATCTGGTGACCCCCCACACCCCCCGGCTCAAAACCGCCGCCTGACCTCAGAGCGATTCTCCGAACTCCGCTCGTGCCGTCCGCCGTCGCCTCCGCGCCGCTTTTAGTTCAGATTACTACGCTTTTTTTTTTTTTTTCCAGCTGGGTAAAACTACATCATCCACTCCGTCCTCCTGCAGGTTACGCTGGCTACAAGCTGTGCTACTACGAGGTCATGAGGGTCATCAAAGGCATCGTGCACCAGCCCTACGAGGTGAAGGGCAGCAGCGTCTTCTACGCCTTCTCCTACTACTTCGACCGGGCGGTGGAGTCCGGGCTCATCGGTGAGTGGGCACAGACCAAAGAGTCGCCGTCGCCATCCGCTGCCAGTGTGTTTCACGCTAATTACAATGTTTTGCACAAAATAGGTATTTAAATTGCATGTTTGTTGTTTTTTTTTTTTTTTGCGCAGACGGCAGTCGAGGTGGTTCCATTGAAGTCCGGGACTTTAAGAAGAGAGCCAAAGAAGGTACAGGCTTCATGTTTTCTCTTCTCTACCGGTTTGATCAGTTTCAGTGCAGGCCGACAATCTTACAAGTTATTTAACCTTTGTCGACCGGAGGGAAAAACTGTTATTACATTCTCTGTCTTTGGGATTCCAATATAACACAAGCCGTAATCCCGGTGATTGCAGACTCTAGTCGTTAAAAATATAACAGAAATAAGTAGCTCAAAGGAGTAAACAGAGGTGGCTGTGAAAAACATGTCCAGGAGACAGACTGCGGTTTAACCAGTGAGATTTCATACAAAACTGTGATTCAAACAGCAAACACGGCCCACAACTTGGCACGATTTCATCAAATCTGCCCCGATCATCAGGTCATGAACACAGATGACATTAACAAGCAGGAACACACAAGAACATGACACAGGACACGATCCGCTGAAATGCTTCAGTCTGTGCAGAACCACGCTCCTATCGGGCGTTATGTAAGTGTGTCGGTGCTGCGATGGCGCCGTCACGCGGTCCCCGGCGGCGAGTCCGTCTCAAGCTGGGCCGGCAGCTGAGCTGCGGATGTCTGTCTGGCCCCGGCAGGAGGGCACCTGACAGCCACACACCACCTGGGGGCTGACAACACACACTCAAACGTGCAGACTGTGCACCGGGCTGTTTAGCGCCGCCGCCGCCGCCGCCCACCCGCGGCCTTGTGCTTGACCCCCAGCCGCACTCCTAGCACCTCCCTGATTATTCAGCCGACACACAAAACAGCAAGGCCGTCCTCTAATCGGGCGGCACGGGGATCGAAGGAGGCCGTTTTTCATGCAAGCGCACGTGGATTTTTGTGTTAATTCGTGTGTGAAACTCGTGGCTTTTTGTGTTTACAGTGTGCAACAAAATGACCAAGTACCGAGCGATCAGCCCTTTCCTCTGCATGGATATGACATATATCACTTGCCTGCTAAAGGAGGGCTTTGGCTTCAAGGACAGCACTGTGCTGCAGGTACGTGAATCACAGCCAGGCCTCTGTGGGCAGCATGTGGGAGTCAGAATCTGAAAAAGTTGCATGATGAAACCTTCACATTTTCCCCGTTGGGAGTTTAAACGCCGCTGCACGTGGGTTTGATGGAGATCTCTCTCTCTCTCTCGCTGTGTTCCTGTCCGCCAGCTGGCTAAGAAGGTGAACAACGTGGAGACGAGCTGGGCCCTGGGCGCGACCTTCGACTACTTCAGGAACCTCAACATCCACTGAGGACGGCTCGCACTGAGAGGGACAGTCTGTCACTGCGGGGCTTCCCGTCCTCCGCCCACCCTCATCTCAGACGCGCCCGGCCCCCAAACACGCCTCCTCCCCCCGCCTCTCCGCCCGCCTCGGCACCCTGCGGACACTTCAAGAACTGTTGAAGAGAAATCACTATATTTTTATAAGGCCAGCTGTTTCTACTGTATGATGAGCTCATAACTAGTGGGCTGACTTTATTTTTGTAAAGGTTTACGTTGTCGATTCCTGACGGGTGTCTGATCTGAAATGTGTTTTTCACCTACCTGTAACGCGTGTGGAGAGAGAGGGGAGCGGAGAAGCAGCTCGACCGGACTGGTGTTTTTGGTGCTTACTGTGGTCCTGGCGTGCACTGCACAGCACGGTGCAAGAAACTTACAGACGAGTTGCTGGAATTGCAACCATAGCTGTCCTTCTACGTGCCTGTAAATCAATTTTTTTTGTTTTTGTCTAGCAGTAAATTATTTTACGGGACCAGAGTGAGTTTGCTCTCAGGCATCGTCGGAAACAGAGCAGTTGATAAATGTACAGCTTCTTTTTCTGGACTTGGCACGTTAACACTTTAACTGCAGGTATTGTAGCAAAAAAAAGGCGTGATCGCTTCCTTCGATGGCCGCCGCAGACGGAGCCGTGCACGCCGGATCCACCATGACTCAGAGGGGCAGCGCGAGAGCGCCGGGCAGAGGCGCCTTTCACACGGAGTGTGTGTTGTGCAGCGTTTATTTGTGTCAAGTCGACGTCAACTTTCTAACGGGGCATCTGCCGTTTCATCCGAGTGTCTAAACTGCAGCAGTATCAGCTGCCGACTGGTAAAATAAAAACAAAAAACACGACGCACCCAACAACATAATCTACAGTTTAAGTGCAGCGAAAATGTTGACATAAATCACCATTTTTCTTTCATGCGTTTGCTGAGATTTCTGTATGTAATGTTTGTGAACTGTACAAATATTTAAATGACTGAAAGTTTATGTAAGAATATTTGAATTATCCAGTATAACTTCTTAACTATTTGCTGTGTCTTCACTAGCCCGCGTAATCAGTAACTACTGCTGTATATACACACCCTGTAAAGTCCGGTGAACGGCTTTCACGTCCAAACATCTTTAAGCTGCACAATTGCTAAGAAATGCCTTATAATATGTACATTTTTTTTTCTAATTAAAACCAGTGTGATAAGTGTATACTTTACATGTATGTTTTAATAAAATATGAAGAAACACTTTTTCTGTTCCGAGTTTAAATACGCACAAACACGCCGATATCAGAGCAAAATAGAACTTTATTGAGGCTTTTTACATTTAAACTGTTCACAGCCTTTGAGGCCTGCAGCCACCGGCGGTGCGACGACTCCGGATCCGCTGCGGCTGCATCACTTGCTGGCAAACGCCATGATCTGCTCCTGTGTAGTAAATTAAAAAAAAAAAAAAGAAAGAAAAAGGAAAAAGAAGGCTGGTATTAGTGAGCGGCAGCGCAGACCTCTGCAAACCAGTGAATTCAACGTTTAATACGGGAAAAAAATGTCGCTTTAGCGCGGAGCCTCCATAGTGAAATGCCTTTGCAGCCATGACGGTTGTGTTGGGTTGAATCACTTAGTAGGGGAATAAAGTCATTTCGCATGAGTGGTCGGTAATAAAAGGGGTGTGAAAACACAAGCCGACACCACCGTGCGCTGCCCCGGGGCCAGCCGTGCACCCCACCCACACACTTTTGGTAACACTAAATTTGGGGCTAAACTTAGATGCCATAGTAGTAGGTTCAGAACCCTGAAAATTATAGAGACCGCCAGAGTTAAGGCTCCGTGTAATCAGAAAAAGAGGGTGGCGGGCGGAGGGGCGGGGTCACGGCGGGGGCGGGGCTTCCGTCTGACAGGTGGCCGATGCGATCAGCGTCGCGGCCGGGTTTTGGGAGCTCACTTTGAGCGTGGGGAGCATGTTGGTGGCCTGCAGGCCGAAGGTGCGTAGGAGAACCACGGGCGCCGCGTTGGTGGAGTACAGCCGCTTCATGAGGTCGATGGCGGCCATCATGGGCAGGTTGTGCCGCTGGCGCTCCGTTTCGTACTCCAACAGGTGCTGCATCGCTCCTGCGGAAACAAATTCTGCTGTGAAAACAGAATTTCGTGCTGTTTTCCCACTTCAGCACAATGACTTCATACTAATGTCTGAATACGGAGCAAAGAAAAACACTCCATCGTTTAATTTTAAAGAAAAGCAGCTAACATACAGTTCCGGGCAGAATGTGCAGAAAAACATCAAATAAATGCTGCCGGAAAAGCGCCTGCTTTATATAGTCCAGATCAACAGCGTGCGTTTGAGCCGGGGCGATGGAAAAGAGCTTAGAGAAACCGCTGTTTGGAGTTCTCACTGACCCAGGTCCTTCCCGTTAAAGGCCGCCTGGCTCAGGAGCTGTGTGAGGCAAGCCACATCCCCAAAGCCCAGGTTGGCTCCCTGACCCGCCAGAGGATGGACCCGATGGGCTGCATCCCTGCAAACACACACACACACACACCACCGCCGCCACCACCACACGGAGACAATCACACACTTTATGCTCCGCTGGAGGTTCAAATGTCAGGTTAAAACGGGAGAAGCTGACTTTTTTTTTTTTTTAAAGGACTTTCAGGCTCATGAACAATATTACTGTCAGGGCTTCTCAGGACAAACGGAGGCCTCCCAAAACACACTTTGCTACAGGTACTGCAGTACTTTGATTACTTCTTTAAAACAGTGTAGAGGACTAGTTCGTAACAAGTGGCTGGAATTTAGTACTTGATTACAGGCATAGCTGCTGTTTTAAACACTGCAGAAGTAAAGTTACTTCATGAGTACCTGAAATGTATTGCTTGATTACATAATGGAATTATTTTATTCCTGAAACTCATCCAATAAAAGCTGCTGCTCTGATTCTTCTGCCGACACAGAACTCTTCCTCTCAGAGTCTCTGAGTATGGACTCACTGACACCTTGTAGGAAAGACCTGAATCTTGAATTCTCACGATGGTCTGTCTCTCTTACATTACTAATTATCATTTTTCTCTCCGTTTTTATAGCAACACAGGACTTTCTGCAGTACAATAGCGGTCGACTGGAGCCACAGTGTGATCCGGCACTGCTTTTACAGACGGGGGGGGGAGGTGTAAGAATCCACAGTAGTTGGAACAGCGGTAAGAACTGGTAACTTGATCAACTTCCATTACTGCAAAACAGCTTTAAGTTCAACACTTCCTTCATGTTCTCTGTAAAAAGCCTTTTTGTCAGGAAATGTGCATTATTTTTCAGTTTTGAGAAGATATCCCTAACCTTTGCCCCATTCCAAGCTAACTACAACGACTTCAACAGCAATACACAACTACATAAATGGAGAAAACATGGGGTGCTTTGTTCTGAAAGATCAGACTAGTGGAATTACACAGAGTGATGCTTCTGATCCGAAACTGTAATTTCTTGATCTTGCACCAAAAAGAAGTTCAAAGCTATTGTTCCATGCTGTATATGTCAGCTTTGTGAGTCAGTTGCTTTCAGGTTTGATGTTACGGGCAGCTGCTCTCTGTTGTGTTTTGGTACAAACTCTCACTTTACAGCGTGAACCGGCGCCAACATTTGCACTGGAAGTGGACCTGCTCGAGCGGCCGAGCCGCAGTCACGCCACTTAGACAAATCTCTCCTTTAATTTAAACCAAGTGCAGAACTCACCGCACTTTGAGTGGAACATTAAATAAATGGATCAAAGAAATCGGAGCCGAGCAAAACTCAAGTCTCGGTGTTAGAGCAAGGGTGTCAAACACATCTTAGCTCAGGGGCCACAGGCAGCCCGGTTTCATCTCCAGCGGCTCGGACCTGTAAAATACCGCCGTAATACCTTTTTAATTTAAACCTTCGAGCTTTGCTTTGTGGTGGTGCAGAGTATATGTCATGAAAATGTCTATATTTTCACAAAACCAAACAATTACGACTGAAAATGTCTATAATCTCAACATGAAGCCAATTTTCCTGGAACCTTCTGGTTCAGAATAGAGTGAAAAGTCCAGAAAGCGTCCTGCGTAGCTGCTGCATTTTGTATGTTTTCACAAACTCGCCCCGACAGCGCGGCTTTGACGCCAACGCTAATCCATCTTCCCACAGGCAGCGCCAGGGACTTGAGGTTACTCGGTGACTGTGAGTGGCGGCGTTCGCCCCGTGACCTTTTGACCCGTCCAGGATGTAACCTGTCATCACAGGGTCAGGTGGGACCGACGACCCGGCGGCGGTGGAAGCGGGACAGAAGATGGATGGACGTGACGGGCAGCAGCCTGGGGGTAGACACGGTCAGCACAGCCCTCTTTTGTCTCATGATTGGCGCTTTGAGCGGGTAAATCCCAGCATGAAATAAAACATGGATCATTTTTAAATTTACCTCTTTGTTTTCCTCCTATTTTTGCGTCTCTATGTAGAGTTTGCAAATTCTTCCCTGTGTTTGTTTGTTTGTGGCTTCTTCCCCCCCCCAAGAGAATTTTGGTTTTCTTACTCATACTCAAAAAATATCATAGAGTTGAAAGAAGCTGTGTAGAATATGGCGGCTGAACGGATCGTACTTCATTTCGCTGGGTTCAGTTTTACGTGGCGCCCGTTTCGAGCGGCGACTCACCCGATGAGAGCCACCCTGTGCCGGACGTATTCCGACGCGTGGCCCATGCCCAGAGGGAACATGACCCGGCTCTTCGGGCCGATCCCGGACACGCTGGGCGGCAGCTGCCGGGGCGAACCCGAGGACGGCATGATGGCGGACAGGGCGCCGCGGAACATGGAGCCGGCCGTCTGGACGAGCTGAGTCTGGTTGTCAGTTTTCCACTGTCAGACACACACACACACACATCCACAGGGAATTAAACACTCGCACAGAAAGAAAAAGGAACCAAAGAGAGAGAAAACAGACATTGTCCCTTCGAGTGGACAAAGAAATTAGCTGACACGAGAGCGAAGCTGGACTCTGGGACGGAGAAAGTGCTTGCTCCCCCTCCCTCGCTAACTGGTTTGGCAGGCCCTCCAGAGCTGAGCTAATTAAAAGAAGATGCCGGCCAGGCTACGCCGTTGAATTAGCTCCGTTTGAAAAACATTCCATGCAGTAATGGTCGACACTGGGAGACCACAGGTTTAATTAGCAAACCAGGCCTGAAACCAAACGTGACTCAACCGTGGTGACCCCATCCATCAGCAGGCTCCGTAAAAATAGCCAGCTTGGGAAAAAGGAGCTTCTCCAAACAGAAAAAAAAAAAAATGGATCGGTATAACATTCCTGCAATGAAATATTACATTTGTGTACAGCCGGCGCTAAACAATGACGGCAGTGTTTGTTTGGCTCACGGCGGGAGTGTGTGGAGAAGCCCCGCCGCACACAAACACGGGTTTATCGCCACGTCTCGGGGACAGATGTGGAGTCAGGCTTCAGCCGCCCGACGCTCGGGAGCACTTACGAAGGCCGAGTTGATGGCGTCCACGAAGCTCTCCTCGTCCAGCTCCAGCAGCTCCTCGGCGCGCTGGTGGCTGGTCGACCACACCAGGGAGCTCTGCGTGTCCGACAGCTGCGGCGCGCACGTTCGGGAAGTTCGTCACAAATTAATATCTCCGAAAGGGGAGAGCGCCGAGCTGCTGGGAGGAACGGAGACGGCTTACCGGGAGCATGGCTATGGGTCCGGTGGGGAGGAAGCGCTGCCATGCCACGTTGTTCTCTGTGGGCTGTAAAACACACACATTTCAACAGACTTGGAGAAACTCCTGGGCCTCGGACTATTCTATCACATACACAGAATTTAGAGACAGCAGCATGCAGGGTGCTTCACAGAATTCACTTGGAAAAACTACACTGTAGATTACTTTCGCTTGTCTGTCTTTATTATGAAGCGATGGCGTCTAAATAGTTGGGATTTTTGTAGTTCAGAACAGCGATTCTCACCTAGAAACCACTTTTTAAAAGGACTAGTACAAACACTAACCTTAAGCTACTTGCCGATGCAGAGAACCGATATGAGCACTTATTAAAAGCCATAAAGCCCAATTCATACTCCGTACGCAAATGATGAGGACATACTTATAATAAAAACACTTAAACTTAGCCGTGTTGAGACATAAATGAATGAAATTCTGACTCATCTACTTCTAAAGCATAAAAATAACTCGGCGTAGCGTCTATTCTAGAAGAAACGGGCCAGAAACTAAACAGCTGAGATAAACTTCCCACACGCAGACAGCAGCAAACAGGCTGTAATGAGGGAAGAGGACTCTTATTTAGAGCCATAAATACACTGGAGCTGCTGTCAGAGCGAGCAGAGAGACAGCAGCGCTGCAACTGTGACAGGAGAGCAGGTTCGGCGGGACTCTCACCTCTGAGAGGTGCAGCACAGCGACCACAGCCGACTGGTCGTAGTTCCACTTCACCGTCGGTATCCCCAACTCGCGCCGCACCATCGAATTGGGTCCATCGGCACCGATCTGCAAGAGCGGGCCAGGAGGTGGCGGTGAAGAACGACGACGACGACGACAGGCGAGCGGACGGGCGACGATCAACTGACCAGCAGTTTGGTCTGGAGAGTCTCTCCGCTGGCCAGCGTGACCTCCACCCAGGGGATGGAGTCTGCGGCGAGGTGGGGCATCGGCCACGAGTACTTCACCACTTTGGACCTGTACTTCACCTCGACGTTATCTGACCGGCGAGAACGCGAAACCACAAACACATCTCATGATGTTCCACAGGAACCAGCGGGAGTCAGAGTCACGGTTCACACATCTACGCTTGTTAGAATTATTTAACATAATGTCATATGAAAGATGTGGTTTGAATTTAAAGGCTTTACACTGGTTAAAAAAAAAAAAAAATCAATCTAATCAGATTAAAAGTAGTTAAAAAGTTACCAATTTTTTTCTAAGAGTACATTTAGAAGCGCATTTCATTTAAACACTGTACTCTTATTTGTAATTGCATACACTTTGAGCAATGTAACAGTACTTGAGTACAAATTGTCAGAGCTTGCTCCCACCTCCGACAGCTAGTGGCCAAAATACGGAGTTCCATAAAATAAAATAGCGACTTGTATGAGTTTCTCACACAAGAAGAAGAATCAGCATTGGCCTCTTGTTGTGTAACTGTATCACAAATGCATACTTTCCTGCTTGTTTTTTCCTAAAACAGGACTGTTTTCCAGCGGCAACGGCAGTGGAAGATCTATAAATTCCCCTGTAAAACAGCTCTGGTTTGCCTTGTTGGCGCGTGGCGGCTGCCAGAGTTCATATTTGACAGCCTTTTTAATGACCTTGGCCTGCCACGTTTCACCAGCTAATCGTGTTTATCTACCAGCGCGCCGCTCCACGCTTCCCGCCCGGCTGCCAGCTCCTTTCAATCTGCTCTCCTCCTCCTCCTCCTCAAAAGGTTCAGCAGCTGGACGCCACGAACATGAAACGACGGTTGCCTCGCGCCGGCTTGGACGGCCACCCGTCGCCTCCCGCTTCCTAGAAGGCCGATGTCAAATATGGGTTTCTGATGATTGGAGAGCGGAGTTTACATTGAAAACAGCTGGCGGGGGCGCACGCTTTTCATGTACTGCGTCCTGAGCGGAACAACACCGCAGCTAAAAATGAGAGGAGAGCGAGGAGAGGCGGACACAACGCGAGGCACATGAGGCAAAAAACGTGCCGCCACCGCACGTCCCGTTGAAGGACTGTTTATAAATATGCCGCTTTAACTGTCGAGCGACGCTGCGGGGCTCCGCTTGATTCGAGAAACCTGGCGAAAAAAGCTGCCGCAATACACACCGTCAGCGAATCGCCGTCTTAAGAGGCGGCGAAGCCCGGGAAGCACATGGCGGCTTTAAATAGGTCACTGGACCATTCCACGTGTCCTCGCAAGGTGCCTTCCCAAAGAACTGGCAGGGTTTTAATTGAAATTGCAGGAAAAATACAGACGGATCCAAGAACTGGTCTTGAAACGCAGTCAGGGAGGAAGAGAGGGTGGACAAATAAAGCAAACCTGAGGGACAGGATGGAACAAAAGTGGCGGCATTAGCTGCCAGGCTCGCTGGCCATCGGGCAGCTGGGGGAGAGATCAGGCTACTGTGTGGCGACTTGACGTTTGAAGCGTACGCTCACCAGAAAGGCTGTCCAGCTGCCTGGTGACGGCCGCCACCACGATGTCGTTCTCCACGATGTAGGCCATCTCGTCCTGCAGGTTCTCCTTATCGAATGTGATCAGGGCATCGGAGCAGGCGTCCCAAACCTAAATGAGAGACTCATTACGCCTGCGGTCCACGACTCTACCCTTAAATGCATCCCCTGTCTCTATTTATAGCCGGCCACGCTCGCGCCGCTCCGTTCGGCTGAACACATCAAAGTGGTTAAGGTTCTGCTGGAGGTTGGCGCAGCATCGCGTGCATCAAACCGGAGCCGCGAGGGTCACCTACCCCCCCCCCGAAACCAAAGAGGGGGGATGTTCTGGTGGTTTCTGCTTTGTGCCAGCTATTCCCGAGCTCCGCGACGGCACGGACCACTTCAAAATCTGAGGATCTTCTGGGGCCCGGCCAGCCCTGGTGTACGCAATCTGATCAAAATGTGGACTTCTCTAAAACGTTTGTTCCAGAAATAACTCAGAAATTACATGTGCTAATGGAAAAAAAAAAAAAAAATCCCCTGCATATTAATAGATGCACAAAAAAACTGAAGTCACAACAAAACACACTGGATACAAACAACTTCAGGTCACTGTGTCACTTCTACCAGTGGGAAACTAATACAAATGATACAAATGAAGGACGGAAACATCAACTTCAGGGGGTAAATATCAATATTTTGTGCAATTAGCTAAATAAACGGAAAGATTTTTGCCCTGCTCCCTTCGAAATGTTGATCATCCACAGCATATTTAGTTCCTAAAAGTCTAGTAGGACTGATATCACTCTCTTATAGTCAGAAATAGTCTCAACTGAAGACATCGATGGTGTGATTATTTTCTATATTATTTTCATATTCAAGATTCACCCCTGGAAAGGCATTGTGACTTTCATCGTCTTTGTTCGGTCTGTGTTTTTTTCCCCCCTCAAATTTCTTTCCCGCAGGAACCGTGAGTCAAACGCCGGGAGTCAAGGCTGCGACTTCACTTGATGTGGAAATTCAGGGGCTGAGAGAGAACGAGCTCAAGACCAGTGGTGCAGCTGGTTCAACAGCTCCGGAGCTTCACTTACTGGAATATTAACAATAAAATGACAATAGTAAGAATTTGGCAAAGAAAAAAAATGCTTCCTTGAAAGAGACATTAAAGTTATAGACGATTACAGTAATTTATATTAGAAAAATCTGATGAGATGTGAGCTGTGACGGTGGCTTCCACCACACTGTGAGAAAACCAAGACCCTGCTCCGTCCTGCAGTTCAATGCAGCTCTGTGAGCAACATATTTGTAATGTGGATTTTTTTTTCTCCTCCCTCCTCGAACATTTTTCTTTTTTGGAAACACAAATAACAAATGACATGTTTGTGAACATTACGGAGTGAGTCAATATTTATCCGCAGCCCGAGGCGGCGGGGGGGGGGAGATGCAGCTCCGGGCTGCCGAGACGTCAGTCCTGGAAGCACCGTCTGAGCGAAACATGCGGGGGTGAAGAGTGTTTGCACAAGGTTAATCCTCTCCTGGGTTGTAGCTATGGTGACAGAACCCATCATTCTGCAGTAATATGCTGCTGCTCCACTTCTTTTTCCCCCCACTTGCCATAAAAGTAGGGGGATATACCCCACAGAAAAACCACTAATGGCAGTGGCTTTGCAACTTGTGATAAGTGGTTGGGAAGAAAAGATTTACTGAGAGCAGCCCAGAGACTGGCCTGGTTTTGTTTAATGCGGAGCGAAGTGAAGGTTGAATGAGTTTGTGAAAAGACTGAAACAATATACTTGGTTACAACTTTATGTGTTGGGGGGGGGGTAAAAATGGCGTTGGTAGCCAAAACGCTTCGTACACATTTAAGGTGAACGAATATTCCCCCGCAGGGAGGAGAAGAAAAAAAAACCCTGCCATTTCAGAGGTGACCTGCTTTACATAGTTTCCAGCGCTGAGATGTAAATGACTGAAATCCAGAGGAGAGCGAGCCAAAACAGTGGGAGCTGAGTGAAGGTATAATGGGAGAGGTGCACTGCCATAATGACTGGAAGGCTCTACATGATGACATCTCGGGCCCCGGAGAGAAGCCCTGCGGTCCGGCGCTCGGTACACACCGACCACATCTGACAGGAGGGACCGGGCCTGCAGCCCGCTGCCGTGAAGCCGCTCCGCTGCGCTGCAAACAACCGCCCTCCCCGCTCTTTCATCTTCCCCGCGCTCTTCACGGGAATCGTCCTAATTAGAAGATGGTCCAATTTGAAACGGTTCCTTAATAAATATATTAAATATTTGCCACGACAGATGTGCAGTGACCTTTTTTCTTCTTTAAAAATACACCTTGTGTTTTTTGGCGTTTTGTGTTCCGCGGAGTTACCGAAAAGGCAGAAATTGCGCAAAAGAATGGACAAAAATGCATGTTACATGAAACCGCCGTTTGCCATTTTAATGCGAACGATTACATACATTATGTATGATTATATGATCCGGCATTGTCGCGCTTGTTCATTAAGCCGAGTGACTGAGCAGCAGTCGACTGTCACAGGTCTTCCTGTCCACAAATTGCATGGTGCCGTGATTGATGGATGACAGAAATACATGCAGGATGCCAGTAAATTAGAAAGTCTGGAGGACATACAGAGAACAACTGAAGATTTCTGGGAGATGTTCGGCGTTGCACAACGCTCTATTTTCATCCTGAAACATTTGTTCTCTGAACTTTTCACAGAGCTGTGCGGGAAGACGAGTCCAGTTACAGGACGGCGGGGAGGATGCGCAAAAATGTTCCTTCTTTTTTGTCGATGCTGGCAAATAAAAATTGTTCATGTTGTGCAGTTTAAACGGAGAGCTCATGAGAACGGCGATTCGTTAAATAAAATGTGGTTTATTAGTCTACATTTTACACACAGGTATAGATGTAACTGAGCAGAAGACAGACGTACCTGCATCTTTTTGTAGGGTTTACACCTCATGTTTGTGATTCGCTCCCACGCTCCAATACCTGTACGGCACATTGAAAACAATTAGCCTCACCTGAGCATGTCAATTCAGAGATCATCCTAGTGGGAACTTCACACAGTGCTCAATCGTTAAAGTATTCAATTCAAATACACGACGAAAACAACGAATCAATGGTTTGAGCCACTTTCTCTCTTTTATACAAACTTCCTGAATAATTCCAGTTTCTGAGCACGTTGTTTGAACTGAACACTGTTTTTGGGTCAGACCCTGAGGGCCACTAGCGAGCCGGCCAGCAGGCGCCACCTCACTGGCGACCAATCGTGTCCACTAAATTTCATATGAAGAGTGATTCATGGCTTCACAGTGAGCTCATGCTGACTGCTCAGAGATGAAGAAAAGGTCGCACGAGGCCGTCCAAGACCGACTGAAACCCGCTCGATTTAAACAAGTTATGGTCGACTTGAGGATAAAACTGGGATGTTGAATCGAACTGACATCAAATCTCTGAATGTTTGCTCGTTTTTGTCATTGTTTTTGAAGAAAATTACTCAAGAAAGAGATATAAATCACAGTGTAAGGCAGATTTGGGCAATTAATATACAGATGACAATCTAGAACTGCTGTGAAGACTGTAGCCAGAGGTTTTACTGAGATCAATGTGGATAAACACACTACTCACAAAAAGTTGGGGATTTTCAACTTCTGGGTTAAATTTCAGGATGAACCTAAAATGCACTCTAACTTTTACAGGTGGCGTGAATGTGATCTTCTCTAAACTTCTGAATGCACAAGTATTCAATGTTTTAGCACAACTTTCTGTTCTGCAACAAGGAGCTTAATGGAAACATTCAACACGGTTCTTTGACCCAAGAATGGACCAATAAAAATCCCGGCTCCACAGAGACTGGAAGGGTCACAGAAAGACACAGAAGTGGACGTCCTTCGTCCACATCCCACACTGATCACTGCTTCACGGTGAACATGGGAACCAGATAAAGAATGTCACATTTCAGGAGGCGAGCTTCACCACATCATGCCAGACTTCCTGCATCTGTTTGCAAACTGTTTACATCAGTGTGGTCTGCGTTCTAGACGACATGTAGGAGAGCCTGAACGCACCACCAGACACAGGCCTCGTCATCCTGATGGACCAGGGAGCGCTTAGCTGGATGAAGGACCAGGAGGTCTCAGAACTGTTCTTTAATAAAAGTGCGTTCACGCTGATGTTGGAGACTTCAAGGAGAGCGCTCTGCTTCAGTCGCTGTCATCTCCAGGAGAACATTTAGTGGTGGTGGTGTGTCTAGTCAGTAGAGAACCCTGCTACACGTTGTGAATGGTACAGTGGGAAGCCCATACAACCTGAAGAACATCATTAAACCAGTCATTGACTGAATCCTGTCAAGAAGAGAGGGATGCCACGCCTCAGCAGAGTCTGTTGTCAGTGCATGGAAATATATCAGTTCATAACTCTCAGCCTCAGCCCTGATTGTTTGCAAACATGGGACGAGTCCTGTGTACACTCAATGTGAAGGTGCCAATGATGTGCATTACTCAGCTCCACCTCTCCATTTTACACTCCGCTGACTTCTTAAAGTCAAAATCTAATCTGTAATCAGATGAGCTGTTTCAAACAGTTCAGTCACTAAATTGCCAGTCAAACAGAGGACTTCCTTTAGGATGTGAAGCACAGATTTAGGCTTACTGTCTCCCACTGGCATCATGAAAAAGGTTGTTGTTACTAAACATGTTATAATGTCACACTGGAATGCAAGGTGCACCAGGCAGACATAATTGCTGTAATCCGAGCACATCTGAATGGAGATAAATGGGGACGAATTTACACGTCCAGCAATCAAGTCAATTTAGCTAAATGGTATTTGTCTGTGTAATTCTATGCAATAACAAAATGCGCGAGTCTGAACTGAATGCTGCGTTCAGTTGCTTTTTTTATATATTGTAGACCTGAGGTGGACAACTCGGGACAAAGTGCATGTTTAAAAGACGGGCTCATCCCGCCGAGCTGAAAATACACTCACGAAACCCTGACTCTCCTTTCTCCTGTTTTTTTTTTTTTTTTTTTGACAACTTTAACTCTGGGAGATTTAGTTTGGGTGGTGTTAAAAACAATTAAAAATAAATAGGTCAGGAAAATAAAAAAAAAAAACCCCTGGGTGACCTATCACCCTGAGGCTGAGGTGAGATATGATCTGTGCTAATCCTGCATGACTGGCCAGTGTCTGATCCCGGGCTTACCTTGTGGGACCCATTTAACTGCAGAGCACTGCAAACTCACCACAGAGACGGCGTAATTCCACTGTGTGTTAATTTTTCTGTGTGGTGGAACTCCCCTTGAAATGTTTCAGCCTTCCCATCGCAAACATGCACATAAATCTTGTGTCTCTGTGTATGCCGTACCACTGAGGAGGGTTGCAGAGCCCGGACTGATGGAGCTCACTCTGGTGCTGTAGGTGTCTGGGACCTTGTCCATAACTTTCTTGTTGCCTGCTTCCAGCAGCAGGATCTTCTTTCCCTCCAAGTTGGGATCCATGCCTGGGAGGAGTGAATGTCAACATGCATTGTTAAATAACCTGCGATGAGGACATGAGGGCTTATTTTAGACATTGCATCACATCTTAAAGCTCATTTACAGAAGAACTCAAGAGAGTGGCATGTTTTTGTGACTCTGTCCAAACAAGCCTGACATGTAATAGTTTAGTCAGCCACCAAAACTGGCTCAAACAGTCATGTCTGGTGGGAGGAACTCACCTAGGGAGCAAGCCATTGTAGATCCAACCATCCCTCCCCCGGATATAATCACATCATAAACCTCATTGTCGCCGGCATCGCCCACGTGTTTTGCACACACAAGTCCTCTCCTGGCGATCTTTACTGAGGCTGAGTGCTTCTCTGTTATGAAACAGCGGCTCAGTCCCTGTAAGGCCAGCGGAGCCCTGCTCAGCTTGTGCATCATGTCTGTCTTCAGTCTGTCTTCATCGGAGAAACGCGGCGCGGTGGACGCAGCCGAGCAGACCGGCTCCGGAGTGTGGACGCGCCCCACGCAGCAGGGAGACACACGCAGAGAGACAGGTCTCCTTGAATGTGTCCTAATGAGAGCAGCTGTGTCCCTTCTCTAATCCAGCCATGTTGTGTTGACATGCGCCCGCACTACTTCCGCCTTCTCGACCAATCAGAGACGACGTTACTGCGTCCGTCCACTGACGGAGCGAACCGACGACTGAGAGCAAAATACACAGCCGTAAATGTGATGCTAATTATATTTGAGACAATTAGGGCGATTTTAACAGCAAGAAAAGTGATATGTCGTCTAATGGGAATTTCGAGGACGCTTCAGCGATTATAAATACTTCCTGATACGCATCCGTTCGCAGGTTTGCGGTTCAACACTACTTTCACTTGTCTTTAAACATGTCAATTATTTTGTTTTAGGTGGAAAAAAACTCCAAATGAAAGTAAATAAGTTTAGAAACTAACGCTAGCTAACAGTAATAACACATTTGGTCGACACGTATGTTGTATGTTGAGAGCGGGAGACGCGGTTTCCATGGTGACAGTCACACGCGCTGCAGGTGGAGTCTGTTCAGAAAATATATCTTCTTTCTTACTTTCTTTAGATGCATAGACTAGTAAGAGATGATCATTGTTGCATGCATTCGTTTAGTCTTTCATTCATTAATAAATATACTGAAAAGTTATTCGAGTTCCACACACAAAATTTACATATCTTAATGAGCGTCCCCAGTGAAAGTACAGCACCCCCTTTCTATTTTGTTCCATAACTAAAAATACACGATAAATACAAGTACCCTAAAAATGTTAACAATCAATGCACTTTATATGTAAACTAATCACATCAACCTAGAATTTAATTTTGACATTGGTCAACAAGTTTCCTGTATACTCTGATCTCTGATTTTCTATGCCTCACACCTTGATAGTCTTGTGTTCAAATACTGACTGAGCTTTTCATCATGGAGTTTATGTGTGTGTGCCCCTGTGTGTGTGTGTGTGTGTGTGTGTGTGTGTGTGTGTTTCTGTGTGTGTGTGTACTCTAGTTTCCTCACATGATCTAATCTAATTGCAGTTGTAATCTCACAACCTTAAAGGTGGACAGTAATGTGCTGCAACGTTAACAAAATCGAAATTGAAAAATATATACCGGTACTCCAAATATAAATAAAATCAGTGTCACACATCACAAAAAACATTCCTGAATTTAAACACTGGAAATAAATTCAGCCAGCTTTGATTGCTAAAACTGATGTTTAGCTCTGAGCATCACAATTATGTTTCATCTACTCATCTCCCAAAAACAATGCAACCAGTTGTGGACAACAAAAAAGCAGGCACTTACAGATTTGTGTTATTTTTGTAGTTCATTCCAGTTTTGTGCCACAGGTCTGATGTGTTGTCAAGCATGGGACTTGTCTTACAGCAGGATGTCAAACACATTTTAGTTCAGGGGCCACATCTCGTCCAATTTGGAGTTTGCCGGACCAGCAAGATAATAATTTCTACATTTAAATGTAAAAGTTTCTCTTTGTTGTGGTTGCAGAGTATGCATGATAATAATGCCCATATTTTCACAAAATCAGCAATTACTGCCGAAAGTTTCGACAATGTCAACATAAAGCCAGTTTTCCATACTTTCATAACTATGAAACTTCTTTAACTACTTCACACTCTGTCCCTTTCAGAGAGACATGTCGAAGTCAGAGGAGTTGCTGGAAGATGGAGGCCGACCTGAGCTCACGCTGCAGCAGTACGTGAAAGCTCTGAGAGAGGAACTGAGGCAGCAGCTGCAGGAGACGGAGAGGAGACAAGAAGAAGAGCTGCAGAGGAGAATTCATCAGAACGCCCTCCTGTCAACAGAGAGGCCTCCTCCAGCCCTGGCTTCCTCGACCAGCCGCGAGCGCTGCCCTGTCAGGACTCAGCCTCGCGAGCGCTGCGCTTCATGCAAAACAACCCAGGAGATCCGAGAGGAGGAGGCCACGGCGGAGTGTCAGAAGAAGTTCTGCGCCCTCCCCGTCCCCGGCCACGTCGGCCGGCCCGTCTACCGGGAGATGATGGAGCTGAGAGAGAGGGAGAGGAAGCAGCGCAACCAGGAGAGGAGGCTCTTCTTGCTCTCCACGCTAAAGCCTTTCGGCTTCCAGGAGAGAGAGAAGGAGAAGAGAGAGAAGCTGCTGGCAGCGTCAGAACAAGTCGCAGAGGAGCAGAAAAACAGTGTCACACCTGCGAGGAAGCCTCCTTCCAGAGACATGAAACATTCCCCAGACGCCGAACCAGAAGGTTGGCTGCTTTTTAGGACTGATGCTGTGATTTAGAACAGGGATGTCAAACATGAGGCCCGTGGGCCAAAGCCGGCCCGCAAGAGGCTCGAATCCAGCCCACAAAAAACACTGAAACTGAATCAAATTATGAGTTATACAAACTCAGTTTTATACGTATATTAATATTTGAGATCATCACAACCTGTGAAGTGACAGAGTGTTTTTTACACTCTGTTGTCATCTCAACAACAATAATGCAATTTCTGCCCATTCTTTCCAGAGCGTCAGGCAGTGATCAGGAAAGTCCACACTCAGACCGCCGCAGTGCGACAGGAGACCCCCACTCGAAGCGGCAGCCCTAAACTCCGCACCGCCGAGCGCACCAGGAGGGAACGGCTGGGCTTCCTGGACCAGACGCTCAGCTTCCAGCCGAAGATCATCCGGGAGGTGCCCGACTTCAGCAGGCTGCACAAGGCCCTGCAGAAAGAGGCGCCGCAGAAAACAGCAAGTAAGGACGGGATAAAGTGTCAACCCTTCAACCTGAGGACGGCAGAGCTCCCTGCAAGGAAGAGCAGGCTGAGTCTGGAAACCTCCCAGGTAGAACATTTGGTTCCCTCTCCACCCGTTTACACTAATCTCAGATCGCGTCACTTGTATTTGTACAGCTTGTGTTTAATGTCTTTTGAGGCTATATCAATGGTAGGGAATTTTCTAATGTTACATTAAACAGGGTTATCGTATAATTTCAGCCCTTTATAATCAATTTAAAGGTAATGTGGCGTCTTCTGTTTTAAGCCAGGGGTGTTCAACCTGCGGCTCTAGAGCCACATGTGGCTCTTTGGCCCTTTATAGTGGCTCCCTGAAATTTTCACTAAACTATACCTTAACAAACTTTATTTCTTTGCATTTTATTTACACACCAGAATCATTTTCAAAATAACATTTATCTCTTGGATAAAAAAAAAAGCTGTACACTAATAACACAATCACTAAAATGGGAAAAGTAGCTAAAACCTCAAGAAATGGGAGGATAAAAGCTTAAAGTTGGGACGAAAACAAGCGTAGAAAACAGATAAAATGGCTGAAATGTCCTTCCTTCCTCTGTCCATAAGTTTTTATAACTTCTCCCTTTAAATAGTGTCTTCTGTGTTTTGATTAATTTCATCCTTTCTGTGCTGATATTAGTCACTGTTATATTAATGTGCTAAAGGACTTACTTAATTTATTATCCTGTTTTAATTGAAATTCAAATCTTTGTCTTTATTCTGTGGGGAGCAATGCTTTATAGAATTTTATAAAGTAATTCTATTCTATTCTAAAATGTCAAAACTGTGTGAAAACTGCTGATAAAAGAATGATAAAACTGCAACAATCAGCGACAAAAACAGCTGAAAATGTAATGAAATGTTGATTTTCCTAAATTGTGATTGAAACTTCATAAAATCCAACACAAGGTTCAGTTTTTGTGCTGGTTTCAAAACTGAAGTTTAGATTCTGCTTTAACCTAATTTTAAAGGTTAGACTTGTTTTGCGGCTCCAGGTAAATTTGATTTGATGAAAAATCACCAAAATGACTCTTGACTTGATAACGGTTGCAGACCCCTGCCCTTCACAGCTGATTTGCTTGGTGAATAGTTTGAAATATGTCCACCTATCATTTCATTCCTATTAGCAGTGATAATTGAACCATATTCACTGCAGCATGTCAAAAAACCATGTTTTCCCCTCACTGTTTGCTAAATGTAGAAAAACGCTGCCGGTGTTGTGTTACTGTGGATTTCCTGTCACTCGGGAATGTGAGCAGGTCAAATTTGACTTTCTGTCTCTGGGGAGCAATTTGTTTTATGACCAGAGATTTATTGTATGGTTAAGCTTCTTGTATGTTATTTTTTTAGTCTGTTCAGACCAGTTTTCCCAGTTGTGGGAATGTCAGGTTATTTAAAATATGTACAGTAGGCCATCTTCAAAGAGGCCCTATTCTCCTCCCTTAAACAACCATATTTAAAGCTTTCTCCACCTTATAATTTATGAGCTCCAGCTCCAGCTCCCTATCTACAGCGCCTAATCTCCTGCTGTCTTTTTCTCTTTTTTTAACTTTCCGTTCTCCGGCTCCTGCAGCAAAATACTTCAAAATGAGATTAATCACATATTTCCCCAAGAAGATTTTCAAATATGTTCATTGAAATTGGTCCTGGTAGGTAATTCACATGAAAGCATTAAAGAGTTAAAATAAAAACACGAGGCAGTAATTAGGGAGGAATAACAGTAATTTTCACAATTCAAAGTGGCAGAAAGCGACTTTGTGATCAGTGAAAGCTTCTTTGCCGTCTCTCTTTAATGTATTTTGGGCCCGAGACCAAAATTATCCAATTACCGCAATTCTGCTTCATGAAACTTGTCAGACAAGTTTTGAGCTGATTCAACTGTTTTTAATGCTAAATGTGGCCGAAGACAGGAAAGCTGCTGCAAACTAAACTCGACTGTTAATTTTATTTGTAGAATAATACCATGCAAATGATCAATATAATGTATAATTATCCAAGATTTATTAAAGCCTAAACTATCTTATAATTAAACTTTGACATAAATGTTCTTCATGCCTTTTTTCTTTTCACTGTGTACTGCTTTTCATAACCACTGTAAACTGCATAAACAATCATTCATAGAATTTAGACTCGCTGTCACACACACAACACACACACACACATCGGTGCATGTTTATAGTCGCTAATTGCAGAAAAAAATGCAAACTCAACAGAAAAGCCGCGTTGTTGCTATTTTTACATCCGTTTTCATCATATTTATTTGGCAAGAATTGCTGAGTCTTTTTAAATGAACAAACAACATTTTGCATATAAACACAAACGACTGAGAACGTTCAGTCATCATGTTAGTTTGGGGTAAAGTTTTGACTGAAGCGTCAGGTTTTTCAGAGCTTTGAACAGAGTGACCTTCACATGACAATAGAAATGAGCGAGTCGACAGACGATTCAATCTCAGCTCGGCCGCTCCAGTTGTGAGCTATTCAGAACCGGCTATTACCATACGAGGCGTTTACTGAGATTGTAGGTGGAAGCTGGAGCCGGCACAAGAAAAACATGCAAACTCCCCACAGAAAGCCTCTGTTCAGCCCACAGGCTCAAACAAGCGCCACCAGGGCTGCGCTGCATGTTTTCTTTCCCCTGTTTCATCGACAATCTGTCAGGATTCATTTCCTAGTAAATTAATTTAAGGATGTGAATTGTTAAAGTTTTTTTTTTCCCCTTCATCTTCAGGTACCAAAAATAAGTAATCTGAGTAGGAGCAAGTCTCTCGGCGCCCTAACGTCCATCTCCGCAGCCACTCTCCCCACGTACATTACAGACGCAGTGAGGAAGCGCAGCGAAGTGATCAGGCGAGTTGGGATTGTTCATTTATTCCCTTTCTTTTTACCTCCCATCGCTTCTGGAAGCAGAATCTGATTCACAGGTTTGTTCTTTCACCGCACAGAAAGTCAGTGGAGATGAGAGAGAGCAGGAACCAGGAGAGCGAGCGCTGGCTGAAGAGCTACCAGCTGAGATCCGAAGCCATGAGGAAGACGGTCGCCCGCCACGCCAAGCTGCTGGATCCTCACAGCAGCTTGAAAGAAGTGTATAATGAGAAGCTGCAGCGCCATCGGTGAGCTCCGGCCCCGCCGGCCAATCCGCTCTGCACTTCTGTGACTTTTCGCAATCGAGATCAAAATGACCACGCGCGTCCGCCGGCCGCAGCGGCTGAAACTGTAATCTTCTGCGTAAAGGGCGGCCGATCAACAAAGGATGAGAGAGTACGCCAGAGAGCTAGGGCTCATGAGGGCCCGGGTGAGAGAACGCCCTTATTTGTTTGAACAGGTGAAACAAGTAAGTAACAACAAACACCAACTTTCTCACACGACTCGCATCTTTCCACTGCACCAACACTACTGGATCCTTTTCAAAAAGTGTAAAAAATAAGTATGTTCAGCTTTTAATCTGCCAGTAGTGCGCTGTGTGTTTACATTTATTGTGATTTTTAAACACTTTGTTTGTCTGAGATGTGCTTTAAATCTATAGCTGAATCAATTCAGAGGCCTACTAATCACTGGATTAAAAAAAACTGATAATGCTTTTGAGTGCTTCCTTGTATTTTCTCCCTAAATGCTTCACTTGAGGCCGTGTAAGACCGCCTGCGGACAGACTTCAGTCAATATGTACTCTCAGTAAACACGTGTAAATACTTCATGAGCACTATTCAGAAAAAGGCCAACTGCTTCCCGTCCACAGAGCTCCCTTTATGGCGTATTAGAGAAATGGGACAGAGACTTTAAACTAATGTGTTTACGGTCCTTTTTATAGCACTTCTTTAAGAAATGTACATATTTCATACAGGTCCTGTATTTTAAAGCAGCCAAAAAGCCAGTTTGAGTATTTTGTGTGTTTGTTTTGATAACAGTACTCTTACCTCTAAGTGAGTACACTGTCAGTAATGTAATAGTAGTTGTACTCGGGTACAAAGTACCAATACAAATAGTCCTGCACCTCCGGTTGTTACTGGCAGGGAAATGACTGCTTTGGATAATATCTGAAAACAGTTCTTTAGTTGCACTCAAGAATTTTTAATAACATTATGTCCACTCATAATTAAGTACAATTTAAGCAAAATAACAGTACTTGGCTACAAATTTTTAGTGCTCCTTCCTCCTCCTCCTCAAAAAGAAAAAACAAAAAAAACAAAAACTGAGACTTTCTCACCAGAGAGGAATCACCCTTCACCTGTTTGTGTTACTGTGTCATCTCATAAATACACACTTCACTCTAAAAGAAGAGCGCTTTCTGGAAATTTCCTCCTAAAACAGCAGCGGTTTGCCTTGTTTTCATGTAGTTTCCAGAGTTCAGATTGGAACAGTGTTTTACATTTATTCACAAAACGGCCACAGTGTGATTTGACCTTAAACATGTTTTTATACAGGCGAATTGATCTGAGCGTGACTAATAAGTAAATATCACTCATGCTTAGAGCAATCAGCAGTTTTGTTCTTTAAAATTTCACACCCAATTCATGACAACTTGAGCAATGTAATAGTAAATAAATGTGCTGATTGTTGTTGTTGTTGTCGTCAGAAAACTGCGAGGGCTCAAGCAGAGCAGATCTTCAGGAACACGCTCCAGAAAGCCAGCCTGAAGGAGGAATTCGTCGAAGAAACGGCTGAAGCACACAGCTGTGAAGACGATACGGACACCTCAGACAGCGGCGCTCCTCACAGGTGTGTGAAACGGGGATTTTAAAGCAGGTGTCGCCTCGTCCGCCGTGTCCGGTAAAATCACGAATAGCCCTGCCGCTGCCAGCCAAGGACTTCATGTGGTTTAGTCATATGACATTACATAATTCCCCGAGCTTTCCCTCACTGAGGAAAAGACAAATACTGTAGCCAAGCTAAAGTTCGATGTAATTATAATATAGACATTTTCTAACCCGACATGTCTGATTTAGGGAAGAAAATGTAGACGACGGGGAGAAAATTGAAGATGTGGAAGAGAAGAGCGTGAAGTCCAAAGGGGAAGAAATGCCATGATCAAAAAGGCCGAGGCGGCGCGGAGTTTCTCTTGCGGCCTCCCCACTAGAAAACAAACGCCGTCCTCGAAAATGATTCATGTCACGGCGAAACAGTCCGCTCCAGACGTTTGATATGTTTTAAATGTACAGTTATGGATTATGACATTTCTAAACATCTGGAGTTTACGGTCTCAAAACGAGGCCACGGCTGGAAAGAATGAGACGTTTCTAGAACTGCACATGTTTATGGATAATTAATATTTTATATGTAACACACACACACTTGTTTGTATATTCTATATCTATATATATATTCTGTGTAAAGAATATAAAGAGCTTTTTGCTTTTACGACAGCTTTCTTGCCAAGGAAAATGAGGACTGTAATTTGGCGGATGATGAACACGTGGTTACCAGAATAAACAGTTCAAAAACTCAATGAGAACGCCAGCTCGGAGCGCCGCGTCCGTCGCATTAATTCTACAGCGTGTAAATCAACAAGCGTCTGACGGCCCATGTCAAGAGGGCATCACTTATTTTGTGATATATACTAAGAAGCAGTGTGTAAAGTTTAAATACCTGTCCTCAGCTGTGTTATGTGCTTTTAATTGAAAAGGTCCTTTGAGAACACCGAGTGTCTGACATGGGCCTTTTCTTAGAAGGTTGGCTCAAGGTTCCCAGTTATTTCTACAGCCGCACTGCCACCTAAATAAACAGCCTTGCCGGTGGATCTGTAGTCGCACGGGCCAGTTAAGCGGTCTGCTCCAGGCCTACACATCCACATCAAATGCGCTCCACTCTGGCCTCCCATGCACTCTGCTGCCTCCACATCTGACTTCCAGGAATTTAAGAGGTCGTTTTTACATACAAACCGTATAGGAGCGTCTTAAAACGTGAACAAACACAATAAAGGCGGCCATTAGCGAGATCTGTAAATCCCACATAGATTTTGTAGCATCATGCATGGAACCATCAGGACAGATGTCTGAGTGAATTAAGGTCAGGATCCAAATCCAGAGCCAAAACACACACTGCTTCACTTCAGAAAGGAAAACCCTGGCAGAAGTTTTTTCTTTTTTTTTTTAAGAGTATGACTTGCACTAATAGTCCCAGACTGATGCACATCCAGCGGTATTTGTTTAGATGCAAAAATCTCTATTAAAAAAAAAAAAAAACTGACCAAAAAAGACAATGTTGTCGTATTTCCCTCATAAACAATCACAGAGTAGTTTCTTTGAATTCTCAAATATCACATGACAAAGCTTCAAGGGCTCCATCCTGTCGGGTTGTCATGGGAACGGTGTATCCCTCCCCTCGCTGCCTCGTAGTCCCTCAGGAGGAAGGCTCGTGCACCTCTGATTCCCTCATGCACGGCTGAAAACAAAACCAATCTCTCCCAACCTGTTAGATAATATGAGCCCGGCGTGGATCTGCATCCGCGAGCATGCACGATGAGAGCAGACCGCTGGTGGCATCTATATAAGCAAGCTGTGTGTGTGTGTGTGTGTGTGCTGTGTGTGAGTGTGTGTGGAGGCTGGGAAAGGGAACAAACACATCTCATTTAGATTAATGAGAGGCTGCACGCTTAGCCGCCGAATGTTATGATCACGCTGTTTGAGGAGTGGCCCTGCTTAGCCGGTGAACAATATAATTTCACCGAGGTGGCGCGTTGAGGTCTCTTATTATTGCAGCCACTGTACGATATTAAAATTCCCACACATTTAATTTTGTAAATGCACGTTTCGCAAATGTCGGCAGCTGAGGAAACATCCTAGAATAGATAATAAAGGCCCCAAATGGATTTCACCTGCCTTCAACCAGCAATTACAAGGTTAAACGCTTCTCTTGTGCTTTATGATTGGTTTGTTGTTCATTTTAATTCCTTGTGTATTTGCATGCCCCTAATTATGAGTTAGCCTTCCAGCGGCCAAGTTTTTTGGTTAAATGCAATGTTTTGTGTGTGTGTGTGTGTGTGATGTCGCGTGCGGCTGTGTTCTAGTCCTCGGCGCTCCTGCAGGAGGAGCTGTGGCTCGCTGCAGCCTCTCCGGGGCGCCCGAGAGAAAGATCCCTCTTTTTCTCCTTCGGTGGCATGAATAATATCCCCAGTGGTGGAGAGAGAGCATATCAGGAGGCAAACGGGAAGGGGAGCGAGAGTGAGAGAGAGAGGGAGAGAGAGAGAGAGAGAGAGAGATAGCAGGCAGTGTGACAGATAAGAGCGTGGCAGAACTTGTCTTCCTGACTGCACCGTGGGCAGGGGAAAGAGAGAACAAGTGCACCAGAGTGTCAGGCAAGGCTGCTGCACACACACTCACACACACACTCACTCACACACACACACACACGCACGCACACACTCACACACACATGCACACACACTCAGACACAGTCCGACTGCGACGGGGCAAGTTCACAGTGAAGACTGACCTCCAGAAGGTACGGTATGGATCAGTGTCTCAGTCTTTTTCATTCATCTTTAAAACAATTGTTCTAGATTCATCTGTGCTGTTTTGCTGACTTTATTCTCCACTTTCTCCTCCCAGGTGGCTCAGCAGAAGTTTCCACTGTGGATGCTGAACGTTATGGCTTTCCTGCAGCTGAGCCTCCTGGTCCTCTAGAGGAGTCGCGCGTTTCCCCCTCAGAAGAAACTTGCCCCGCGCTCGCCGCCCGACGGAGGATGGAGAAGCTGTCCGGGAAAGACAAGGAGCTGATCCGAGGCAGCTGGGAGAGCCTGGGCAAGAATAAAGTTCCTCATGGAGTCGTCATGTTCTCCAGGTGACACAGTCCGCAGCGAGCCGGCGAAGCGACTTCCCAACCGTGTGCCGATAACCTCTGTTTTGGTTTAGTTCTTGAACGCCAGTGTTGGAGTGTGTGTCACAGGTGTGGGGAGAGAATGAAGCCAGAGTCTTGGCTGCACACTTTCCCCATGCAGGGACCAGAGGCTTGACTTGTTGCTTGGCGACAGACTGCAATAATCCACAATTTACTTTGAGACAGCTGCTGCTAAATCAGACACCGGCGGGAGAGATTTGTAGATGCATGATGGATGGAGCGATCTTCCGTCCGTGTCAGTGTTTTGTGTGTGTGTGTGTGTGTGTGTGTGTGTGTGCGCGCGCCTATAGAATGACGTGTTGCTTGTGTGTGGCAGACTGTTTGAGCTGGACCCTGCGCTCCTCAGCCTCTTCCACTACAACACCAACTGCGGCTCCACGCAGGACTGCCTCTCCAGCCCGGAGTTCCTGGACCACGTCACCAAGGTGAGCGCCGGGCGTTCACGGCAGGTGGGACTTCTGCACAGTTTTGAACTTTTCTTCATGTCGTGCGCCTTCGCGATCGCAGGTGATGCTCGTCATCGACGCGGCGGTCAGCCACCTGGACGACCTTCACTCTCTGGAGGACTTCCTGCTCAACCTGGGGAGGAAGCATCAGGCAGTGGGAGTCCACACTCAGTCGTTTGCTGTAGGCTCACAGCGTCAAAGCCCAACTTTCCAGAAGCCGCGTCTCGAGCGGAGGAGTTGCTAAAACGCGTTTTTTTTTTTTGTGTGTGTGTGTGTGTGTGTGTGCTTCTTCTCGCAGGTGGTGGGTGAATCCCTCCTCTACATGCTGCAGTGCAGTCTGGGCCAGGCCTACACGGCGCCGCTGCGTCAAGCCTGGCTCAACATGTACAGCATCGTGGTGGCGGCGATGAGCCGAGGCTGGGCCAAGAACGGCGAGGACAAGGCCGACTGAGGCGCTGCCGAGTCAGATCATCAACATGGTTTCCATGGGATAAGGTTGTGTAACTCGCAGCGTTGTGGCTTTAGCTGCTGTACATTTGCTCTGTGAGTGGGGTCGTGTAGCGTAGCGAGCGTTATGGTGTAGTCACACTTTTCACCGGGGCCGGCCAGTCGCAGAGACCATTTTTCTTGCTGTGGATGCTTAAAGCTAGCGGGCGATGCTGCTGTACAGCCGTGAGAGTCGGAGCCGGTCTGCGGCGGTCCGGAGGCGCCCGTCCGAACGCCTCGCCCCCAGAAACAGCATTAGAGATAGCCGTCGAGTCTCTTTGTATATAATGGCTTCGATATATCTACTCAAGTGGTACCAGTGACTGTAGTGGTCTTTGTGGTGTATCTTAGAAGAGTTGCACACTTGTGAAACACTAGATATCATATTTAAGCATCACACACTACTCAAACTGTGACGGTTCCTGTGGCCAGCATGGGCAGCTCTCGATCTAACTGGAACACAGCGAATCCTCAGACTGGTGAGAGAAATGCAGTGATTTAACAGAAGAAAAAAAACAACAAAACAAAACAAAAAACAAACATCTAATCTCTTTAATCGGAACCATAACTGTGTTTTTTTTATCGATTACTGCACAACATTACACCTTTTCTGAGTCACTTTGTAATCCAGCGTTGGAGCTACAGAAAAAAGGCAACTTTATAATATTTATTAGCTGCTGACAAGAACTGTTATACTCTCCGATAGCTTTTCTTTCTCTCTGTGATCTATGACTGTTAAGACGTTCACAGGCGGCGCGACGCCGGCCTCAGTCCAGCCTGCGAGTGTTTCGACTGTTAAACTCTAACTCATCGACTGTTATGTGACCTTTTAGAGGATGAAAGCAAGCAAAGGGCATCTTTGGAGGAATTGTAACATCTTTGTTCCCCGGCTATCAGTTCCCAGTTGTTGTGAGTGTGAAGTAGTTCCGTTGTGTCGTTCTCGCTTATCTCAGTATAAACCTGCGTCGTCGTGGCTACAGATGTAGTTCTGCCTCATCTTTACAGGCGGATGTGCTCAGAGTGGCCCGTATTCCTCCACCCTGGACCTTTTATGTGAAAATTGAGAAGAAAAATGACATTTGTTTTTGGCTGATGAAGCAAAAACAAACTGAATCGATGCCATTTCTTTGTTTTTTGTTTTTTTTTTTTTTGAAGCAAGAACCAATAAGAGAGAAATACTGTGTGTGTCCGATACACGTGTATTAATACTGCTGTCATAACACTGTATGCATCATCCTCAGTTGTTATTTACATTCATGGCCATAACGCCAAGTAACTTAGCAACAGTGCGCCAAGTATTAGATAATAACACCATACAACTGTAAGGCCGAGCTGCTGATGTGTGGTTTTTATCGCTTTAGCCTGAGTTTATATTTATAAAGTTTATTTTTATATTCTGAATTCTACGTGGGGTGAAAAAGCTGTTTTATTTTCTTTCTTTTCTCAAGACTTCACCAAGAGTATATGCTTAAGATATGATATTTTTTTGTGGATTTAAATCTATGAACCCAGAAAACACGAATCAGCTGCTTTCATTCGGGGTTCATCTCATCTCTTTTCCACTGCAACCTCGAAATGTGCAATTTTCCCACAGAGAAGATGGAAAGCAAGGTTTTTCTGTTGAACTCTTTGGTCTGTACATTTCCAGCCCACAGGTGTAGTATTTGTTAACAGGCTGTGTAGGTGGTGTATTTATAGCGTGTCTGTTCTCGGCGTCCGCGCGCAGCCCTGTGCAGGTCGCCGTTCTCCCCCCGTCACTCTTTTTAATGACCTGACACTCGCCGCTCGACGTGACTGACGGCCGGCGAGTCGTCTCCTCAGCATCCAGATGTGTTCATATTGGGCGTGTCGCCGTCTACCTCACCGTTACCAGCTGCTATCCAACAGCCATGACTTCACCTAGTTATCCTTCAACCAAAAATGCACATGGTCACTGTTTGAGTCAGTTCACGCCACGCTCTTTGTAAACTACGGAAATTAAAAAAAAAAACAAAAAAAAAAAACAAAAACCTGTTCTGTGCTTACATGAGATTAAATAAAGTGATATGTGGATATTTTACTGATGGACGAGGTCAGTGTGTTTTCCTCTGAGGTGTGTTCTCTCTCCGCAGACTGATTGTGCTCAGCTTTTGAAATCAATCACACGATGCCTGATTTCCTCTCCCACTGACAGCCCATCCCCGACCGTTACATAAGAGCCCAGCATCCAATGGCTCAACGCCCTTGGCTACGGAGACGAGGGCGACTTCAGGCACATCAGCCCACTTACTCATGCAACTGCACAATGTCACGTCCAGAATCTTTTCAGAAGCTCACCGAATTCCTGATTTTTACAAAAAAAAAAAAAAAAAAAAAATTCCCTCAAAAAGAAGTTGAGAGCCTGCAGATATGCGCATGTTATCCCTCTGTGTGTGCTGGAAGTGAGGTCTTCCTCTCCTGAGGAGGAGCAGCAGGGAAAGGGGAGGGTTAGTTAATGGTGACTTATTGTTTATTCACAGCCTCCTATCCAGACAATTTGTTTGTATCACTGTTAAAGTCACGTCCGTGAGCCGGCTGTGCGCTCGGCCGTGAGACGAGCGGCTGACATGGCCTTAATCTGTCTGCCTCCCTCGCCGTCCCACCGAGAGTCTGCTGCCTCTCTCCTGGCTTCATGCTTCACGTCTCGCCCCGAGCCTGCGGGGCGACGCTGCCGCTCGGTGGGTCTGGTCACCGATCCTCCTCCTCCTCCTCCTCTTTCACCTGCTCACGTCTCCGGACGGCGAAATTCAATCTGCCCGGCTCCAGCCTTACCTTGAAGCGTACGAGGAGGGTTTGCTGTGAAGGCTGTCGTCTGGAGAGGAGTCTGCGAGGAAAAGACAACACGTATTATTTTTAGAAAGTCTGCAATGTGTTTTGGTATGGAGAGGTATTGAACGTTGTCATGGCAACTGTTAAGTGATGGTCGTATATGAGATGTGTGTGTGAGAGGGAAAGGAGAGAGAGAGTGTGCGTGAGTGTGTGTGTGTTTGTGTTTGTGATGAAGGGAGAAAGAAAGGCATTGCTCAGACGCTCACTCATCCTAAATCACGCAGCGGAGAGGAGTGAGAGGTGGACGGTGACTCCGCATGATGGCTCCTCCAGGACCTCCGGGCTGCAGCAACAAACCTGCCAAGCAGCGACCGCAGCGGTCTGTCAGCAGCCGCTGCCGTCGCGTAATGAGATTACTTTGATTCATCGGGAATTTGTGGCGTTAACTCCTCTTTTCTGCGGCCTCGAGACCATAAAGATAGAAATCTGGAGCAATCCATCCACTTTCTGTCTGTTTTCATCCAACTCAGGGTCACGTGGGGCTGGACAGTCGCACATGAACGATCGGTTTAGAGCCGCAAACCCACCGAAAACATGTTTTCAGGAACCTGCAGACAACACAAGAAGACTAACTGACCGCCACATGTTGACACCACTATCAGGCTTTCTTCTGCGCTCCACGATCGCTTTATTTTACTTTACTTTAATGTGATGACATGAAAAACGTGTTTTTCATTCAGTAATGCAAGAAAGCAAATCCATAATTGAATGAGGCTGTTTGTGTTGCCTTGTAGGTAAACTCAGAGTTATTTGAGAACACGATGAGAGTTTAGTCTGGCTCTCTGGTGGGTTTCGTTTTGATGATTATTCACCAAGTCTTGCATTTTGGACTTTTTTCAGACAAACACGTGTCCGGCTGCAGGTCTACACAGGATTATTCCAGGACTTCAGCAGATTTTCTGCTTGTTTTCTTCTTCACTTGCGAGTACCAAAAAAAAAAAAAAAGTTATTTACACAGCAGGAACAGCGTGTCTGCAATCACCTGCTGCGAAGCGATGCAGCGCTGACAAGAGCTGCGTTTTCACGAAGGCGGTTTATGTTATGAACCTATTCATTGTGACCGAAACGTCTTCAGAATGAACCTTCCTCAGAGGACACGCGTCGCCGACTTCCTGAGCCACATTTGCATGCAGAAATGACCCATACGGGAGGGACGGTATGTTTGCTGCAGGAGGCAGAGGCATTTTCTATTCAAAGCATCTGGGCAGGGGAGGGCCGGGCGGCGGGCCGCGCACCCAGAGGAATTCACCTTTCACTGAGACGCACGCTCCCACCGGTTGCTACGGGTGACCGGAGAAATGTCAGGGACTCTTCGAACTCCGAGCCATGAAGAAACACTGTATATAATAGAGGCAGGCCACGGTCTCACCCCCACTTTCAGAAATGCCACCCATCCAGTCAGAGCGAGTCGGAAAGAAAAACACACCCTGGAAGTGCGTCCTGGACCTGCTTCCACTTCCTCCCCCGTGCCGCCCGGCCTCCGCCAGCTGCCGGCGCTGGTCCGCGCTCTCGTGGTTTTTCGGGGGTCGCTGCTGGGGTCACGCAGGAACGCCCCCGGCTTCCAACGTGCACCTGCATCCGTCAGTGGCGTCTCGCCGGCTTTCTGAAACGAGTCTTGTCAGTCTGTGATTATTTTCAGAGTCTGATCAGAGGAATGCCTCCTGTCAGCAGAGACACTCACACATCCTCCATGAATGGCTCCGCTTACTTCTGAATGAAACAAGGGAAACTATTGATTTTTCCTTCGGAAAATAAAGACCGCGAGCAGATGAGAAGGAACGAATTCACGCTGACCTGTGCATGAGGGGGGCACACATTCTCACTCAGCAGTTAGTAAACTTAGAATCCAAATAATTTTCTCAGGGAAAATCCAGTCACGTGCCTCTCGACTCATCTGCTTTTATGAATACCATCTTGGTTTAGAGGCCGCTTATGGCAGGGACTACAAACTCATTGAGGCCGAGTGGAAGAATTTATGAGGCCTGCTTGTCATGAAACTGGCTCTTTTCAAGTTTTTCAAGAAATACATGGATCTTTTTGATGGTAACTGGAATCCATAGACAATTAAAATCACAAGTTAGATGCTTTTAGTTCTGAATTTCGATATCAGAAACTGATCTTATGTAGTCTGCAGCTGTTTCACCTGATTCATTTGATTAATATGTGATTTTTTTTGAGTATTCTGTAACTGTGTGAAGAAAAGTACGACCAGGCCCAATGTGAGTCAAACAAATTCATTTTAATTTCAGATCACAGCACTTTTCACTTTTGACGGATGAAAAAAAAAAAAAAAAAAAACCCCCTTCAGCCTGACGGGAATCATTTCTCCATCCCAACAACCAACGTTTACAGCAGACGTCGATCTCGAATCACGAACTTACGATACACGTCCTAACCGGGAAGGAGACGGAGCGAGCGCGTCTGGAAAGCTAATAGACGGGAGACGGATCGGGATAGCAGGAAACCAGCAGAAACGGACGGCCTCTGCTCGCATGAACATTAGAGCTAAGAATACCCTAATAACTTTTATTTTGCATTTTTCAAAGGAAAGGACATTTAATGGTCTGTGAAACAAGCTTCTGGAAGAGAACCTTGCGGGACATGCTGGCAGTTCACACACAGAAATTTGGAAATGCTGTTTGATGTTTTTTTTTTTTTTTTAATATTACAAATAGATTTGACTTCATGATTTTCTGCACTGACCACTTCATACTCTCTCTCCTGACAGCTTTCATCTGCTTTATGGAGCAGTGAGGAACTGCAATTACGCTCCCTATAAAAAAGGAGTCAAATGCATTTAATTTTATGAAATAATGTCCCATCAATTTTATGAAAGCGCAAATGAAAGTACCAGATTATTACACCCTCTCACACTGGACACTAAATGGATTAAAATTCAGGCTGCCGAACCACAAGAAGCTTTTCGCCTCTTTTGAGGGAAGTCTGGGGCGAACTGAAGCAGAACGCTGCTGTCACTGTTATTAAATGCTCGAAAAAAAAATCACCCAAAAGCAAAAAAAACCGCAGAGCAGCGAATGAGACTGCAGGGACAAGACTTTTCATCCTTCACAAAAACAACACAGCAAATCAAACTGAGCGGAATCAACAGCAAGGCACCAACAAGGCCGCGAGACAACGCTTCTGAAAAAATGTCAAAGTTTATTTGCTGCCTTACCTTTATTTTGAAGGTCAAATGTCTTTTGTGGATCCAGACTATTGGGGTCGTCAAACAAAGTTTATTTGTGGAGCCACATGCAGCCTGAGAGGCCCGGACGGTAAAACAGTGCTATAATGACCGGTGAATATAAAATCTGAAGTATTTCTTCTTTGTGGTGCCAAACAGAAATTTTGAGAAAGTCTGTTTTTGCAAAATGGTCCGCAATTAGCAACACAATCTTTCAACAATCTCAACGTAAAGCCAGTTCTAATCATTCTTTCTGAAGCAAAATTCAGTGAAATGTCCGGAAAATGTTTCCAATACCATAATGATGTTTTTACAAACTGACAGACTGTTAAAATATTTGATTATTTCTCTGTATTTTTTTCAAGTTGTTCGGTTGTTTCCTGGGCCGGGCCGGAGCCTCATGTTGGCCGGAACTGGCCCACGGGTCTTATGTTTGACACTGATGTTGTGAACATCATTTTTAGGATAATTCAGTTTTTGAAGTAATAAATAAAGAAATAAATGAATGAATAAATGAAAAATAAATAAAAGATACCATTGACAATGCTAAAATCATTTTGTTGTTGATTCTGCTGCCTATTTTATTTAATTTACTGACTGTGAAGGCAGGTCCAACCTCACTCCAGCGTCGACTGAGGTAAATAAAGTAGTGGGATTTGGCCACTTTACAAAGAAAAACTATTAACTTAGCCACTAAAAGCAAGAAGAAGAAATAAACTGCACAATTTTAAATACTTTTATCCACTTTAGAGATGAAATTTTGAGGGGTGCCAGTAAAGCTTGGGGTACTATGAATGTAGCTAGCTCGCATTAGCCTCAGTCATGCTGTCAGAGCGAGTTTGTGAAAACGTGCATAATGCAACACCTAGAAGAGAAGTTTTGAGGAAATTTAATTCTTTTTTTACAACCAGAAGTTTCCATTAAAACTGGCTTTATGTTGAGATTGTGAAAAAATTCTATCATAACTGTTTGGTTTTGTGAAAATACAGACATTTTCATCACGTATACTCTGCACCACAACAAAGAAAAACTTAGATTTTCATGTTATTCTGACTGTGTTTTACTGCTCCGGCCCTCTCAAGGTGAAACCGGGCTCTATGTGGCCCCTGAAATGAAATGTGCTTGACATCCCTGCCGCAGCTGATGAAACAAGTAAAGGTGGGAAGTAAACCTTGAGTTGCAGGGATCCACATTAAATGGGATTTTAAGCTTTAGCCTTCACACACACTTGGCCTTCTCAAAACTACCTGCCTGGTTATGAAACAATGGCGCCTTCCTGCTGCCTGCCTGCGCCTAATGTGATTAATTCAACATAAATAAGAAGTTGACCTTGTTGCCTGTGGCAGCAGCTCTTACTGAGTTACAGTTTCCTGTTTTATGCTGTTCTTCCTCTCACGTCTTCAACCTGCATCTGATTCACGCCAACACGTGCAGCGAGTTCAGATCGCTTCTGAAAAGATTTCAAATGTTTTTCTTGAACTTGTGTCGCCGCCGCCGCCGCCGTCGTGCGGTGACGTTCACACAGTGAGTCAATAAATATGAGGTTCTGATCAGTTTCAGTGAGTTTGTTAGTGTTTCTGCTTTCAACTCGGGGTGGATTCCCCCCGGTCAGGATCGAGTCCATGCAGCATATATCAGGCCATGCTGGATTGTCACACGAAATGGGTATTATTTCCTCAAGGCACAGCAAAGAGACGCGAGTAACAAACTACAATCTGTTAACATTCGGTTTCGTCAGAAAGACTTTGACCCGTCGCAATGAAAGTGGAACAGAAAGCTCGCAAACAGCGGACGTGTTCAACAGAAATGAAAGGATAAAGACGTTAATGCGTATTTCGTTTATACAATGTAATCCACATGCAGCTGACTGTTGAAAGCTGGTTGTTTTCGTATGATGGTGTTTTGATTCTACCATTTGCATCAGAAACATGTGAAAACTAAAGAAATATTTGACCAAATAAGCTACCAATAAATAATTCTGAGCCACTGTGGTAACAACATGAATCTATTTCTGAAATTTATACAAATAAAGGATGGAAACTGATCAATTTCAGGGCGTAAATATCAATATTTTATATCATTTAGCTAAAGAAATGAAAGGATTTTGCTCTGCTCCCTTCAAAATGTTGAGAATCCAGGATGTGCTTCTGGCTGCTAACCACTGATCCCACTCTCCCAGAGTTAGAAATCCTCTCATCTCAAACTATTTCACACATTCTGTGTCCAAAGATAAGCTAAGCTAACACACAACTACATCCTTCTTACTCTTCCCTCCTGACTTTAGCCAAGAAAAACAAAATGAGTGCATTCAGAATAATGCCAAACAATTAAAAAATGAAAAAGAAATGAAATCCCACACTCAAAAAACAACACATAAAGATAATATTCTGATTGAGAGGGGACATTTCTGCAGAGTCCCGAAGCACGATATCGACGACACTGAAAATACTGTAGCAAAAATAGCAACTTCCAGTCGGTCCTGGTTACAGCGGAGCTGCGGGTTGAGTCGAGCTGCGCGAGTGTCTGAGGAGAGGCGTACATATATTACAGTACATCTCCCGGTTACATTCGGCCCTCCGTCTGTCTGCTCTCTCACTGCAGATGGCTTCACAACTCGCCGGCCTCACCCTCAGAGGGAACCAGATATCACCACCCGGGCCCGGACCACTCTGCCAGTCTGCCGGGGCAGGCCTGCTCACACCGCCCACTCCGGCGGGAACTTTCACCTCCGCTGGCGTCCAAGCGCGCCCCCCTTCCCCTCATCGCAGAGCCACCCCGACTTGGAGCTTGCAGATAAAGCCTTGAGATGTTCGGGAGGCGTCGTGATGTGCGCGGGCGGATTTGGCGGGTCTATTCCTTCGTTGGCGGTCTGGTCTCGGGGTCTGAGGCAGCTGAGTTGGAGTCTGAGGTCAGCGGTGAAGACGCAGCATTACGAGTCGGCGCTCCACATGTGGACGTGGGTCTGGGCGGCCGGGGGTTACTGGTAGCCCACGGGGCTGTCCATGAGCGGGCCGGAGCAGTACGGGTCCGGGGGGTCCTGCAGCTCGGTCTCGCGGGTCTGGGCGTGCTCCCCGTCGCCGTCCTCCTCCTCCGCCGCGCCGTGGCCTGAACTCTGGGAGCTGGCCATGGCGCCATAGCTGTGGTGAGCCGGGGAGGGCATCGGAGTCAGAGCCAGCTCCGGCTCCAGCAGCACGGACGCCACGAAGAGCTGAGGGAGGCAGATCAACAGACGTCAGACACGTCACCACCGTGACGGCGGGTAGATCACTGGATTCACAGATGAGCTTTGAGTTTACAGAGCGGAGCGGCACCAACGCTCAGATCAAACATCATAATGTGGAAGAGCGGCGATTTACCAAGGATGAGCTCCACTAACAGACCACACACTTATTACTGATTATATTTTACAGATATTACAAAGGGCTCCACAATGGACGATGTGATTTACAGTATTTGAAAAGGTTTATGATTATTTTTAAATGGTTTGAAAAAAAAAAACTGCAGATCTGGTGGGAAAGTATTTCCTCAGCTGGCTCCTTTTTATCTGCAGATGTTTTCATAAGATCAATTCCTTTTTTGTTGTTTCCAAAATCTGATTTATTTGCTACAATGACTTGATATTTGATAACTTCCTCTACCAATCACATCTGATTTGTTCTCAGAGCTCTGTTCATTCACTCCATGATGAATGCAAGAGGCCGTTTCCAGCAGATCTTTATCGTGGAAACGCAGCCTAAAGCATGAAAAACCCTCAGTGTGGAAAAACAGTAAATCATCTGTAAAATACACACAAGGAGAAAGTTCATTCATGAGAATGCAGCTTAACGCACTTCACGACCTCAGTAAATCAGGAGCAAAACCTGCAACTGCAACAACACCCGCATCGTCATGTGATTAGTTTGTCCTCAAGAACATTTAAACCCATTAGAATCCACCCGTCTGTCTGATTCTACTGAATTCCCATAAGCAGGTAGAGATACTGTACACTGGAGGCGGTGGTGGACGTCACGGCGCTCCTGTCTGCGTCGGTGAACGTCCCCTCGGCCGGCTGGTCGGACATCTGGAACAGAGACGCTGGTTAAACTGGAAGTTTCACTCTCGGCTGTTAAACCGGTGACTTTCAGCGGAGCTCACCTGGTAACTGGTCGACTTGTCCGGCTGCTTTCTAAGGCACAAGCGGAGGAGATAGCAGGCCATGCAGGAGATCAGAGACACTGAGGTGAAGAGGGTGATGGGGTGGATCGGACCTGGGGGGAGACGCAAGATTTACCTTCAAATTAGTGACAAAGACGTTCAGCTTCGCAGCAACAATATAATATAGCACTGAAGCGAATGATATTAAAGTCTTTGTGCATGAAATCTCAAATCCAGGCTTCAGTTTTCTATTTCTTTTTTTTAATCATCATTTCTTCCCTCAAACAAGGCAATCAGGGAAGCGACCCCTCCCTTGTGGGCTGCCTGTGGTTTTCACACCACTCTAACATGCCTGGCAGGTTGTGGAAACTCTGACACGATGGAAAAAATGCGGCGGTTGAATACCTAGTCTGAGCACAGAGAAGAAGAGCAGCCAGAACATGCAGAGGATGGGCGCCACCATGACCTGGCTGATGGCCGCCCGGTGGATGCGCTGGTTGAGCTTGGTGGGAACGTATGCGTAGTAGATGTTGTATCGGTCCACCATGTGCTTCAGGATCACGTAGAGCAGGCCTGCAGGGGCACAGGAGGCAGGCAGCTCACGACTCACACCTCATACTGCTAAAACAACACTGCTGTGGTCCATTTACTTTTTTGTGTTCTGTAGTACTAATGCTTGAACACTGCAAAAAAAAAACAAAAAAAAAAACAAAAACAAGACAAAGCAAAACTCATTATATGCCAAATTCAATCATGCAGTGGAATTTCGTGTGGGAATGATTAATAAAACCAGTCTGGCCTGTGAACGGCCGCCAGATGTTTGAACCGGAGAACAGAGGAATGAACAATGAAGGAAAAGTTGCATGTTAGAGACAACAAATGCAGTTCTTGAAGAGATATTTCCTTTTCTCATGTTTTCTGCCTCCTTATGAGGATATTTAAGTTGCCAAGTCTTTCTTCTACTGCTTCCTCCAGTTTCTAGAAAATTACTCCCAGACCGGACTCAATCATAAGCACAACTTTATTCAGATTGGAGGACTTGTTTCGGTGATATGCCACAAATACCCCGAGACTCAGATTATAAACGCAAGGAATCAGGACTACAGAGAGATTTATGAACTGAAGAACGTAAATCTTGAGTATAAATGCAGATATTACCACGTGGGTGTAAAAATGTCGTTTTCTGATCCTTGTCTGGTGCGAAATGTTATTTTATGTGTTTCTCATGTGACGATGTTTGTTGCGAAGAGTTACAGTCTGATGGGAACACGTGGACTGAGCACAGCTCAACAATACGGCATGTATCATTTCTTCTGCTTCTCTCCAAAATCTTCTGGATATTTGGATATTTTAGTGCCGCGAACTTGCTCAGTTGAATTTGCTAGTTAATAGTAAGTCACTGTAACAGAAAAAGTCTCAAAGCATTCTGTAATACAGCCATAAACAAAACGAAAAGCAAAGATGAGAAAGACAGAAATAAAACGATGAGGCTAAAAGGTTTCTAACAGAACATGAAGCATAAATCAGACGAGGAATAAGAATGAATGAAGTAAAAAAAAAAAAACACATTCTAGGTATATTTTTATTATATATTTTTTTTTAATTTTGAAGCCATTTTAGAGATTTTTCCCTCTTTTTTCCTGCCATTTTATTCAGTTTATGCATCATGGCTGTTAAAGCCATTTTATTTTATTCAGCTGTTTTCAGCCTGGAGATTCTTGGAAATAAAATAAAAAAAAGTAAAACGTCAAATGTTCTGTAGGTTTCGTGGCGCCGCTCCAGAGCAGCTGCAGAGCTACATGTGGCTGCAGAGCTGCAGGTTGCAGACAGTTCAGTTCATCTCAGATGGAATATGAAACATCCAGACCTCTGAGGTCCTCAGGACGAGGTTTATTAAATGTTCCCAGAGTCAGAAGAAACGAGGTGAAGCAGCTTTTAGTTCCTCTGCTCCTCACACTCACTGCGCTTAAATCAGAACTTAAAACACTGTTATTTGCTCAGGCTTTTCAAGGTTTTGATTATTTTATTACCTACTGTAATAGGTAGTGTCTGAAGACATGTCACGTATCTCTTTTTGCCCCCGACTGGATTTATTCAACAGAACTTTGTAGAATTATGTAACTGAATCCAGCTAAACGAGTGTCTGACTGCAGACACGTCACCGCTGTGGCTCCCCGAGCGAGGCCCGCTTTCCCAAAACTGCTCTCTGCGCCCCGTGAAATCGCTGCCAACTGCTGCTTAAAGATGGTAAAATGCAGAGGACGAACTCTGCGATACATTCTGTGACGAACGCAGGATTCTTGGCACGGCCGGCTCTGCCCGAGGCGAGTCTAAAAAGACTGAAAAGTGCAGGAAGCAACACGTGTCATATATACATGGAAGCAGATGTGGCGTGTATGAAAGGGGCCTTCCGGACTGCAGATTAGGCTGCAAAAGTAAATATAAGCTTGGTGAGCTCTGGGCAGAGACAGGAGCAGAGTGGGCGTCTGGCTCGCAGCTCGCTGCGTCTGGGCGTCTGGGCCTGCAGGAGCAAATTCACACAGTCTGCATCGGGCTGGCAGGCAGGAGCGGAGCGTGAGGTTACAGTAAGAGGAGGGAATGAAGGAGGGGGGGTTCGGACGGAGGGTTCGACGCCACGCCGCTCACCGAAGGGTGTAATGATGGGACACGTGATGCTGTAGGTCATGCTGACGGCGAAGATGCACATGGTCCAGGCGTACTCCAGGCCGAACTGGAACTCATAGGCTTGACTCTGCAGACAGAAACACAAACACGGCCGGCTTCTTTAAACCGTCCCGATCGAACCGCACGCCAGAGCGCCAAGACAAGCAAGCGAGGCCCCGCGCGCCGACCCGCTTCACATGGATCCGCTCGGCCTGGGACTTGGCGAAGCAGAGGCGGAGGGCGTAGACCGTCAGCGCCGGGATGCGCAGCAGCTCCATCGCCGTGCCGATCAGGCTGGACGTGATCACGTAGTTCACGAAGAACGCCCCGTTGTCCGGAAGGAACACGCATCTGCAGAGAGAGGAAGACCATCGCTTGGCTGCTGCCCTTCATCCGTTTGCAGTTCAGGTCTTTTTTGTTCAGGATTCATGTAACTGAAGAAGTGACTCTTACTGGAATTTCACATTCTTATCATCCAGAAAATGAACGTCGAAGAGCCAAGTGAAGAACAGGTCCAGACTGGTGGGAAGAAACAAGAGGATGGAGTGTGTGAATACATGCAAAAGAGCAGATAGTGCATGTCTGGTGAAGTTCTTTGCAAAGAGGATTTATTTGGATCTGCAAGGCTTTCTTCCTGATTGAACTCAGGCCTTTGCTGTGAAGACGTACCTGGACAGTCCCAGCGAGGGCAGGATGATGACCATGAAGACCAGCAGTAAGAAGCACTTGTGCATCGTCACCTGGTTCTCACCGGACCTGCGACATTAAAAACACGAAGAGTCCACATCTGAGAGAGGAAGACCGGCCGGCTCGACTCGCGCTGGACGGCACCGGCGAGACTTTTCCGCACAGTAAACAGCGGATGAGCGTTCACACATCACGCCTGCACAGCGCGCCTGTGGAGGTGGTTTATGTAAAGATGGGGGGCTTATAGGTGCTGCGTGAGGTTCTCTCCTCGTGCACGGTGGTTCTGCTGCTCCTCCTGCTAGAGGAGCGGCGCACGGTGGCTACTGTGCATATCATTATCCTCGCAGGGAATCTCTATGACAACCTGCCCAGAATAACAGGGAAGAGTGACAGAGTTAAGAAAAAAAAAAAAAAAAAAGAGAAAGAGATGGAACAAATACAGAGATGAGAGGAAGACGAGCCGCGACTCGGGGGGCAGGTGAGTACCTGGTCCAGTGGGATTCGAAGAAGGCGGAGTAGTAGACGATGAAGGGCAGGAGCACGGAGAACGCCCACAGCAGGAGGGTCGGGAAGAACTGCGTAACGACCGGGCTCTGGAACACACAGCAAGCAGGGCGAGCTGATGAAACGAGGCGGGGTCACGGCGAGGCGCCGGGTGCGTGGAAGAAGTGCTCTGGGCGGCCGAACCCTCAGGCTCTCCACGGGCCTCGTGACGTTGAACTTGTCCATGGTGTTGACGATGATGGCGGGAGTGGTGAGGAAGAAGAGCAGCAGGAAGAGGAGGATGTTGAGGAGGACGCAGCGGAGCCACCAGCGAGAGCCGCACACCGACAGGTTCTCCCTGGCGACCGCAACAACAACAACAACAACAACAACAACGGCGAAAATGATGAGCCTCAGCCCAGGATGGGTACCAAACACTCCGCACCCTCACATGACAGCCCTCACGCACTGAGCACGAGTCCCCGCTCAACCCCGCAGCCCCACCGCTGCTCCAGCGGTCTGGTTAGTGACAAAAACACACAAACACGCCGCGGCCGCTCAGGCGTGAAGCACAAACAGCGAGCGCTAGCATCTCCTGGGTTAATCTCCCATACATATGCATCACTCAGCCCGTTACATAATCTCACTGGGACCGGGCTGCATTCGCTTTCCAAAGATAAGAAATATCCACTGTAGCAAATCCAATCAGGGACCGAGCTTTGGAGGATGCTGGGATCGGTTACACAAAAGCAACAACACAGCGATACATCTTACATTTGGCGATTTTGTTTTTCGACTTTCACAAAGCGACAAAAAGCCTGATGTCTGCATGAAGTTTGTTTCCTCTCTTCTCTAAATAAACTGAGCCTTGTTCTGTCATTATAAACTAATGCTGCACACGCCAGCGTTATTAAAACCCGCTGAACTCCGGAGGTTTCCAGAGATGCCAAAGAAGTCAGGCTTAATGACAGGGAAATGTGTTTAAATGATGCACAAGTCATGCAAAATTGAATATTACACTGAATGTGTGTTTGTGCGGGTTTCCTCCGGGCGCTCCGGTTTCCTCCCACAGCCAGACGACCGGCAGGCCAGGCTGATACATTTCATCCACTCGAGGTGTGAATGTGAGTGTGAATGCACGTCTGCTCAGCCTCTTGTGCAGTGCATGCTGGGATAAAAGCGTGGATTACTGACTACCTGACAGACAGCAGTTTGTTCTCAAGGGGTTTTAAACGCTTCAAGGGAAATGATACGACTCCAGCATGGAAACATTCCACTGGTTCAGATTTCCCACTCATAGACACTTCGAGAATTGTTGGATTGCATGAAGAGGAAGAAAAATTTGAGCATCCAGAATCCATTAATGGAAGACCTGTGCTTCGTTCTGAAAGCTGGTTTGAACTACCTCTCCTCCAATTCCCCTTTGGAATCCGCTTTTTAAGTTTTACTGAAGAGAATTGATGCTGTTTCAGGTGAAAAGTGTGATCAAACTACACATTTATTATCTGTTCATTTAATTCAGTTCAAGTTCATTCCTATATCACCAAATGCAACAAGACACTTTTACAGAGAAAAACCCAACGATTTAACATGAGCAAGGAAAAGAAAAACGTTTCATTTTTTAAGCCAATAAAGAAAGCCCGTCCTGAACCAAAATGTCCTGGAAAAGAGAATTCATGCTTTGACCAGGTCAAGGTCAGACTGTTGGTCTCAGTCCTCCTCTTCCTCCTTCACGTCTCCAAAATGCTGCTGTTCACTGTTTACTTGTATACATGAACATATCACTTCATTTCCGACTTCCAAATTCATTTAATAATAGATTTAAACCTCTTATTTAAATCTCATTCAAGGCCTTGGTCCACCTCGATACAGTCATCAGGTCAGCTGATGCTTGTGTGCATATTCTTTATAATGCTTTACAGATTGGTATTCAACGCTATTTGTATTTTTTCACACAGATATTTTTGAGCACTTGCAGTTTTCATTGCACAGAAAGTCCTATTTAACTTCTCTTCTTCTGTTTATTTGCATGCGTGCACTTCGGCCCTGCGAGGGACGGAGTTGTCCCCATTTCTTGTAAAAACCTCTGCTCTTTAGATTTCCTGTTTAACTCCGGTCATCTGCAGAAATCCTCAGATGACTCTGCAGTGTCGGGGCGTGTCGGCTTTGGACAACAGTCTGACTACAGGCAACTGGTGGACCGCTTTGTGGCCTGGTGTGGGAACAACCACCTCTACTTACGACCCAAAAAAAAAAAAGGTTGTGGACTTTGGTGGATTAGGACTAACAAGACCATCTATATCCTGGTAAAGAGGTGATGGACAGCAACAAGTGGAAGTGCATCTTCTCCACACGACAGAATCCTCAGCTTTACTGTGCTTCAAAGTTTTAATTATCCTACAATCCTAAAAATATTATCTGGTATTTTTTACATTTTGTGAAAGAATCGTGGAAAAAATAAATAAATGGAGGGTAAAAAAATGGAAATTATTAATTACAAAACATTACCAGACGACATATAAAGACTTGGCAAAAGATTTTAGTTCAAAATAATTCTAACTAGAATATTTAATCACTTCCCACAGTAGTGTAGTGGTTAGCACTCTCACTCCAAAGAGAGAACAACCAGGTTAAGACTTGGAGGCCTTTCTGTGTGGAGTCTGCATGTTCTCCCTGTGCATAGATGACTTTTCTTTGGCTACTAACTAAGATTTGTAAATATTGTGTAAAGACATGCATTTGAGGGTGATTGTCGCTGAATTATGATGGTCTGGTGCCTCTAGGCAGCTGGAAGAAGGTGGGCTGAATCTGCACACTCCCCCTGTTCTTTACATAACTTTATTTATGTTTCAAATGCCACCCGATGGGAAAAACACATCCACAAGCGTCAGATCCAGCGCGCAGTTTGGAATATTTTAAGGTGCACTAAGATTTCAGTGTTTCTGGTGGCTACGTTAAAGAGCCTGATCTGCTTCCTGCCGTTCCCTCTGCTGTTATTCCTCGTATGCGGCTCCCAAACTAAGTGGAGTTTTAACCCTCTGTGTTGGTTTTTATTTGGACACTAAAGTAACTCACTGCACCACCTAGTGGTAGACAGTGGTATTACAAGAGTCATGCTGCGCTACTTGATGACTTTATTATTTTGGTTAATATCTCAACACAGACGTTTTTTCAGATTACGTCAAACACTTTGTGCTGCATTTTACTGCAGGAAAAGTGCTTCATCAATAAAAACGGACTGATTATTGTTGATACTGAATCTGTCTCAGGTAAGATTCACCGTTGCTGATATTTTGTATTTACTTTCATTCTCCTGATACTGAAAACTGTCATTGTGTGGCTGTTGTTAAGTCTGAGACGTTGGAATTCCCTTGAAGGACTTTCATGCCGTCATGTCTGCCCCGTGTTACCAACATGTAGCAACTTTTCCTCGGCGCTGGGAGGGGAGAACCATCATCTCAGCGGCAGACCACAAAAATACATGCGAACTGCACATGATGCAGATGAAGTAATATGGATTTATACTCATGAATATGGTCATTCTTTCCCCCACCAGCAACCACACAGTCTGTTTGGTAAACCCTTCTTATCCGAAGGCCAACAAAACAACAGCTGTGTGAGTTATTGTGACGCCGCTTTTACTCACCAGATGATGTCAGTTGGAGCCGGGGCGTAGCTGACGCCCCACTTGTGCGACTGCACCACGGTGGTGATGCTGGACTGCTGGGGTCTGCGGCGGCAGTGCACACGGCCGTAGTCCTTCACGATGCTGCGGGGATCGAGGTAACGTTCGTGCAGCTTGACGTCCATCTCTTTAAAAGATGAGAGAAGTGTTTTGTGTTTTTTTTTTACTCACACAGCCGTCATCCTCTCGTCACGGAAGGTTACGAAGGCGATGCCCAGCCTCTTCATGGAGATGCGGTTCTTCTCGGCATTAAACTCATCCGTGCGCTTCTCCTCCAGTTCACTGTAGTACTGTTCTGCATCCACCTGCAGAACAAAGTTAGAGCTATAAACACACAACAGAAATGTCTCACTGTGTGCTGAATGGGTCATGACTCTTGTAAAACAGATCTTTACTTCAGAGGGACTTTATATTGGCATAACAATGAAAATACTTTTCCTGCCACTCAGTTTTCTGGACCTAGGTTCTAATGCAGTTACTAGATTTACTTAATTTTGCATTGCAGTGCCATCCAGTGGCGACACCTCTTCTGTGCAGTGCAAATGCGCTCAGAATTCATGAACATTGAATAATTCCAGTAAGGATTACCTTCTCAAATCCACATATGTCGCAGCAGAATATCTGAGCACAGGGGTGCGTCTTGATCATGATTTTACCCTCTTTCTGGGCTTTCGTGGCAAAATACAGTCGGCCTTTCATCGCTTTCCGTCTGAAGAGCACGAGATTTACAGAATGAGACGACAGGAGCCACAAGATCCTAAAGTTGTGTGTGTTTGTCCACTGTGTGAAAGCTACTGCACCTCTCCAGGTCCAGCCTCATCAGTTTGTGCACGTCAAAGCAGAAACGGATGTCAGTGACGGTGCAGCTGGGGTACGCCTCGCTGTGGAGACGTGAAGGAAGGACGCTGATTATTCCTGCATCGCCGGTGAGTTTGTTAAACTGTAAAGACAGTGACACATGCAGAGTGATTCCGCAATGAAAAAGAGAAGGAAACGTGTTTACTGGAAGTGTTTGGTGATGAGTCCCGGGTCTGAGATCTCTCTGGGTATGCAGGTTATCATCAGCGTCCTGGCAACCTGCAACACACAACATGGAGTCATCGGCAAACATGAGGTCTCGATATTATGTTTACTTTCTACGCTTAATTAATACATTATTTCTTCAGTTCTGTATCTGGTTTCATGTTAGTGTCCGTGTCTACCTTCTCTTCACTACCTGAGTTTCCACGAGTCTCATTCAGAAACGCTCCCTGGTGTGTATATAAAGGGTTCAGTCTATCTGATCGACCTCGTTTTAGCCAAACTAAAACTGCTGAGTCTAAAAAAAAAAATGTCCAAATTGACATGATAAGATGGAGTCTGCGCCGTGAAGGGCGGCCAGGCCGTGGCGGTTAACGCTGACATGACGGTGACAGACCTTCTCATCTTCTCTGTATTCCAAGCGGATCGAGTGGTGAGCCATACACAGCAGTGTGATGATGAAGTAGACCAGAGCGAAGATGCTGTGCAGCCACAGAAAACTGTCCCTTGGAGGCACAGAAACAAACACAACGGTTATAGATAGCTCCGGTTTTTTCACGGTTCTGGCCTCGCTGATGAAACTTGATGTCATGGCTGCAGTGCTGGACTTACTTTGCACTAACATTGGCCAGTGTTGTTCTTCCAAAGTTCTCTGGACTGTCTCCTGTAGATATAATGAAGCATGACAGAGACCGAGTCATTTGGACTTCTGTGAAGGAAACTGCTCCTTTATTTTATTTCTGGATGGAGGCTGAGGCAGAAATGATGCAATGCCACTATTCAGAGAAAATGTCTTCCTGTCTAATTTCCATGAATTATCTATCATCTGAATGAATTTTGCACAAACTCCCAGACTGCGACCTGGCAACCCTTTGTTTGCAGTTTCCAGGGCTTCCTGTGTTGGTTTGTGTCGCAGCGAGGGTGACACACTGGTAATAAAGTCGCTCCTCACCCCAGCCCTGACACCTCCACGTGGACGGTGAGACAGGAAATGAACCACTTTCTATTTCCTACAACCTGACCTGGAGAAGGACTCGCTGAGTTTCCACTGGCCTGCTGGTAACTCCCATTCAGATGAAGTGGAGCCTTTATGCATGTAAGTATTGCTTTTACCTCCGGAGTCCTGCAGGACGATGTTTTTTCTTAAAACCGCAAAGCGTTTAAAGCGAAAGCATTTAACGATCCTCTGCTGCGATTGTGTCTGTGTGGCCCGCACCGCTCTTCCTACGAGGTGCCCCGTCTGCTGAGGTTAAGGACACCCCTTCAAACAGTCTGGACCATCATGAGAAGGACTAAAATACCCAGAAGGTTCCCGGAAAAGTTGACCGGCAGGATCACGGCCAAAGACAGCAGGGAAACCACCGTCATGAGCAGGATGATGTGACGCTGGAAGGACAGGTACGTGACGGCGTCGATGCCACATTTACTGCGGATCTCCTCATCCCTGCAGGAAAGAGAAACAGAAGGAACACTGAACATCCCAAAGCCTCTATATCAGGGGTGACAAATTCATTTTAGCTCAGCGTCCGAATAAAGTCCAGTCTCTTGAGTATTAAAGTCGATATTAGCTGATTATAAACAAGGTACACAAGAAAGCTGGTACAATCATGGAGAATGATCAGATGATTCTTGGCTGCACAGTTACTGCAGACTTCAGTGTGCAAGATCTCACACAAACAGGCTCTCATGCTAATGCTATTTAATTTGCATCAACCTTGTAATAAAACTTTGACTGCTGGGCCCTCAAACATGAATTTTCGACAAAAACCAGCTGTAGTGACAGTCAGAGCTGCATCTCAATCCAGATGATGTACGCAGCCCGGACGGGCCGGCCCACAGCTCCTAAGTCATCATGAGTAATAGTGGCAGCACCACTTTGGTGTCAGAAGCTGTGGTTTAGCAGGCGGGAGGCTCAGGAAACCCAGTGTCATAAAATAGAACAAAAAAAAAAAAAAAAAAGAAGAAGAAGGAGAAGCAGAAAAAAATGGCATGAAAAAAGAAGTGGTGCATGCTGGTCTCACGGCGGCCCACACATCGAGAGCTCGCAGGGTGGGTTTGCTCTTTCCCCAGAGATCCCGGTGAGAGCCGGTGGTACGAGAGCTGAGAAAACAGAGGCACCCAAACTCCACCACAATACTATGGAAACCATGGATACCGTGGAAAAGGCTTTTTCACTGCTCTAAATCTGTTGTGTGCAGTCAGACTCCGGCAAGTGCAAATATCCACTGGGGGGGAAGAAGCCGTGGCACCAGCGGTCGCACCAGTCCAGACTCGTTTGTTTTCGCTGCTAAATGAGATATAACGCAAGGCTTTACATTCATGGTGACGTCAGCTCTGAGGACAGGCGGCCAATGAAACGACGGAGGCTGAAATGAGGAGAGGATGGAATAATTACGAGGGCAACTGCTTTGTGTTTACTTACTTCATATGGTAAAGAGACGAGAGCCACGAGCAGAAGCCCTACAGGGAAGAAAAGAGCCACAAAACAGCTGATTAATTGGTTATTAAAGATATATGGATGCCAGTCTGCATGCACCACATCTGGCTTGCTGCGGCCGCCATTTGCATAGTAACACGGTCTGCAGGGTGACACCAAGATTGATGTTTAATAGGTCTAGCCTGGAGCTGTAATCACTTTACTGCAGCCTCAGCTCTGTGTAGGCACAGGGCGATGACTCCAGTCTGACTCTTTGACTTACACTGTTATAAACATGCAGGGAGTGACCGCAGTCTATCACGCAGGTGTCATGCTGTTGCAGACCGTCTCGCTGAGTCATGACCCAAACTTTCCTCGTGCGACCGTTTACACAGTGCAATCTCAGACAAGTGGACTGCCGTTATGGGATTTCGACAACAAGCAATCCATCACTGGCAAATGAGAAGTGACAGGGTGGTATCAGTGGTGTAAACAAAAGGCAAACAAGAGCAGGCAGGCTGCCCAAGGTCAGTGTTGTCGCTGATGATCCGTCCGTCGACGCATCGTCTTTACCATTATTATCCAACTTAGGGAGATGATCCCAGCTGGCTTTCTCCGATCCTGCAATAAAGCGCGCTAAACTCAAGACTGGGCTTTCTGTCTGCGTGGGATTTGCAGGCGATTTACTCAGAATGACACCATGAGAGACATCGTGCGCATGCAGGAGCGTTTAAATGAGGGCTTGGCAAGCTTTAAACCAGGGGTGTCAAACACATTCTGGTTCAGGTGCAATTTCATCTTGAGTGGGCCGGACAACTAAAATAAAGGCAAAATAACCTTAAATTTAAACTCTTTCTATGTTGTGGCGCAGAGTATGCATGACGAAAATGTCTATATTTGCACAAAAGCAAACAATTACCACTGAAAATGGCTACAATCTCAACATGAAGCCAGTTTTAATGAAACCTTCTGGTGCAAAATGCAGCGAAATGTCCTAAAAAATTCTCCAGTGCAGCAAGCAGAATATCTGCCGGCTCCTGAAACTCAGCGTTTCTCCACCATAATTATTCTCTCAGAGTAATTAAAGGTGCCCCGCGGCGTTTGGAGCTGCTGGTCGCTCAGTGGAAACGCGTCTGCTCGAGTGGGCCCGTTTAATGTTTGGGTGTCTTCCAGCCTCATGAGCATCAGGCTGAGAACCCGCTGACCGAGAGGGCGAGGCGTGTCAAGTGTCACGTTTTGCAGCATCTCAGGGACTGTCCCATCGTAAAACTACACAGAAACAATTAGCTATAAACTTGTGTGTGCAATAAAAAAAATAAAAATAAAAAAACTTCTTCAAGGTTTTTCAACTGCTGCGCTCAGGACTGAACTCAGCGGAGGAGTTTTACATCGTGCGCCGTGACTCCATGCAGGTCGTGGAGGTGAAGAGGGAAAGGAGCCAGTGGATGGAAAAGATGAAGGTGTCTCAATAATTAGGTCAAAACTTTACGAAATCTCCACATTTTCTCTTAGTTTTAGTGCGAAATATGTGAGTACAGGTTAAAAGTGTTACTGAAATGTCCTCTCAGCAACATATTTCACAGTTTTCACACAGTTTTCTTACTCATGTTGACAAAAGCCTGTTGCTTCTGGGGCTGAAGGATTTCCTCTCCCTTCAGCATTTCTTCCTACAAGCTGTCATTCGTTCCCCTTTACAATGTGATGTCTGCCTTTTATTAGCAGCTCACATGTTGGCCTGTATCTGTGTGGGGCCGACGCATTAACATAACGCAGCCTTTAACTGGGCGTCCAGCCTTCACCATCACAAACACATCCTCCATCTTAACTTCACCCTAATTCTACCCTCAGCTTAAAGAAACATGTCATAAGTGAACCCTTAAAAACATGCGGGGGACGAAAGTTTGGCCCTAAAAAGCAGGTCCGGCCCCTTGAGACAGGCCTCAAACACACACTCACACTTGCAATAATTTTCCTCAGTCTCACGTTAACCTCAACCACAACCAAACTCTGACCCCTCGCTAACCTTAAACTAACCCCACCCTCAGTCTGACCTTCACGGCTGAGGTGCTTCTGCTCAGAGCCTGTTCGTGAATTCACATTTAGATTAAACAGACACGGGAGGCCTTTCCCACTGTTCTGGAAATGAAGAGCTAATCAACAGCCGATCACCTGTGTGTGTTAGAGACCTCAGTTTCAGTGTGGCTCCGGCCATCGCAGGGATTTTGTCACGCACATGCATATTTCTTGTTCAAACACAGTAAAAACATGTGGAGTGAGAATGTTTGGAGCCGTGTCTCGCCTCAGGTTTCACAGTCCTGCAGAAACCGGACTGAGCGTATGTCTGCTGTTCCCATGTAAATACATTAAATATTGATAAACAAGTCGCATGTGAGGCAAACTGTCTGGAGCGACAGAGGGTGTTTTTTTTAAATGTATTTCAAAAGGTTGTGTTTACATTGACTCTGAGCAGCGTTGTCTTGTGAACGGACACGCAAAGTTTTTCCTTTTCGCTTGGAAACGTCGAGTAAACGAGGCCTGAACGGGACGATTGACAGAACTCACCATGTCCTTGGTGTCGGAGTCGGACGGGCTGGACTCAGAGGGAGACTTCTCTTTCTCACTGGGTTCTCCATAAAACAGGGACGTCAGGCTGAAGAGAGAAAACAACACACAAAAAGCCAATCATCACAAAACGACATAATGTAAGAGCGTCTTAAAAACACGCATCGTGGTTGAGTCTGATCCCGCCGCTGCTGCACGGTCGGGCTCGTGCTCGTTTTCTCCGCTGACAGCTCAGATTAAGCAGCCTAATTGAATCAGTTTGAGAGAAGACGCGCAGATGCTTCGTGCCCCGGAGTGCCGTGAAGCTGCCGTCGGTCAGGCGGCAATAATCAAGCCCACACTCCCCAGGAGAGGAGATCCAGGTCGAGCAGAAGGAAAAAAACTGCTGCAGACTCATGCAGACGGCCGAGCGGACCTGGAGTCATTTCACCGGCTCAAAGCTTTCGTCAATAAATATGAAGCGACACATGATTAATCTCTGAATGGTACAAATGTTGTCTCCTGTCTTACCCTCATATCAGCGTACACAATCCTACAACACTGTCTGCTTTTTGTTGCATTATGTAAAATTTCTGTTTATATAAAATCCAATAATTGTCAGAATGATGTTGTGTGAAAAACAGTTTGATGGTTTTCTGCTGGTATATCCAAGAAAATCAATAAGTTTTCAACTTGCTAAAAATTGTTTGGAGTTGTAGTACGCATTTATGCCACAAGGTGGTGCATTGAGTAGTTTAAAGAGGAGCACAACACAACAATTAGGCATTAAAAATAATGATAATAAGACAGACTATTGATTGCAATTAATCGGTTCATCAATAATGGAACATCATCCAAAACACTGCAACTATCAAAAACAGCAGAAAACTGTAAAAGCAAAGGAAAATGTAAAGTGACTCCACACTGCCACCTGATGTATAGCAGAGGAATGACTTAAATTTCACATAGTGCCTCTTTAACGCTCATCTTTACAGCATGTTTTTCCAGAGTGAAGCTGAACCAGCGGCCACAGGCAGTGAGGGGAAGTCATAAAGCAGAAAGGACAAATGAAATGTAGACTTTCCCTTCTTTATGAGCTCATAAGGGAAAATATACAATAACACCAGCTTTATAGCTGTGTCCGTTACGTTATTTATCAGGACAAAGAGTAAACAGCTCCAGCTTCTCATATGTGAAGCTGCTTAATGGTTGAATGCCGGGTCTGCCGATGGTTTCTGCACTCTGGGTTTAGTACTGAACCAAGTTCAATACTGAAATCTTCCCGTGTGAGCTGGATGTTTTCAATAAGTAGATTTCAGGCAGCTATATACAGTCAGAACCTAATGTCAGAACTTATCTTTATGCATATATCATTAAATTATATGATTCGGTAAAGCATCAGACTCATACACATCACTTAATTGTTTCACTGGCAAAGCCTCACTTTGGGAAAAGGTGAGGATCCTTTGCAACATTTTGCCAAAAGTTATGAAAATACTATTATATAATAAAATGAAACTCAGAATTGAAATGCATTGTTTTATCAAATATCACTATGTAAGAGAGATTTTCTAAAAACTCCTTCCAAGTGTGGTTCTGCAGGTTTCTTCCAGATGAAAGAGGATTTTTCCTCTGCTTACTCATGTGCAATTGTTGGTTTTTCTCTAGGAAAGTATCTTGAAATGACTCTGCTGTATTTGAAGTGACAAAAATAGAATTTAAAAACTATATAAAACTGATTCCTGGGGACGCTCGTACCTTGCAAAAAACAAATCTATATTGATTTCTGTTCTAAAATTGTGTAAAAAATATCAACATGTGCAAATTGGAAGAAGCAATGAGCTCTTTCCATTAAAATAAAGTGTTTGAGACCGGATGAATGAAGCCAGTTTCTGAACAGCTGAACGTCCCCTGTCCCTGAGCGAGTCCAGGCCCAGCAGCAGCCTGCTCTCAGCAGAGGGAGCTGCAGCTCCAGGACTCGTCGCTCCAGATCACATGTCGACGTGGCTCTGGGGCCACGAGGCGGTGGGTTACCTGTCGTTCTCCATGAGCAGGGCCAGGCGGCCGTAGTCCCACGCCGCCTTCCTCAGACAAGAAAAGATGAGCAATAAAAACTGGAAGGCAGAGAGAGAGAGCAGCGGGAGAGGGCAGTTAATTTCTCCGAGGGTCCAGGTGGAAACAAAAACACAGATGTTTGCAGGGTTGAGTCAGAACCGGAATCTGTAAATAAACCTGTGAATGAACAGCAGTGTGGTTTTAATAAGACGCCGTTTCTGCTCAGAAAGATGTTTCTAACTGTCATATTTCTGCACAAACTCAGTTTCATCTTTTCTTTTTACTACACAGGCAAAAATATGTTCAAAACTCAAACGTGTTTTATCTGACAGGTAAAACAAATAAGGCAGCTGTTTTTTTAACACCACACTAACAGTATCTAACACTTTGTTTTACTTTTGCGTTTTTCCTTACACTCTATGAGGACTACTGCAAATTTTACACTATATTTTTGGTGGAAAACCAGACTTTTTGATGTTTTCTTCACTGTATAATATTTAACAGCTGCTGAGAGACACAGACATTAAAAAACTGAATTTTCTTTGCTTTTAGATGCAATTCTTTTAAACTCCACCTATGCACTGCAGCAACATGTCAGAATCAGAGCATTTTCAAAAAGGTTGTGTTTTCAGGGGCTGTGAACGGACCCCCCAAACGCAACAGAAGTTTTGCATTTCCACTTTTAAATCATGTCACATCAGTGGGTCACGCCAGTAAATCCATTATTCTGATCTGAAGAGAAGAAATGCATTGATTTAGGTAAGATCACACAGAGTTGTAGGCAAGGATATCATAGTTTCTTTAAAAAAAAATGGTGCTCATGTTCTCCTGCGGGTCAAATGTCCTCCATTTTGCTCAATTGTCAACCTGAGGCCTCGTTCTAAAGCCTCGACAGGAGTCCACAAACAATGGATTCAAAACAGCCTCGGTAATGAGCCCTGATCTTTCTTTAGTGAATGTGGCGCGGGGTTGTCTTGGAAACTGCTGAAGACAGGTCAGCGTGCACGCACGAGCGCGTGGCGCGCCGTAATGACACACGAGCCCGGTCAATAGTAAGAATAAACCTGAACCGCCTCCGTTTCAACACAAATGGAAAAAACAAACAGGACGGCGCAGTGAGGGAGTGAAAACAAAACAAAACAAAAAACAAGGGCTTCGGTTAAAGAGCGAACGAGCCGGGTGAAATCCCCACGAGCAAAAAACAAGGGCCGGATGAATGCCGACAAATGCAGATCAGGCTAAAAGTGTTAATGGAGGCTTCATTCTAATTGCAGCATTAAATCATTAACTGATTTGAGTGGAGACGACATTTGGTTTAGTGGGAGGGAACGACAACCGAGGAGGAAATCTCCCATTAGGGCCGAGTGATTCATTCTTTAGCGCTCTGAAGTCGTGCATAGACGATGAGGACGGATGAATGGTGAGGCTGTGGTCTGAACTCTGCTGCGTTTCCTTTGCTTCCCGGCTCCTCCCTGTTGTGTTTTCTGATAATCTGTCTTGATGCGTGGGCATGCTCTCTCCTCCAGCCCCGCTGATGATTTATTCTGTGTGATGATGGAACTGATGCAGAGGCGTGCTCCCGTCACCTGGAGGGGAGCGAGCTTTGACTCATGCCTGTCATTAAGACACGGCGCTCAAACCTTCTGTGTTGGCTTGACAACCAGGCCGGGCTAAAACAAGCCAATTAAAGCACGGCCTTGGTAGATGGGGAATGATATCAGTTTGACAAGACCTGACAGTGGAACTGAAGCTCATGACAAGCAAACCTGAAGGACTGTTATTAAGAGAGAAATATGCGCCTCTGCTTTGAAATACAACTCAAAGTGTATTGTAGGTGTCTGAAAGGAAAGCTGGGACACCATTATTAAACTTGACATTCATGACATGAACATAATGAGGTTTAAACTGCATATATAGGCCTCGTTTACACAACGTTTCAAACGAAACGTCTCTCTTTCATGATAAATGTTGACGAGGCTGCCGCATTTCCTACAATATAAGTTGCATCAGTCAAAAAGTGTGTCACAATGAGGTAAATAACATAAATAATTCACATTTACTGACCTTATCCAGATGCTGATCATCCTGGTTCAGCAGACATTTAGTTTGCACTTTGAGTAAAAATAGATTTTATTTAGGTATTGTAACATTCTGTTGTCACACAGTGACATCTGGTGGTCTTAGATGGTACCAGTCTACTTTTGACAAAACCAGCCAAACAACTAAAAGACATTTCAATTTGAGTCGTTTGTAGAGAGGAAAAGCTTTTCATGCTCTTTAAATTGTCTCGAACGCCAGAAGATTTCTTAACTCCATTTAAATTTGAATATTTTGCTGTGAAGCACAGGAAGTTCACGCGTGTTGAGGCTAAGTTTGATTTACATGAGACTCTACACTGCATGAACTCCTCCTTCTCTCTCGATGCTGATACCAATAAAATAAAAACGTCATCTGCGATACAAACACTCAAATACAGCTGAGTGAAAACTCACTGTCAAATACGATTTCTGTAGATTTTCGCACACACACACCCTGCATCCCTCCTCTCTCAGCTACCAGGACAGCTGTCATGTACGTTTTGTTTGAATTTTTTTCAGAAAATAAATAGTGCTGAGCCTCTCATCAGGTGTGGAGTAAATTGCTTCATCTCTCGTGTATTAAGGACATGTTTACACGGCAATGTTTACAAGACATTTCAATCAAATGTAGGTAAATAAAGCTTGATAATCATTCAGAATGAATTAGAAACAGATCACGGTTCTGTCTGTTTTACTGGAACATGAGACACCTAATGGACATGGAGGAACAGCACTTTTCCTAATAAAATTCCTGTCTTCTTTGTCAGTTTACGTCACTGAATCTTCCTTCGGTCCAGTTGTGACCCACATGCCGCGTGTTTGACACCCCTGGCTTCAGCCCAGATATGATTGAGAGGAGTGAAGCCAATTTAGCAAACTTTTTTCTTAATTAAAATTTGCATTTTCTTTTGAAGATGAAAAAATTACAGTAATTGAAATGTCTTTAATCTTTAATTCACACCTAAGGGAAATTTAGAAACTCCAATTACCTAAATGCACCGGCAGTAATGTACAGGACGTATGGAATATGGAGTTTTATATAGGGGAAACCCAGAGAGACCATGAAAGCCCTGCACTGAGAGAAACCATATCATCTTGAGGAGAGTGTGTCATTTACAAAAAAGCACGTGTGTTTTTCTTTTACAATGTTTGAATGTCAGAGGAGAAACTATCATTTGACAGATTTTTAATTAAGCTGTATTTATATGAGGAGCATACATCCTGAAACCATAAAAAAAAGAAAAACACCATGGTGTTGTTTTGCCTGTAATTGAAGATCCATCTGTTCCGTCAGGCCCATATGCTGTCTTTCTCTCCACATGTTTATATTTCTGTGATTTTTCTCTTCTTTCAGATCACACATGCTTCATCATCTCCTGGTGAGGAATCTTAAATAATCCATACAGCTTGTTAATGGACTTTTAAAGGTTGAAACACTTCAGTTCAGATCTGTGTACCCCTCTGGCCTATATCTGCACGTCGTCTTACTTATTTAACGTGTGCTCCTCCCTCTTTATAATGATTTAAGCTTCTATGAATAACTCCAGACCCACACATCACAGAGTCTGGTGTTAACTAGTCATTTTGGCTGAATCCTGGACTTACTGAATCTTCATTACAGCGATTGGAACATAAAGAAAATTACAGACCAAAAGAAGCCTGTAAGATTTTTCTCACTGTAAAAAAGCAGATATACCTTCATATAAAGTCAACCACACACACATAATTTAGGGTCATCTATTAACCTCACATGCTTGTTTTTGGACTGTGGGGGGAAATTGGATCAGAAAGAAGGTTGACCACAAATAAACAACAAGTCAACGGTCACGTTTTCTTAACCACAAACTGTCTGGAGTCATCTGAGGCGCCGGTGTGTGACGTTCAACACACCTGATGCTTCTGCTCTGTTTGATTAGCGTCAAGCGTCTCCGGCAGGGTGTGCACCAGACGCCACACTCCCGTGAAGATAGCCGCCGGGCCGTGCAGCGGCGCTCGCTGTCTGCTTGTGTCAGGACCCTTTGTGGCGTCTCTAAAGGTGTTGGCAGCTTTTGGATATATTCAGGAAGCTTGTTGCTAAGGCTCTCCGAGCTGAACAAACTACAGATCATCTATTCTAGAGGGGGAAAGATGGAACGAGGAGATCTCCGGTTTAAGAAAGAGACGTGTGGAGGGTGAATGTGGAGCGTTAATCCTGGCATCAGGGGCTTCTGCCCCATGTGCCATCTACATGTACCATAAACAGGACACACCATTTAAATGCTTAAAGTAACACTAACTATGTCCTTGATTTGAGTTTGTAAAAACACCCATCATGCAACAGCTACAGGAGACATATCCCGTTATTGTGCATCAGAAAGTATAATTAAAATAGGCTTTATGTTGAGATTATTGCCATTTTTCAGGAGTATTTTTTTTTTTTTTTTGGTTTTGTGAAAATATAGACTTTTTCTTTATGAATACTCTGCATCACAGCAAATATAAATGTTCAAGTTCAGATTTTTTTTTTTTATTTTATATTCATTATGGTTCTATTTTACCAGCCTTGCCCAATAAAGATGAAACTGTTCCATATGTGGCCACTGAAATAAAAATGTGTTTGGCAACTCTATAGTGTGCAGTCTGTGGAGAACTTCTAAAACATAAAGATCACAAAGATTACTGTAGATATGGACATTTAGACATGAACAGGGCATTTAATAGTGCATTGATACACAAACATGTAAAATTTGTTATGATATTTATGGCTAAAATACTAATCATAATGATTATTGAAGACAGACATCAGTAGCAGCTTTTATGTTTAATTCCCTCCCGAAAGATTCTCTCGATCTGAACTGCAGCTATAAACACATCAGTTCTCCTCTACATGAGCCCTTGTCTCAATTTTGTCATTTTACTCTGATTTTATCAATGCCGTTAAGTACTTTGTAACACATTTAATTAAAATAGTATGTGGACTGACATATTTATTTATGGCCATTGTAAACATATATAGCAATACACGTTTGGTAGCTTTCTCATTGTGGATTTTCTATCAAATAATAAGTGTGTGTGTGTGTGTGTGTGTGTGTGTGTGTGTGTGTGTGTGTGTGTGTGTGTGTGTGTGTGTGTACCATCCAGAGCACCACGTTGATGGCGAGCACCGTGGGCACGCCCCCGAACGGCAGGCCCTGCAGGACGCTGCTGCGGGAGTGTGAGCTGTAGCATCTCTCCGCCGTGCTGTTTTCCACCTCCAGCTGCCCCAAGAAGCCCAGGACGTCCAGCTCCAGGGGCCTCGGCTCCACAGGGGGCGCCGTCGGCACCAGCGGCTCAGACTGCGCCATCAGGCCTGCACCATCCCTGAGCAGGGAAAAAACAAATCAGATGTGCACATTTAGAGTGACTGGATATTGATTAGTTCTTTTTAAACAGAAAGATTTAGCATCTCAGGCAACACGACTTACTGCGAGATCATTGATACAAACTAGCTACATGAGTGACCTCTGATGTGCTTTCAGAGGCTCCGAGCACCACTGTCGAGTAAACAGACACCCAGAATGTAACAAAAGTTTTCCGTTTTCATTGGAAAACAGTATTGTGTGAGGAGAGTCTGAAAAGATCTGAAGCCATTGGAAGTTTAAAAGTTCACACAATGAGGAAATGACACTGCTCAATAGGAACAGGAAACCAGAGCAGACATGGAATGGTTAAAATGAAATAACTGAAATAGCCTATAATCACTACAAAGCTCCTACTTTTATCATAATAAAGCAAATTAAAAAAGGGAAAACTACACTGTGGATTATTTCATCAGGGAATCAACGACATAATATTAAATAGTGGGTTTGTGCGGTGCATGAGGAACACTTTAAAGCTGCACAATAAATGAAAATAATAACATGAGGCAGCATAACTACGTTTAAAGTAAATTGCCCATCTGATAATGACAGATGCAAATTATTTCATATTTGAAATATGAAGGTAACTTATTCAAACTCATTAAAAAAAAATGCAGAAAATATAATGTGTGTGCAGTAATAATTGATCACCATCATTTCTTGTCAAAAATGATATGGAGTTCATCGATACATCAAATTTGATTCATATGATTCAACTAAAATAATTGCGTAAAGCATAAAAAGACAGTTATAGTGTAATAACTACAAAATTCCAGAGGAAATTTTGGCTCTGTGCCTGCCAGCTGCTGCCCACTGCTGTGTGTAAGGGTGTGTATTTGTATAACCCATTGAGAGTAAATACAATGGATAGACCTTTCGTGACGTCACCCATACCGTTCCGAAATCCCGTTCTGAAGATTTCAGCGAATTCAGCAGGCCGTCTCCATATTGAACATTTGAAACCGAATGTAAATGCGATTGGTCCAGCCTGTCACATGACCGAATCACGTGGACAGAGGAGGTGCTGTGACAGTGCAATTTATATAAAATCACAGTCTAGTAAAGCCAACACAGTTGTAGAAAGTAGTGATAAGAGACCAAAACGTGTTCTGAAACCGGGTGCTTCATATGTTTATATTTGCACTCTGAAAATCGGCATTTTTGAATAGGTTCCAATGAGACCCAGGCTCTTGTTGAAACCAAAATCATCGCCCTCTGATGGAATTCCTCCGGAATTACAGCTTTCATGCACTTCCGCATTATCTTCATGTTTTACTAAGCGGAGGCTGGCGCTTGGTATAACCCCTCCATATTCACTGTGAGCTCTGGCCTGGGATCAGCCATGACAGAGCCTGCAGCTGTGTGTCTCTTGCCATGCAAACAAGCTCCACTCAGCAGCCATGACAGTGAATCAGCAGTTTTTCATCCAGTTTGCATGGTTGAAGAAATGGCACTTCTCGAGCAGGAAGAGACGAAAAAAAAAAAAAAAAAAAATCACTGTTAGCATTACAAGCCTTTCATGGATTTATCCTGAAAATTTCACATCTGCATAGAGGACAAAAATGCCTACGTTTTGATATTTTAATGATGTCTCTACGTGAAAGTATGGTGAGCCATGATGGAGTTGTTGGCGGATGATTTGTTTGTGTTTTTTGGGTGACTCTCATCCGGACTGCAAGGGAAAAAATTGCCGGTTTTGGCAATTTTCTCTGTGATTCTTCGGTGGAACGCCGAGAAAAGTCACAGAACACCATTTAGCCTGGAATTTAGACACGTTCTGATGTGCTGTTTGCGGTGCCGCTGCAAACGGTGCGAGACTAGTTATCCGGCATAGTCAGAAGAATAAGCAAATTAAAATGTCGACCCAGGGTGAGGCCCTGCCGGTGAGGCAGGCACAAACAATTAGCAAACCATGACTAAAACAGGATTTAACCAAAGTAAACAATTGTTTTACAACCACGACATCATCTTATTAGTGTTACCATGGCAACAATTGCATCACAGGTGGTAGTGTGATGTCACAGGAAGATGAAAGGGGAGTCAGACTCCACCAAGATGAAAGGACGATCTCTCTCTATTCACCACAGCAGTTTAATCTCTGCCAGTTGCTAGAAGCACTCCTTGAATCAACAACAATATTTTACCGTTGGCTTACTATAGAGCAAAATGTTGCATTTAGGTTACTTTCTTGGTACTGCCATTACGCGGACGGTCAGAGCTTTGACCACTCGTCTCATTGAGACTTCCAAACACTTCAGCGGAACAGAGGAACCTGGAAAGCCACTGTGTTGTGAAGAACAGGGAAACGAACTGTCCTGCCAGCACATCAGCGGAACAGGGGAACCTGGGAAGCCATTGTGTTGTGAAGAACAGGGAAACGAACTGTCCTACCAGCACATCAGCGGAACAGGGGAACCTGGGAAGTCACTGGGTTGTGAAGAACAGGGAAACGAACTGTCCTACCAGCACATCAGCGGAACAGAGGAACCTGGGAAGCCACTGTGTTGTGAAGAACAGGGAAACGAACTGTCCTACCAGCACATCAGCGGAACAGGGGAACCTGGGAAGCCACTGTGTTGTGAAGAACAGGGAAACGAACTGTCCTACCAGCACATCAGCGGAACAGGGGAACCTGGGAAGCCACTGGGTTGTGAAGAACAGGGAAACGAACTGTCCTACCAGCACATCAGCGGAACAGAGGAACCTGGGAAGCCACTGTGTTGTGAAGAACAGGGAAACAAACTGTCCTACCAGCACATCAGCGGAACAGAGGAACCTGGGAAGCCACTGGGTTGTGAAGAACAGGAGACAGAACCGTCCCACCAGCAGATCAGTTCCATCTGCAGGTTTGCCAATGGCCATAACAACTGCTGGCTGAATGCTACACTGCAAGCTGCCCTGAACTTGGATATTATCAAGAACAAGCTGCTTTGTCAGTCACCAGAACTTTTGGTCCAGCTGTCAAGCACTCCAGAATTTGCAAAGCTGTTTTTAAGAGCCCTCCATGAGCCAGGAAGAAATTTCAGCTCATCAGATCTCCTTCCAGTCCGGACTGAATTAAGCCAGAGGAACCTATCACTCACCCTGTGGACACACAATGAACCTGCATACTTAGTCAAGCATCTCCTTGGCTGGTTGAACGAGTGTGATGTTCAGTCGAGTCTTCAGGTCCAAAAAGTCACAACTTGCCCCACTTGTGGCGAGATGGCAGCAGAAAGTACAAACCTGGAAAGCATCATCCCCCTAACAGCACTTTCTCAAGATGACTCCATCGCTTCTCTCTTTAACCGCACTCTCCAAGCACGGCACAGCACAAGACCATGCCGCAGATGCAGCACCCCCATGAGGGAGACAAAGAGCTTCGGCAATAGTCCAGATGTTCTGATATTTTATGTGTGCCGAACAGATAATTTTATAACCTTTAGTGATGATGTGACTCCATCTGAATTTGTAGAATTGCCATTGTCTGAGGACAAAAAACAGGTGTACGCCCTCTCCTCTGTCATTTGTCACTGGGGATGTGATACTTACGATCACTTTTGGTCATACCTGTTCAAAGAAGGGATGACCATTCAAGCTGACGACGGAAACATTTCTGTGAAAGCAGATCGGTTCCCACGTGACATTGATAGAAATGGAATCATCCACATTTATGAAAGGGTGGATGAGGACACAAGGGCACCTCAAGAGGTGGTCCTGTTTTTTGCTTTGTTTCTCTTATTTTTTGTTTCTTGTTTTTTCTTAGAACTTGCCCTGTCCAGCATGGAAGCAGCAGAATGGAATTTGGCTGCTAATATAAGCCGACTGAGGAGGACACAAATGTAAAGCTCCTCTTGTCAACATGCTTCCCCAATTTATTTTATGTATTTTGAGTACTGATCCACGATATTGCTGGGCCTGACAGGGGGGCAGAAAGACAGGTAGAGAAACAGAAAGTGGAAGAAACAAACTTGTGAACAAACAAGCAGATATCAAAAAAAAAAAAGTGAACAGAAGAAAGAGATAAAGTGATAAGACAGTCTTTGGGCGGCGGGGGGGGGGGGGGGGGGGGGGGGGGGGCGCAGAAAGTGAAAGAAACAGAAAGAGAAGGAAACAAACAAGTGAACAGACAATCAAAAAAAAAAGGGGGGGGGTAAAGAGAAGACAGAGAGTGCAAAGATTTGATGGTCTTTAATTAATATAAACACTCCAGACAACTGGCGACTGCACCTGCATAAAGATACGACAGAGGGAATCCTACTGACTTGTGTTCGAGTTTAGAGCTGGCAGTGAACCGGGGCGTGCACACTGAGAATCCAGCTATGAAATTACACAAGAGCATCAGGAGAGGCCGACTACAGACAACCATTAGTCTGACCCACCGCAAGAAAACAAGGTAACTGAGTCCACATGCAGAACATAAAGAGTGATTAAAGATAATGCTGTAACAGCTAATGAAGACTTTTCTATTGATGATTGAGAGGGGTGTAAAAAATTCTGGACATGCCACTTCTTATTCAAATTTAAATAAAAGGTGAGAGATATTATTTTCCACACTGGTGCTTCTTGTACGTCATCTTATCAACTTTTGGAGGAATCCTGGATCATTTCTGGTCGAAAAAAAACTTCCTGGTTGAATAAAAGTAACTTTGAGCCTAAATTTGCCCGGAATATGAATAATTTGGGGCTTCAGTGCGTCTACATCCACAGGACATCATGAAAACTCAAAACGATGTTATTCATGTGCCATTTCTTCAGGCAGCGGAGCTGGAGCGCCACACTCCGCTGAGCTCTGTAAACTAACAACAAACAAGAGAATGTTGCCTTCTTAAACCAAATCAGGAGCTTCTGCAGGACACCGGGAACACAGACTTCAAAACCTGTCGTACTTTGACCACATTTTGGTCGTTTAACAGTCTGCTCAGACTGGAATTTTCTATAATAATCTGTGTTTGTCACAAAATCCCACACACTCACCGTTCGGGAGCTACGAACATGAAGTAATCCTTACAAGTCATCCCTTTTTTGGAGAAAGTAACTGTATTCAGAATACACCAAATTTGAACTGTAACTGTAACGGAATAGAGTTACTCTTATTTTGTACTCTAAACACATCATGTAATTACACTGCATTACATTTAATCCGTTACTTCCCAATCCTGTTTATAACACAAGTACACATCTGTAATTGCAGCAAAATAAACTCTGATCTTTAAAGAAGCAAGAATAACCTGTGTGTTAGCAATCTGTGGCAGCAGGAGCAAAAGAAACAATACATCTAGCAAGACGCATCTAAAAATGGAGGAATTTGGAGAAGAATAGAAAGACTGAACACAAGGTTGAAGACTCAAAACGCACAAAGCGACCATGTCCTGGTCAGCTAAAGGCCCGTTTACGCTTTTTGTAGTCCACATGATCCACATTGGAATGTGTGGTGTGAAAAAAGTCTTCAACCATCACACACGACAGTTCGCTCAGACCCCTCTGCGGTCGACGTGTGGACTGAACACATTCCCACCACCACAGCGTGGAATCCAGCAGGTTACTGTCTCCCTTGACACGGTGCCTCCATTCACCTGGTTGGACGTGTCCAGATGGAGTTGTGCTGTCTGGGTCTTGTTCTCTTGAGTGCGGCTCACTGTTCCCTCCATCTTTCACTGCCCTGCATTAGTTCGTTGCTGGCTGTTCCGCATCCCTGGTTGATAGACATGATCACACAGCGCGGCCTCACCGACTGATTGACTGTATTTGTCAGAATATCAAACATACAACTGACGCATTATGACCGTCAATCAAAACGCGGGACACCATCTCAATTTGCGGGACGTGTGAAAAGTAATGGAGATGCGGGATTGTCCTGCACGAAGCGGGACATCTGGTCACCTGACGTGCTGGTGAGCGTACGGTTAAAAGTCAAATGTGATTGGTGTTGTCTCTCATATTATCACACAGCAGCATTTGAATAATTTAGATGAATAAAGCATTTCCTGCTTGGAATTTATTCTGTCAAGTGTCAATTTATTTCATTAATCATATGTTCAGTTGTCTAATAAATAATTGACCATGTATCTTAAGTTCCATTAATCGGGGATCCAAACACTTTGACAGTAATGCAATGGTTACTTTACCTTGTAACTGGTTACTTTACAGAGCAGGAATACTATTGCACACGTCACATCATCAGTAGGGTAAAACTAACCTGTCTCACCACGGTCTAAACCAGCTCACGTTCCCTATAAGTGGGTGAACAATCCAACGCTTGGTGAATTCTGCTTCACAATGACAGGAAGAGCCGACATCCAAGGCTCAAAAAGCGACGTCGCTATGAACGCTTGGCCGCCACAAGCCAGTTGTCCCTGTGGTAACTTTTCTGACACCTCCTGCTTAAAACCCAAAACGTCAGAAGGCTCGTGAGGCCCCGCTTTCACGGTCCTGTACTCATACGGAAACTCAAGATCATTGTAAAGCATTTACTTTTTGAAGAAGTAACTAGTAATTATAACTAATTACTTTTTAAGATGTCCATTGGTGAAAACATACTCCATTCCTCATGAGGAAGATGTGGTGGAAGAAATAAATCCATCAGTTTTCAAAGAATTGTTGTGTTGCTCATCGTGAGACTATGAACCACGAGGATCGAATTCATGCAGCACTCTAAATACAGCAGGACCATTACTTATTGAATCTATTGCTACTGTTCAATCCAACTAAATGAAGAAAAAACATAAGCTCAGATTCCACCTTGGTTTGAACAGCTTGTTGAAGACGGGTGCTTCAGTGTATTTCCTGTGTGTGTGGCTTGTACAGGATTTGATGGTTCACACACCGAGTGAAGGCCTGCACCATCTGTCCTCCAGCAGCACACGGTAATCTCCCTCTGGATCAATGGCGTCCCGGCTCCCTGCTGGCTGGCCGGCGAACACACAGCAGCCCTCGCTGAATAAACAGGCCCGGCAAAGTGCTGACAAAGCTCTGCGTCAGTACTCTCTACTCCTGGGCTACTCAACCCGCGGCCCGCGGGCCACATGCTCTAACGGTGCGGCCCACGGCTGATTGTATGCAGTGAAAAAAAAAATCGACTTTTAATGAGGAAAAAAACGTTTCTGATATGCGGACACCAGAGGGCAGTGTGTTTGACCTCCTGACAACAGGCAGATAAGTGTTGCAATTGTGGGGCTGTACCAGCTGGTGGCGGTAATGCGCCAATAGGCTGTTTGCTCACTGCCGAAAACAAAAGACTCAAAGAAGACTGATCGAAGTGGAGTTCACATGGCTGCCGCCGGTAAAATTAAACTGAAGTTATGTGATGAACACAGGAAATTTCAACCGTCATGGGAGGAAGAATTTGCTTTTCTGGAGGTAAATAGCAAGCCAGTGTGCCTTCTTTGCCAAAAACCGTCCATTCCTAAACGAGCGAATCTTCAGCGTCACCACGACAGCTGTCAGGAATTTATTACAGTAGGACTGCACCACTCAACCTGTGACAACACTGACACTGTTCTGTCACTGAGACACTTCCGAAAGTTTTGTTTTCCTTATTATTAATCCCACGTGAATTTGACTTTGCTAAGAAATGTGACACATCGTCCTGATTTCAGGTGAGGGTAATTGTTTTAGCTGTGACCTTCTGTAGGGCTGCTGTTGTGCACAATTTCTGTGAGTAATGCACACCTGTGTTTTTCTTCTGTCATTGTTCTCCAAAAAGTAAGTCACCTGCAGAGCTATGTTTGTATGCTTTACAATGATTTTTTTTTTTTGGTTTTTTTTGTTTTTTTGCCACCGGTGATCTTTTTTGTGATGCACAAGATTTAATTTTTACTTCATTTATTTTTTGCAGGAGTAGGCCAATTATTTTTGTAAAGAATCCCTTAATTTATTTACTTTTTTGTGGAAAAAGACCTGCTTTTTTGTTGTAATTTAGTGAATTTCTCAAACGCATTGCTTGAAAAATATTTAAAATACTTATGTTTTGTTACAAAAAGTGCTCATATGTGTAGTAAGTATATTCATATGTTGTGAATAAAGCCTCATTTTATAATTTGATATCTGACTTTTTTTAAATGTCATGCCTTTTCACCTTTTTGCTTTTTATTGGAAATGCAGAAAACAGCCACAAATAGATCTATAAGTCTCAGTGTAATATATTTTCAACAAAGTCTTATTTTAGTTTTACAAAAGACTAATGCAGTTGTCTTTCTATTGTAATGCATTTAAAATTTCATTATTGAATATTAATTACATTATTTAAATGTCTTTTACATAATTCAGTCATATAAATTAGCAAACCAAGGTTGCGGCCCACACAAACAGAAATGTTTTTCTATGTGGCCCTCGAGCAATGGTAAGTTGAGTAGCCCTGCGCTACTCTCAGGCCTAAAACACACTGATTATCAAATTTCACCATAACTGGCACACAGTCCTGAGCTAAACCTCGCTGTGATTTATCACCGTGCCAGTGATGTCACTTCCTGTGATCTCCATCACAGATAACGTCAGGCTCAGAGCATCTGAGCCTCCCTGTGGAGAAGAGTGCAGGAGAGGAGATTCCCTGAGGAAGACTCACAGAGTAAATCTATAACACACACACACACACACACACACACACACACACACACACACACAATCTGGTTGTCCACAGAGCTGCTTTTACCCAGAAAACCCAGAAATCACTTTTGCTCTCATTACCAATGATGAATGTAATACATCAATGTGTCCAAAAGGATTCTTTCTCCTGGAAATGGATGAGTAACTACAAATGGTTGGTTTATAGGATTGCTAATAGACAAACCATTGTAACCGCGATGATTCCCCAGAAGCCTGCACAGATTGCTTCTCAGAAAGACTATGGGACAGTTCTTCAATCATTAATTAGAGCGAGGCCAAACACTGTGAGACACACCCAGTCCCACCAGCACGCATAAACAGTCATCATCAAAATTAAAGCAATGGTTCTGGAGCCTGCGTTACAGTCTAGAAAATGCAAGAAACTTTGCAGAGTTGTGGGTTTCTGTGACGTCCAAACTGGATCATCTCAGAATAGATAAACCATCAAGAGGTGCTGGAGGCAGGTTGGGAAGTCATGAAGTTAAGCAAAGGAGAATCAAATTCCAAGTTTTCATAAAAAACTCACACAGATAGGATTGTTATCAGAACAAATTCAGTTACCCCAGAATAAAAACATCACAAGATGACTTTTGTATAGATGCAGTGAAATTTTTTGAGTTTTCTGGGGATCTGGCCTCTTTTCTAGTTCACACATCCCTCCTTCCAGTGACTAACGTTCATAGCGGGAAGAAGGATATAATCTATCAGTTTCTCTTGCTGTGATTAAATCTACTTCACCAGGCTGTAACATATGATATCAGCTTCAATCGATATCAGGTTTTCAAAGGAATTTTCCAATAAGATTGTGTGTTTAACAATTGTTGCCATTGTCAGAGGTGTACTAGTTAGAGGGAGTTTAACGAGTAATGTTATTTACAGGACTGGAGCGGTCACACTTCTCTTGGTCAGTCACTACAGCTTTTCTTCCAGGTTTTATACCTGTGTTAGCTGGAGCTCCCTTCTTGTTCCATCCTTATTAAACATGATTACACTGACAGTATATATCTGGATCATATTATGTATTTCAATAATATCTGATCAATTCAGAATCCAGAATATGATCCAGATTTATTGAAATGTGATCATTTCTCCATCAGCACATAGCCAATGAGCACAGATCATTTCTATAAAATGTTAAAAGATTTTCAGACTTTTTTCGGTAACACTTTATTTGAAGTCCCCCTGTATAACACATTATAAGTACATTGATAAAGCATTATAATGCCATTATAACACGTGTAGCTATAGTTAAAAACATTCATAGATGATCACAATGCCAGGACCTAACCCTAACCCTAACCCTAATCCTATGCTGTATAGTGCTGTATAGTGAGTTATCAAGCATTGTGATCATGTAGGAGTGTTTATAACTACTTATAATGTGTTATACCGGGTGCTTAAAGTGTTACCCTTTTTTCTATATTATCGAGCTGTTTCCCATAATTACATCAGTTCTTTGCTTATTATCTGTTAGTCTACCAGTTTGATTTGATCAAAAACAATCCAACCAACCGTGAAAACAGGTGAACATAAATGAACACACCCAGTGTTTGTTCAGTAAAGTAACACATTATTAAAACATCTCAAACCACTCAGGATGTATCTCATGTCTCAGCATTATATTTAAAGAACAGACTTCATGCGGCCTCACGAGTAAACTGACCAGCGAATTATATTAGAGATGAGTTGAAGCTGAAGTGAGCCAAAGTAAAGAGCAGGTGCAACATCAGTCAGAAATTATTTGTTATGGAGAGAAACACACCTGACACACTGTCACCTGGAAACACACAGATATACTAACCAGTCTGACGGCAGAGGCGAGACTAGTTATCCGGCAAAGAAGAAGAATAAGCAAATTAAAATGTCGACCCTGGGTGAGGCCTGGCTATCGGAGTAATTTTGGCGCCTTGCTACACAGGCAGGCACAAAAAATTTGCAAACCATGACTAAAACAGGATTTAACCACAGTAAACAACTGTTTTACAACCACGACATCATCTTATTAGTGTTACCATGGCAACAAGTGTATCACAGGTGGTAGTGTGATGTCACAGGAAGATGAAAGGGGAGTCAGACTCCACCAAGATGAAAGCAGGATCTCTCTCTCTTCACCACAGCAGTTTAATCTCTGCCAGTTGCTAGAAGCACTCCTTGAATCAACAACAATATTCTACCATTGGCTTACTTTAGAGCAAAATGTTGCATTTAGGTTACTTTCTTGGTACTGCCATTACGCGGACGGTCAGAGCTTTGACCACTCGTCTCACTGAGACTTCCAAACACTTCAGCGGAGCAGAGGAACCTGGGAAGCCACTGTGTTGTGAAGAACAGGAGACAGAACTGTCCTGCCAGCACATCAGCGGAACAGAGGAACCTGGGAAGCCACTGTGTTGTGAAGAACAGGAGACAGAACTGTCCTGCCAGCACATCAGCGGAACAGAGGAACCTGGGAAGCCACTGTGTTGTGAAGAACAGGAGACAGAACTGTCCTGCCAGCACATCAGCGGAACAGAGGAACCTGGGAAGCCACTGTGTTGTGAAGAACAGGAGACAGAACCGTCCCACCAGCACATCAGCGGAACAGGGGAACCTGGGAAGCCACTGTGTTGTGAAGAACAGGAGACAGAACTGTCCTGCCAGCACATCAGCGGAACAGAGGAACCTGGGAAGCCACTGTGTTGTGAAGAACAGGAGACAGAACTGTCCTGCCAGCACATCAGCGGAACAGAGGAACCTGGGAAGCCACTGTGTTGTGAAGAACAGGAGACAGAACTGTCCTGCCAGCACATCAGCGGAACAGAGGAACCTGGGAAGCCACTGTGTTGTGAAGAACAGGAGACAGAACCGTCCCACCAGCACATCAGCGGAACAGGGGAACCTGGGAAGCCACTGTGTTGTGAAGAACAGGAGACAGAACTGTCCTGCCAGCACATCAGCGGAACAGAGGAACCTGGGAAGCCACTGGGTTGTGAAGAACAGGAGACAGAACCGTCCCACCAGCAGATCAGTTCCATCTGCAGGTTTGTCAATGGCCATAACAACTGTTGGCTGAATGCTACACTGCAAGCTGCCCTGAACTTGGATATTGTCAAGAACAAGCTGCTTTGTCAGTCATCAGAACTTTTGGTCCAGCTGTCAAGCACTCCAGAATTTGCAAAGCTGTTTTTAAGAGCCCTCCATGAGCCAGGAAGAAAGTTCAGCTCATCAGATCTCCTTCCAGTCCGGATTGAATTAAGCCAAAGGAACCTATCACTCACCCTGCGGAGACACAATGAACCTGCATGCTTAGTCAAGCATCTCCTTGGCTGGTTGAACAAGTGTGATGTTCAGTCGAGTCTTCAGGTCCAAAAAGTCACAACTTGCCCCACTTGTGGCGAGACGGCAGCAGAAAGTACAAACCTGGAAAGCATCATCCCCCTAACAGCACTTTCTCAAGACGACTCCATCGCTTCTCTCTTTAACCATGCTCTCCATGAACGGCACAGCACAAGACCATGCCACAGATGCAGCACCCCCATGAGGGAGACAAAGAGCTTCTGCAATAGTCCAGATGTTCTGACATTTTATATGTGCCGAACAGATAATTTGATAACCTTTAGACAAGATGTGACTGCATCTGAATTCATAGAATTGCCATTGTCTGAGGACAAAAAACAGGTGTACGCCCTCTCCTCTGTCATTTGTCACCGGGGATCTGATTGTCACTTTTGGTCATACCTGTTCAAAGAAGGGATGACCATTCAAGCTGATGACAGAAACATTTCTGTGAAAGCAGATCGGTTCCCTCGTGACATTGATAGAAATGGAATCATCTACATTTATGAAAGGGTGGATGAGGACACAAGGGCACAAGAGTGGTTCAATGTTTTTCTTAATTTATTTCATTTTTCTGTTGAGTTTGTTGCCATGTTATTTTTGGATTTTGATTTCTTGCTGCCCATCAGGGGGTCAGGAGAATTGGATTTGGCTGCTAACTTGAGCTTCAAAATTTAAAGCTCCTCTGTTAACATGCTTCCTTAATTTATTTTATGTATTTTGAGTACTGATACAAGATATTGCTGGGCCTGAGAGGGGGGCAGAAAGACAGGTAGAGAACAGAACAGAAAGTGGAAGAAACAAACTTGTGAACAAACAAGCAGATATCAAAAAAAAAAAAAAGTGAACAGAAGGAAGATATAAAGAGATAAGACAGTCCTTGGGCGGGGGGGGGGGGGGGGGGGGGGGTAGGAGTTTGGACAGTGAGGGGCCTTTTCTGTTCATTTCTTGCCATACTGCGTTGTGCAGCGTTTTCTGTGTCCAGAAAACTTGGAACTTGGAGGAGCTTATAGGTATCAAGCTCCTCTTGTTAACATGCTTTTTTAAATTTATTTTGAGTAACTCATACATGATAATGCTGGACCTGATAGTGGGGCAAGAAAGTCAAAGAAACAGAAAGTGAAAGAAACCAACTTGTGAACAAACAAGCAGATAAAAAAAAAGAAGAGAAGGAAGAGATAAAGAGATAAGACAGTCTTTGGGTGGGGGGGTTGGAGTTTGGACATTGAGGGGCCTTTTCTATTCATTCCTTGGCATACCGTGTTGTGCGGCGTTTTCTGTGTCCTGTGGGAATTTATTTTAGTTTCAATATCCTTATTTTAATACTTGCTTGCTCACATATGATACTCAGGGAAAAATATCCCAATATAATATGCATTTAACTTTGTTTTGTAGCTGCTTTTGTATTTCTTTGTATTTCTTAATGATTTGTAACCATAGCCATGAAAAAAGCACATGAGGTCCCGGGAAGTTTTTCTCGTCTGAGCTCTTGCAGATAACACTTGAGGGAGTGAAGGACGGAGACTGTCGGGGCGAGATAACCCGGGATGCGGAACCTGGGAGATCCACGTGCCTGGGAGAGAGGACGGGGCGGACGATGGAGAACTACCGAGAACCACTGTTTGAGAACCCCGCCTGCGAGCGAGGAATCAGAAATACACACACACAGTTTAGACATCGCTCTTTTTGCCTGCTGGACGCTACTTTCGGGTAGACCAGGGACTCAAAGACTAGAATTCCTTGTCAGGGAAACAACATCTTTTTGTAATAAATTCACACAATAAACAGCCAGAAGTTGTCAGGTCCTTATTGTACACCTTGATATTGGGATCCAAAAAGGCTCTGTGGGATCGAGGCGTGATTGGAAGGGAAGCCTCGGCTGGAGCGGCCTCATGGAGACGGCCTGAAGATTCTACACCTCGACAGTCCAGAAAACTTTAGGTTACTTAACGTAACCCCGGTTCTCAGAGTAGCATGAGTGAGATGTCTCACTATGGGATACGCCCCCAGCGTATGCCTCAGAAGCATTTATCTCACTATGCCAATCCTGATTGGCTGGTGATCGCGACGCCCACCGAGGGTGGAGCCACCTGCCCTTTAAGTAGCCTGCATCATCTACGCAGCGTCACTCAAAATAAGCACCTCTTCTCGCTTCGCCCAGCAAGAAGGGCTGTCTGGTGAGACATCTCACTCTTGCTACTCTGAGAACCTAAAGTTCTCATTCATAGCATTTGTTTCGATGTCTCACTATGGGATATGGAAACTCCCGTATTGCCAGACATGCTTATCTCGATCGACCACCAGCCTCAGGAAAGGCCCCCTGCCCTAAGAGGGCCCTGCAGTCAGTACTGCATGAGCCAGGCTCAGAGCAGGGACGTCCAGCTTATAAAAGCGGAAAAAGGTGAGTGGTGAAGACCAGCTCGCTGCTGCACAAATCTCCTGAATTGATACCCCTTTACACAGGGCCCAGGATGCAGCCAGGCCACGTGTAGAATGAGCCCGCAGGCCCACAGCGGCCTGAAGACATTGACACGTGTAGGCCAGAGCGATCGCTCCCACAATCCAGTGGGAGAGCCGCTGCTTCGTGATGGGTCTGCCCCTGCAGGGGCAAGCCCAGGACACAAAGATCTGGTCACTTTTCCCAAAACCCACTGTCCTGTCCATATAAATCAGCAAGGCACGGACTGGACACAGCATGTGCAACCGCCGTTCTTCCGGAGAAGAAAATGGCGGTGGAGAAAATGCTGCAAGAACAATAGGAGAGCATGAGCCCACCACCTTGGGCACAAAGGCCAGGTGGGGCTTCAGTGATACCCTGGCATTCCCAGGGGCAAACTGAGTGCACGAGGAGTGCACTGAGAGTGCATGAATGTCACCAACACGCTTAGCAGAGGCTAAAGCTAGAAGCAGGGCTATCTTCAGAGACAGATGCTTCAAGCCAACCTCCTCCAGTGGTTCAAATGGAGCTCCGGAGAGCCCATTTAAAACCACCGCCAGGTCCCATGGGGGCGCCAGCAGCCTGGAAACAGGAAGCAGCCTGCGTGCCCCTCTCATGAAACGGCAGACCAAAGGATGTCGGCTGACTGTTTTTCCACCAAACCCCACATGGCATGTGGCAATTGCAGCCAGATACACCTTTATTGTGGAGAAGGCTTTACGTTTGTCAATCAAGTAAGTCCTGCAAGAATGACAAAATACCACCAACAGTGCACTGAAAGGAGATGTGTCCTTTTTCCTGACACCACTCCTCAAACACCCTCCACTTACAGTCATAAAGAGACCTAGTGGAGGCTGCTCTAGTGCTCTGAATAGTGTTAATCACATTCTGAGGGAGTCCAGCAGTATTTAAATTACACCACTCAGGGGCCAGGCCCAAAGAGCCAGGCGCTCAGGGTGTGGGTGAAATACTGCTCCCCCTACCTGTGACAGCATGTCCCTGCAGAAGGGGAAGCTGCCACAGCCGCCCCGACAGGAACTGATAAATCTCCGCCAGCCAGTGCATGGCCGATCGTGGCAGAGCTATCAGAACCAGCGTGTGGCGATGCTCCCTGACTCTGTCTAGAGTTGGGGTAATCAAAGCCAACGGGGGAAAGGCGTACAGGTGGACTGATGGCCAGACGTGCGCGAGTGCGTCCACGCCGAGCGGCGCACCCGGATCGCGTATTGAGAAAAACAGCGGTCATTGCGCGTTCTCTCCCGACGCGAACAGAGCCACAGCGGCTCTGCCAGAGCGGGCCCAGAGCGGATGATGCTCCACAGGATCAGTCTGCGTGCCGGCATGTGTTACTGCCGGAAGCGCAGACCCCCGTGACGGTTGATATATGCCACCGTCGTTGTATTCTCCGTTCTCACCAGGACATGACGTCCCCTGAGAAACGGGAGAAAGCGTCTCGGCGTGAGAAACACCGCCAAGAGCTCGAGGTAGCTTATGTGAGCGCGCTGGAGATCCTCGCTCCAGACGCCCCTCACACAACGGTCCTCGCATATACCACTCCAGCCCGACATGCTCGCGTCTGCGGTGATCACTTTCCGGGACAGAACGGGGCCCATAGGCACCCCTGTCACCAGAAAAGCCGGGTGGCGCCAGCGACGCAGTGCCAGTACGCATTGCGCACCGACCGTCACCCTCCATGCGCCACGACGCACAGGATTCAGCTTGAGGGAGGACACCCACAGCTGAAAATCCCTCATGTACAGACAGCCGAGCCGGACTACAAGGATGGCCGAAGCCATCAGGCCCAGTAGTCGGAGGCATAATCTGAAGGGGACCAGATTGCGCGGGGTGAAGCACGAGAGGCAGGCTCTAAAAGCGCTCACCCCCGCCGCTGACAGATGGGCTGTGAAAGACACCGAGTCGAGTGATAACCCCAGGAAGATTATTTTCTGCACTGGAGATAACACTCTCTTTTCTGAGTTTATCATAAAACCCAGGTTGATCAGGTGTTTTATGAGGGTGTGTGTTTGCACCACGGCATCCTCTCTGGACCGTGCCAGGAGGAGCCAATCGTAACAAACACCCTGAAAGGCGAACCTCAGATATTTCCTGTGAAGAGGATATATCGGGATATGGAAATATGCGACTTTGAGGTGGACTGACGTGAACCAGTCGTCCCAACGCACCATACGCAGCAGGGATGTGTGTGTGAGCATCCTGAACTGGTATGTTCTGAGGTATTTGTTCAGAGCCCGGAGATCCAGGATTGGGCGAATCCCGGTCCCTCCTCGTTTGGGGACCAGGAAATACCTGGAATAAAAGCCGCTCTGACATTGTCTGGGAGGCACCACAATTATTGCTCTCTTTTCCAATAGCGAGTGAATTTCCTCCTGGAGAACACGAGCTGACTCTCCGCGCGCCTGAGAATGCACTATACCAGAGAAACGAGGGGGGACGGCTGCAAACTGGAGCCTGTAACCCTGCAATATCGTTCTCAGAGCCCAGGCTGAGCCGGGAAGCGCAGCCCATCTCTCTGTCCTCAGGCAGAGTGATGTGACAGCGTCTGTCAGACCGCCTGTCGCACCGCCTGTCGCTGGAGACTCCATTAACGGTGTTATGGTGCCCCCTAGTGACAAGATGCGACTGCGACCGGCGTGCGCCACTGCGCATGCGCCGGGTGTTAGTGCATTGACAAGCCCGGTGCAGCTCCGGGACCGGAGTCGGGACGCCACCCGCTCCGGAACCGGGACCGATACCGAACTGTTTATGTTCTTGTTTGTTAATTGTGACTGCGCCCTCGACCTGCGGTCTGGATGCGACAGTGAAACACTTTATTAAACAAGAACAGTGAAGTGTGCTTGTGTGACTTCGGGGAGCGCATGCAGTAGTGGGGACTCTTGGGCTCCGGAAATCAAACCAAGCACGCTGAGGAAGAAAAACGAGTGGGGCTGCTGAACGTGCAGCACCGACACCGGTCTGAGGAAGGAGACTATCAAGTCGACTTCTTCTTCCTGGCCTGCAGACCGGCAGTCTGGTCGTTCTGTGACGGCAGAGCTGCTGTCGCTGCAGTGGCCTTTCTCGGCCAGCCGGACCTCGCCTACTGTCTAGGTGGACCAGCAGGGGCAGGACGGGCTTTCGGCCGTGTGGGGATTTTAAACTGAGGGAAGGAAGGACGTCCCGTAGCCTGCGCAGCGCTCTGCCGCGGGGCTGGAGCAGGTGGACGCTCGGCTTTGCGCGGGAGGCAGAGCTGGAGAGCTTCATCCTCCCTCTTCTTCGCCTCGCAGCGCTGCTGCATTGAGGCGAGAGTGGAGCCGAAAATGCCATCTGGTGTGATCGGCATGTCCAACATGTCCTCCTTCTCTCTGTCCGATAGGTTAGACAGGTTGAGCCATCTGGCTCGCTCCTGTAACACCATCGTCCCCAGAGATTTACCCGTGGCCTGGACCGCACAGCGCTGCACGCGGAGGCAGATGTCCGTTATCACGGTAATCTCGTCCCACACCGCTGGGTCAGGTTTGGTCGCCATGTCCTCAAACAGCTCCGCTTGGTCAGCAGACAGCATGGAGGAGACATTAAGCGCCCTGACAGCCAGCGCGGCTGCCCTGTAAGCCCGCTCAGTCATGGCGGACTGGACGCGGTCTGCTTTGGAGGGCAGCTTGGGATCCCTGGATGAAGTGGCTGGCCGCGGGTGCAAATGCGCAGGGACTAGTGGCTCCATGGGGGGCATATGGAGAATACCGAGCTTCTCCATGCCCTCGCAATCCAGGGAGGAAGCTCCGTGTATGGAGCTTCTGCCGCTGAACGGGTGATCCTTCCATGAGGAGGACAACTCGTCGAGCAGCTCGGGGAAGATGGGGAGCAGCTGCTTAGCTGTCCTCGCAGCCTGTGGGAATTTCTTCCCTTCATAACGGGACTTGGTGGTCTCCGTTACTGCTTCAGACCAGGGGATGTTCAGCCGGGATGCAGCGCGTTTGCACATGGCCTGCATGTTCATGCTGACAGCGGAGGGAGCGGGCGCGCTTCCCTCCTCATCCCCGAGGACAGCCTCAGCACCTGGCGTGGCGGGCTGAGAGGCAAGCTGAGCGGAGGGAATGAGGACATCGTCCTCACTCTCCTCCTCGGATATGAGGAGCTCCGAGATTGTCTCATAGTCATCCTCATAATCCAGCTCCAAAACGTCTTCCGCGAGCGGAGTCAGGGCGGCTAGGTCCAGCTGGGAGCCCCAGCTTCCGCTAGCATGCGGACCGACAACCGCGTCATCACCTTTCCTTCTCCCTGCTGGTGACAGGCGTGTCACCCGCAGGAATGAAGGGGTCCTGACCGGACGAGCTAGCTTGGCGTGCTAGGCGTCGTCGGAGACTCTTGGCAGTGAAGCGGGCGCAATGCTCGCAGGAGCCTGGGGCCTCGATAGCCTGCCGGGCGTGTTGCAGCCCGAGGCAAAACGAGCAGACCTGGTGTGAGTCGCGGCTCGATATCTTATTGCCGCAGGCGCAGAGCCGGGCCCCGGAGTCTCCATCTCCTCTGGCGTCAGAAGCGTGGGCGTCCATCGTAGTTAGCTGGGAGCTAACCTGAGGCGCCACGAAATTAGCTGGCGTGCTAATTCAGCAGGACGGAGTTAGCTGGTGTGCTAAACCGCGTCCCCCGTCCCATGGTGTGGTCAGGTAATGGACTCTCCAGACTATGGTGAAGGCTGGAGGGTCGCGAAAAATGTAGCAGCTAGCGCTCGGCGATGGAGCAGAAGCAGCTCCGTCTGTGAACAGTTAAGCTAGCTGCCACTGAGGATAGAGATACGCTACACGAAGCGAGAAGAGGTGCTTGAGTGACGCTGCGTAGATGACGCAGGTAAAGGGAAGGTGGCTCCACCCTCGGATTGGCGTAGTGAGATAAATGCTTCTGAGGCATACGCTGGGGGCGTATCCTGACAGGGAGGCAGAAAGTGAAAGAAACAGAAAGTGAAAGAAATAGGGATGCACGATATGAAAAATTTTGAACCGATACGGATAACCGATAATTTACTACTTCTCATGGCCGATACAGATAACCGATAAGTCCAGAATTTTATATTCAATAGAATCTTAAAATAATCTGCTGTTTGCATGCCAAGGAGAATAAAAACATTGAAGATGCAGTGATGAAAAAGTAAAACTTTAGTAGCTCTGGCCTGACTATAACAACAAACAACAGACTCTTCACGTGTTCATTTATTTACTCAAAACTCTGTATCAAATAACTACAGCAAAACCTACATCCTTCAAATGGATAGAGTTCACAGAACTGTGACTTGTTTATATGCAAAAAAAAAAATCAAATTTTCAACTATAAAATTAAATGCATTGACGTGTCAATCTCAAATCAAAAAACAAAAAATTAAAATAAAGTGCATCACTCAAAAGGCATTTTCAGTCTTTTCGCTATTTTAGCTGCATTTCAACCACAAATCTAATAACATAAAACAATGAAAATAAAATGCATCTCTCGGACAGCATCTTCAGACTTATTACTGTTTTAGCTGCATGTCAACAAATCTCAAAACATAAAACAATGAAAATAAAGTGCATCTCTGGAAGGCATCTTCAGACTTATTACTGTTTTAGCTGCATGTCAACAAATCTCAAAACATAAAAAAGTGAAAATAAAGTGCATCTCTCAAAAGTCATTTTCAGACATATTGTTTTAGCTGCATAGGACCGAGTAGAGATTTCTCTGAAATGTTAGCTGAAAATAAAAATTAAAAAGTACATTTTCAATTTCAACTTCACATCTTTTCCCTTTTCACTCTGTCCAATGTGCTTGTATTTGTCATTTCTATTCATGTGAGGGCATCAGTGGAAGATTCTTCTTGATAAAGAGTAGCATCTCTGCCTTCTCACACCCAATTATGTTTCTTTTCTCATCAATAACATTTGCAGGAGCAGAAAACAAGCGTTCACTGTCGATGCTTGTGCAAGGGGCCGACAGGTATTTCTGTGCAAGTGAGGCAAGGTTCGGGAACCGGGATTTGTTGCTTCTCCAGTATTCCATTGGATTCTCAGATCTGGGAATCGGGGGCTGCGACAGATATTCTTTTATCTAAAGGAGATGCAGAACACAATACATATAATTAATAATACAATTAATATCATGTTTGGTCCATTTTTCAAGACACATTCAAAGCTTTATTTAAACAAATTGATTACCTGCACTTCTGCTTGGTTTTCTGTCAGGTCTTTTGCGACATCGTAGTTTTCTTGAAGGATTTCTTCATACATTGCCAGCAAGGAAGCATTGTTGTCATCAGCCTTGGATTTCTTCATTTTTGGCTCATCCACATTTTCTGCTGATGAACCGCTCACCTTGGTGCGCAGAATTTCTGTTGCTTCCCTCTTTGCTGCTTGGTTGAAGTAGCAGTCCTTGTATCTGGGGTCCAAGATTTTCGCAAGGTAGAACAGAGGCTCTGTGTAGATGTGACTGAATCGCTGCTCGATGGCGTGCAGTAGAGTGCTCTTTGAAGTTTTGATTCCGTGATCGGTTGCAGCAGTCTTGCTTAAAAGACATTTTAGGGCTTCAATAGAGGGGATGACATCAGCTGCTGTGGCTGTAGCTGAGCTGATGTCTTTTGTCAGCTGTTCACATGGGTTGAGAATAGTAAGTTTTCAATTAAAGTCCATTGATATGTGCTTAAAAATGCAGGTAACTCAAAGTCAACTGCATAAGCTGCAAGGGCTCGTCTCTGCTCTGACAAACTTCTCAGCATGTAGAAGGTGCTGTTCCATCTGGTGGGAACGTCTTGTTGAAGCTTTGTGTCTATTGTGCCGAGTTGTGCCTGTAAGCCTTTCAGACGGGAGGTGGCAAGTTGAGAGTGCTTAAAGTGGCCAACCATTTTCCTGCTGACTGAAACACAGTCTATGATGCTTCTCTGGCTCAGCACAGCCTCGTTTATGGCCAGCTGTAAAGTGTGTGACATACAGCTTAAACTTGCAAGCTCACATTCCTCCATAGCCTTGGTCATATTGCGTGCACTGTCCCTGAGCACAACATGCACTCGATCCTTTGTTATTTTCCACTTTTCGAGCATGGTTTCAAAAGCTTGACATATCATTGTTGCTGTGTGCGATACAGAGCACTCCTGTGCATGCAGCAGGGCTTTGTGCATGTGAAAATCATCATCCAACCACTGAGCCGTTAAGCTAAGCATGCTGACCGGACTCACGTCAGATGTCCATATATCAGTGGTGAAAACTTATGTTTAGTCCGTTCTTGTCGATCATACTGTGAATATGTGTGGCGACCAAATCATACAAGGCAGGCAGGGACACGTCTGAGAAGAAGCGGCGGCTTGGGATGGTGTAACGCGGCACCAAATGCGCAATTAGCTTGCGAAAGCCCGGATCCTCTACCACTGAAAAAGGCTGGTCATCAAGCGCTATGAATTCCATGACTTTGTCATTTATAACTTTAGCCTTTTCGCTGTCTCTGGAAAATTTTTTGCAGTTTTCAAATGCCTGCTGAATCGGGACATCCACGCTCCGTGTTGCTTTTGCCTGAGTGATCCCAGCTGTTGCGGCTCCTTCGTATTCTTTTAAAACAGCTTCACCGCGATGACGACTTTTCAGATGAGAGATAAGATTAGTTGTATTAAAACCTGTTGCGTTCTTCCCTCCTCTCGGAATCCTTGATGAACACGGGTGAAGACATGTTAGCCGGCTCCGTTAGCATGCATCGCGCGCAGCGATGACGTCAGGCGCGCGACGCAGACTGTTTAAAGGCGCAGCACGCCGACAAGCAATTTCACTAAACCCGTTAAATTATCGGATTCATTTATCGGATAAAATTAATTTATCGGATCGATAAAAAGTGTATATAAATATATATATATATATATATATATATATATATATATATATATATATATATACACTCCAGATGACTGGCAACTGCACCTGCATAAAGATATGACAGAGGGCATCCCACAGACTTTTGTTGGAGTTTCTAGCTGGCAGTGAACCGGGGCGTGCACATTGAGAATCCAGCTATGAAATTACACAAGAGCATCAGGAGAGGCCGACTACAGACAACCATTAGTCTGACCCACCGCAAGATAACAAGGTAACTGAGTCCACATGCAGAACATAAAGAGTGATTAAAGATAATGCTGTAACAGCTAATGAAGACTTTTCTATTGATGATTGAGAGGGGTGTAAAAAATTCTGGACATGCCACTTCTTATTCAAATTTAAATAAAAGGTGAGAGATATTATTTTCCACACTGGTGCTTCTTGTACATCATCTTATCAACTTTTGGAAGAATCCTGGATCATTTCTGGTCGAAAGAAACTTCCTGTTTGAATAAAAGTAACTTTGAGCCTAAATTTGCCCGGAATATGAAAACTTTGGGGTTTTGGGGGAGTTACTCTTATTTTGTACTCTAAACACATCATGTAATTACATTGCATTACATTTAATCCGTTACTTCCCAATCCTGTTTATAATACAAGTACACATCTGTAATTGCAGCAAAATAAACTCTGATCTTTAAAGAAGCAAGAATAACCTGTGTGTTAGCAATCTGTGGCAGCAGGAGCAAAAGAAACAATACATCTAGCAAGACGCATCTAAAAATGGAGGAATTTGGAGAAGAATAGAAAGACTGAACACAAGGTTGAAGACTCAAAACGCACAAAGCGACCATGTTGTGGTCAGCTAAAGGCCCGTTTACGCTTTTTGTAGTCCACATGGTCCACTTTGGAATGTGTGGTGTGAAAAAAGTCTTCAACCATCACGCACGACAGTTCGCTCAGACCCCTCTGCGGTCGACGTGTGGACTGAACACATTCCCACCACCACAGCGTGGAATCCAGCAGGTTACTGTCTCCCTCGACACGGTGCCTCCATTCACCTGGTTGGACGTGTCCAGATGGAGTTGTGCTGTCTGGGTCTTGTTCTCTTGAGTGCGGCTCACTGTTCCCTCCATCTCTCAACTGCCCTGCATTAGTTCGTTGCTGGCTGTTCCGCGTCCCTGGTTGACAGACATGATCACACAGCGCGGCCTCACCGACTGATTGACTGTATTTGTCAGAATATCAAACATACAACTGACGCATTATGACCGTCAATCAAAACGCGGGACACCATCTCAATTTGCGGGACGTTTGAAAAGTAATGGAGATGCGGGACTGTCCTGCACGAAGCGGGACATCTGGTCACCTGACGTGCTGGTGAGCGTACGGTTAAAAGTCAAATGTGATTGGTGTTGTCTCTCATATTATCACACAGCAGCATTTGAATAATTTAATAATAATAATAATAATGCATTGGTTTTATATAGCGCTTTTCAGGACACTCAAAGACGCTTTACATAGCATTGCATTATTGATTCACACCATACCAGGTGGTGGTAAGCTACTACTGTAACCACAGCTGCCCTGGGGCAGACTGACGGAAGCGAGGCTGCCAATCTGCGCCATCGGCCCCTCCGACCACCACCAGATGAATAAAGCATTTCCTGTTTGGAATTTATTCTGTCAAGTGTCAATTTATTTCATTAATCATATGTTCAGTTGTCTAATAAATAATTGACCATGTATCTTAAGTTCCATTAATCGGGGATCCAAACACTTTGACAGTAATGCAATGGTTACTTTACCTTGTAACTGGTTACTTTACAGAGCAGGATTACTAGTGCACACGTCAAATCATCAGTAGGGTAAAACTAACCTGTCTCACGGCGGTCTAAACCAGCTCACGTTCCCTATAAGTGGGTGAACAATCCAACGCTTGGTGAATTCTGCTTCACAATGACAGGAAGAGCCGACATCCAAGGCTCAAAAAGCGACATCGCTATGAACGCTTGGCCGCCACAAGCCAGTTGTCCCTGTGGTAACTTTTCTAAAACCTCCTGCTTAAAACCCAAAACGTCAGAAGGCTCGTGAGGCCCCGCTTTCACGGTCTGTACTCATACGGAAAATCAAGATCATTGTAACTCATTTACTTTTTGAAGAAGTAACTAGTAATTATAACTTATTACTTTTTAAGATGTCCATTGGTGAAAACATACTCCATTCCTCATGAGGAAGATGTGGTGGAAGAAATAAATCCATCAGTTTTGAAAGAATTGTTGTGTTGCTCATAGTGAGACTATGAACCACGAGGATCGAATTCATGCAGCACTCTAAATACAGCAGGATCATTACTTATTGAATCTATTTCTACTGTTCAATCCAACTAAATGAAGAAAAAACATAAGTTCAGATTCCACCTTGGTTTGAACAGCTGGTTGAAGACGGGTGCTTCAGTGTATTTCCTGTGTGTGTAGCTTGTACAGGATATGATGGTTCACACACCGACTGAAGGCCTGCACCATCTGTCCTCCAGCAGCACACGGTAATCTCCCTCTGGATCAATGGCGTCCCGGCTCCCTGCTGGCCGGCCGGCGAACACACAGCAGCCCTCTGCTGAATAAACAGGCCCGGAAAAGTGCTGACAAAGCTCTGCGTCAATACTCTCTACTCTCAGGACTAAAACACACTGATTATCAAATTTCACCATAACTGGCACACAGTCCTGAGCCAAACCTCGCTGTGATTTATCACCGTGCCAGTGATGTCACTTCCTGTGATCTCCATCACAGATAACGTCAGGCTCAGAGCCTCCCTGTGGAGAAGAGTGCAGGAGAGGAGATTCCCTGAGGAAGACTCACAGAGTAAATCTATAACACACAAACACACACACACACACACACACACAATCTGCTCGTCCACAGAGCTGCTTTTACCCAGAAAACCCAGAAATCACTTTTGCTCTCATTACCAATGATGAATCTAATACATCAATGTGTCCAAAAGGATTCTTTCTCCTGGAAATGGATGAGTAATGTTGAATAAGTTTATAATATTCTTCACATCATGCTCATTATACTATGTTATTTACTATTATTCATATCATGCATGTCTCTGTTAGTGATAGTGTGCTAGTGGACACAGGTGTGGAAAAGACATGTGTTCTTTTTCTGTTCGCCTGCCTGCCATTTTTCATTGTTACGGCAGCCTCTTGGCAGCTGGACAGTCTGTTTTTTTCTAAAGCTAAGACTACGGGTCATTTGCCTCTCTGTCTCCCTCTTACGCAAATGAAGCTCATTGGACAAGGAATGTGACGCTATGAATTGTTGAACAACATCTGGCATTTGGGAAGGATGTATGGAGAATGGATGGAGAATGGATGGAGGCTGATAAGGCCTCCGAAGGGGTCACGGACATTCACCTTTGTAGGGAGGGGGGAAGAGAGGCAAATGAGAGGCAAATGACAGGTTCACAATTGTGTCACAATGGCGGGTTACGGAATGGTTTAGAGCAATTGTGTCTTGACGAAAAGTCATACGAGATGCAACGTACTCCCAGAAAATAGTATAAATAGATGGAGCGGAGAGCGGTCCACGCGTCAGCTTTTTTGGTCTACCTGACTGCCGGGGGTTTTGGAAATAAAGTCCTCTTTTTGCATCCTGACTCTGACTCTGCCTGACTGTTCTGAGGAGAACTACGATTGAAGACTTCAAGAACCAAGAGTGGATATACTTGAAGATTTTGAGATTTTCCCAGAAAATATGTTTGTGGGTTTTTTTGCACCGTGACTGGCCTAGAATACTTTTTAAATAAAAATCCATGACAGTAACTATAAATGGTTGGTTTATAGGATTGCTAATAGACAAACCATTGTAACCGCGATGATTCCCCAGAAGCCTGCACAGATTGCTTTTCAGAAAGACTATGGGACATTTCTTCAATCATTAATTAGAGCGAAGCCAAACACTGTGAGACACACCCAGTCCCACCAGCACGCATAAACAGTCGTCATCAAAATTAAAGCAATGGTTCTGGAGCCTGCGTTACAGTCTAGAAAATGCAAGAAACTTGGCAGGGTTGTGGGTTTCTGTGACGTCCAAATTGGATCATCTCAGAATAGATAAACCATCAAGAGGTGCTGGAGGCAGGTTGGGAAGTCATGAAGTTAAGCAAAGGAGAATCAAATTCCAAGTTTTCATATAAAATTCACACAGATAGGATTGTTATCAGAACGAATTTAGTAATCCAGATTAAAAACATCACAAGATGACTTTTGTATAGATTAGGGGTGTGCCAAAAAATCGATTCACACAAGAATCGCGATTCTCATTTGCTATGATTCAGAATCGATTTAAAATCCCCCAAAATCGATTTTAATAGATATATAATAAAAAATAAACTTTCCTAGCTTTCCGCTCGGCCTCCCTTTTGTAACTATGTGGAAGTGACGTCATCACGCAGCGGGATCTGGAACGTACGCATGCGCAGTAAACACCCAAACAAAGATGGAGGAAAATGACGTTCAACCGGCGCCGTCTTCGTTAAAAGCTAAAGTTTGGCAACATTTCAGCTTTTACCGACTCCCAGGAAAAACAGAGCTGGACATGACGCACACTGTGTGCAAGCATTGCAAGGCGAAGCTCAAGTACTTCGGCAACACAACAAACGCACGTGCTCATATTACGAGGCATCACCCGGAGATGAGCGACACGGAGAAGCAGAGTCGGCCGCCAGCTGCAGACCAACGCACAATTCAGTACTTTACGAAGCTCTCTGCCAACTCCGAGCGGGCTAAAAAAATAACTCGGTCTATCGCCTGTTTCATTGCCAAAGACCTAAGGCCGTACAGTGTGGTGGAGAACGAGGGATTTATCTGCATGTTGCAGACACTGGAGCCGAGGTACGCCATACCAAGCCGTAAATTCCTCAGTGAGACAGCTGTGCCGCAGCTTTATGAAGAAACTAAAAGAAAAGTCGCCAGTGATCTCGCCAAAACGACCAGAGTGGCTCTAACATGCGATGCATGGACATCAAGAGCAACACAATCTTATGTGACATTCACAGTTCACTATATATCTGATACGTGGCTACTCGAATCCCGTGTTTTGCAAACTCGTGTCATGCACGAGAGCCACACAGCAGCGAATGTCAATGCCATGTTTCACTCCGTTGCTAATGAATGGAATTTGACGGTCTCGGAGCTGGTGATTGTGACCGATAATGACGCCAACATGCTCGCAGCTACACCGATTGATAATTTGGTGCACATTACATGTTTCGCCCATACTCTGAACCTGGCTGCTCAACGAGCTTTGAAGCTGACTACGGTATCACGACTGCTTGGGAGGATCAGGAAAAACTGGTTTCTTCCACCGCAAATCACGAACTACAGGAGAAGCAGAAACTTCTGCAGTTACCGGTGCACAAACTGAAAACAGATGTCACTACACGATGGAACAGCGCACTGGACATGATCGAGCGTTTCCTGGAGCAGCAGCCTGCTATTTGTGCCGCGCTGCTGTCTCCACAAGTGAGAAAATCTGCGAGTGACATCTGCACCGTAAGTGACATGGACGTCTCCGCTGCTGAGGAAATCGCAACGGCGCTGAAGCCACTGAAAGACGCAACCCACATCATGTCCGAGGATTCAACACCTACGCTTTCAGTTATTGCTCCCTTGCATACTCAGTTGCTGAACGACACAGCTGGCGTTGCTGCGGACGCACCCGTTATTCGGGAAATCAAACTGGCAATCCACGAAGATCTGGCAAAAAGATACAGTTCTGCACAGGATAAGAGCATGCTTCACTCATCTTCCTTTTTGGACCCAAGATTTAAGGCTCTGCCTTTCCTCACTGTGGAGGACCAGCTGGAAATCCAGGCCAATGTTGTTTCTGAGGCAGCTGCACTCGAGGTAAATTTAAATGACCCGTTCTTGAACAATATATATTATAAACTGTGTAACACATTTATACTTATTATAATGGATGTAAGTCAAAGTTAAATTGAATCTCATACAAATAGGTTGTATATATGTTTTTTTTAAAACATACAATGAGGGACTGATGTGATTATATTGTACATAAAGACTTGTATATTTTGATTTTTTTTTTTTTTTTCTTTTTCTGTAGAGACATTTGAACCTAGAGGAGTCTGGCTGTGACACTACTGTGACCCCACAGGCAGACACAGAAGAAGGCCCTGCTCCAAAAAGAAGGCCCTCTGCACTGGTAACACTTTTGGGCAAGACATTTACTGAGGTCAGTGGTGCTCATAGATCAGCCAGCACCAGAGCTGAAGAGGAGCTCAAGAAGTATCTCGAAGCCCCTCCACTGTCTCTGTCGGAGAATCCCCTCAGTTGGTGGAGGATCCATGAGACCGCTTTCCCTCTCTTGGCTCGACAGGCTAAACGCTACCTGTGCATCCCTGGCACTAGCGTGGCCGCGGAGAGAGTTTTCTCCACCGCTGGAGATATAGTGACAGCACAGCGAAGCAGCCTCACTCCTGCTCACGTTGGTCAGCTTCTTTTCCTACAAAAAAACCTGAACGTTGCACTTGCAAATGGACAGTAATGTTGTACCCAGTTCATGCCCAGTATTCATAATGTTTTGTTGATAATTGTATAACAGGTTGCACAGTTGTGCAGTTCTATTGTTGCAAGAGGCACTTTTATGAAAAGTTCAGGGACAGCTAGTTTACAGATGGTATTTGTATTTTTCATTTTCTATTTAAAAAAAGCACTTTTATTCTCATAACTTGTTAAGCTTTTGACTAAGAAATGTAAATGTTTTTCATGTCTTCTGGTTGTATTCTACAAGATATTTTTGGTATTGCAACTTCACTGTGAAATGAAAATGCATCTTTTTCAACTGAACCCTTTTCTAGTGTACAGAAAAACTTTATTTTTGTTACAAATTACTTTATAGCTAACTAGAGTAGTAGCTGAGGAGTACACAATCTTTGTTAATTCATCAAAATTGAAAAGGTAGCATGTTTAACTGCACTATGAAAAGAGGCACTTTTGTTTTTGTTACTGATGTTGCTTTTTGTAACAGTTGCAAAAATCCCATCTAAGCATGGATGAATGTGTTAAAAATAAAGTTGAAAAGGGCACTTTAATGTCTCAATTTTTCATTCTGTCTAGCAAAGCAGATGGGAGTACATCATGATAAGAAAATAGATCAGAAATTATGATGAATAAAATCGCTTTGAATCGAAAATCGTTTTGAATCGAAAATCTATTTTTAATCGAATTGTGGCCTCAAAAATCAGAATCGAATCGAATCGTCAGTTGGTTAAAGATTCCCACCCCTAGTATAGATGCAGTGGAATTTTTTGAGTTTTCTGGGGATCTGGCCTCTTTTCGAGTTCACACATCCCTCCTTCCAGTGACTAACGTTCATAGCAGGAAGGCAGTGGTGGGCACAGCTAACCAAAAAGTTAGCTTCGATAACCGTTCTTCCGCTAACTGAAAAGTTAGCTTCGATAATGCTAAAAGATTTAGCTGAAGCTAACAATAACCGCTAACCGCTAACGCCTGGTTCACACAGGATGCGCCGCGCACGGCAGCGGCAGCACCGCACACCGAGTTTCTGATCGAGCTCCTATCTGACGGTTCATAGACCTTTTTCACAAAAACCGGAAATACGCAATCAGTGGGTAACTTTTCTTCCGGTCCAAATCCATTCATTTTCTCCGAGATGGATCGCCTTTTCAGTACATGTCTCCAACATTTCCCAAGCATTTCCTTTGCTGATGTGGAAAGAATGGTGGAAGAGAAGTCAGTGACAAAAAAGTCAAAGATGAAGAAAAGATACAAGTTTTTCCACGAAAACTTCATAGAAAAACATGAAGGTAAGTAGAGAGTTAGCATGTTAGCCTAAGTGCTACTGAACCCTAGCGACTGTATTTAGGCATACTTTTTCATGTGTAGATCCTGATAACCGTATCCAAACATTTAAGTTTCATTTGCAGCATGACGACAATCGTTTGTTCTCTTTCTGGCTGTTTCAGTGAACGTCTTTCAGATATGATATTAGACGAATGCTATCATTGATTAGCCCAACAGCTAACAGCATTAGCTCTCTGCTCACGTGTTTTTGTGCGTGTCTTATCGTCATCACAGTATCAAATGCATTAAATGGCCAGGTGACAGTGAGGGCAAGGTGCTGCCAGTCGCAGAGGAACAGCGAGGAGCCTCAAACTAGAGGTTTGACCACAGAGAGCAGAAGTTCCTGCCGTTGCAGCTGCTGCTGCAGCTCTCTCTGCTGACGTGCTGTCCATCCTATCCTTATCTTATACAGGAGTCTCGACTCCGCTCTCTTTCTTTGTCCTTTTATTTCTCTTCATTCCATAGGTTATAAGTCTCTACTGCTATGTTATCTGTTTCTATAATAGACCTGTGGCCAGAAGAGTGCATCCCCACTCAACCAAACCAGCTTTGTGTGGTGTATTTCTATTGTACTGAATAAAGTCGTGTCTGTGTGTGAAAATATATTGTAAAAGTTAGTTATTTTGGGAAAAAAAAGGGTCGTGGTGGGTGCACTACAGAGTCCCCTTGCCATAAGCTGTTACCATCTCTTACCACTGACAGGGACGTATCTCCATGATGTCATGTTCATCATTCTGATCCATTTTTGTACAGATGACGCTTGCTGTTGACAGTGGACGTCTGATGGCGTTTTCCTGTAGCTGTGCACCAGGAAAAGGGTTTTTCAACCACACTGTGGCCCTACTTCATCAGACAGCACATTATACACAGTATGGCCTGCAGATTGTCTCTCATCTCTGGCCTGCACAAGCAGTCTACAGCAATGGCATAGAGCGAGAACTCAGGTGGGTGTTTAATAAGGTAGTTTATTTACTCTGTTTTCATTAAGTGCTTGTGTTTGCCGTATGTTGTCTGTTTGTTTGTGTCCTGAAATTAATAAAAAAACAACACACACACAGAGACTGTTTATTACTACAATTATCTGTATAAATGAACATATTTCACCGTTGGTTTCTGGGAATTCATCCAGAACCTGTGAGTGATGTGGTGCGAAAGCCAACAACAGCTGGTGAGAGTGGTCGTCAGTCCACACTGTACCAGGCATATGCAGGTAATAATATTTAACATTTCACTTTTGTGACAGCTAAATGCTAATGCCTTTGTGTAATGATGGTCAAATGTAACTACTGTAACTGCATTTTCCCAAAATAGAAGCACAAATAAGTAGAGGCTTTATGTATCTTTTTTTTTAGGACCGTTTCCCGACCCTGACTTGATGGCGGCTGGACACAAGCGGTGTGAGGAACAACCCCAGCCCCTCATTGCTCCTGTGTTGGATGGCTTGTCTGAAATAGAGCAGTTTCCATGGCCCTGTCCCACATGGATGCCCCATATCATACCTTTGTCCACCTGAAACATCCAGTGATCTGATCCAGCACCACTTGGCTCCTGAATTCCCAGTTCTTCCTCTTCCTTGGTCTCAGGATTCCCTCTCTAACTTATACTTCTGTTGTCTGTTATAAATATTTGCTGCACTGCTGTAACATGATTATTTTGATATTTTATCACATTGATTATTTTACAGTTTTGCATAGTGATCTAACATTGTACATTCTTGTAAATGCACACATGGTGATTAGTTACACAGCTCATTTGATATTTCATTCGTTAAATGAATTGTTCAGAACACAGCCTTGGCCTATATTGTACTGTGTATGTGTTTAAATCAAATGAATGGATTGCTTATTGATAAAATATCTTAAGCCTCAGTTGAATTAATTGTGCTTGTTGCAGTGTGTATGATTTCACTTTTTCAAATGTGGTTGCATGGCTAAACTCAAATCCTCTCCCCACAAAGGAACAGTAACAAAAGAATGTGTTACATGTAAATCAATCAAACTTTATTTATACATCAATTCGACTGACGACGGCTGGGGACGGCAGGGAAACACTCTGCAGTTTGGCTTCCAGGTCTTTGATGTGATCTGCCACCTCATCCAGAACACCTGTGGTGATTCAGAAGAAAGATTAATTTTGGTCTTTATACAGTTTATTAAAGTAATAGACCCTGTTGACACACACACACACACACACACACACACACACACACACACACACACACACACATTTATAAAAGAAAAATAAAATGTATATGTAATCTGTTTACAACAGATGGAGTTTCTTACCTGCAGGAGGCAGGTCGCAGAGTCATGGTCCAGTTTATCCTCCATCGCTGCAGTTTCTCTCTGTTTGCTCTCCGGTTCCTGGACAGACAGCTCCACAAACTGCCCTTTGGAGCAGCGGCCGTACACGGACTCCCTGATAGGATGCGATGTGAACTCATTCCAGCTGAAGAGACTTGGAACAGCATCAGTTTTAAGGCGGCTAACACTTAGCTCCTGGACGTAGCCACCGGAGTGACATGTCAGCTGCAGACTTGCGTGCTCCTCTCGTTAATAACAAATCCGGGCCCCTCCCCGCCTAATCGCCTGAATCCACTTTTGTCTGACCTTTCTGTTCTTTGGAAACGAGTAAAAATTAAGATAAGGCTGCTTCAGCCCATTAGAAAAGCAACCAGGTACGCTACAGCATCGTTTGTTTTTTGCTTGTGGCAGTGCTACCGGAAGCAAAGTTACCCACTGATTTCGTATTTTCAGCTAAAAAACCAGGAAGTGTGAAAAAGGTCTATAGGCGCGGGGCAGCGCCGCGAGCGGAGCAGCTCGCGCTCTGCAGCGCGCCCGCTCTGCTCCTCTCTATTTTCTCCGCGAGCCCCGAGCGCCGAGAGCGCATAGGGGATTATTTGTTGACGTTGCGCCATGACGCAAGCATGTACACAAGTCATTCAAATATCCCCGAAATCTTGAGTTCCGGGGCTTTCTAACAATTTTTGAATCGTTTCAATCGGACAAAAGGATCGGGAGTAATTTGCATTACAAAATCCATGTTTTTTCTAAACAATTTTCGGCGTTTTTTTAACCGCAGAGAAGAGACTTTTCATTACTTTGCACAGTAACAGAAGCATGTACGAGAGGCGTTCAAGTGCCCTCGGAAACCAGAGTCGCTAACGTGTAAATTTAGCGGAAGCTAATTAGTCCACTACTGTTTTTCAAAGTTAGCTGAACAGCTAATCCGCGAATGAAAATGTTAGCTTCGCTAATTAGCGGTTAGCTGATTAGCGAACTACGCCCACCACTGCGGGAAGAAGGATATAATCTATCAGTTTCTCTTGCTGTGATTAAATCTACTTCACCAGGCTGCAACATATGATATCAGCTTCAATCGATATCAGGTTTTCAAAGGAATTTTCCAATGAGATTGTGTTTTTAACAATTGCTGCCATTGTCAGAGGTGAACTAGTTAGAGGGAGTTTAACGAGTAATGTCATTTACAGGACTGGAGCGGTCACACTTCTTCTGGTCAGTCACGACAGCTTTTCTTCCAGGTTTTATACCTGTGTTAGCTGGAGCTCCCTTCTTGTTCCATCCTTATTAAACATGATTACGCTGACAGTATATATCTGGCTCATACTATGTATTTCAATAATATCTGATCAATTCAGAATCCAGAATATGATCCAGATTTATCGAAATGTGATCATTTCTCCATCAGCACATAGCCAATGAGCACAGATCATTTCTATAATATATTAAAAGTAGGGGTGTAACGATACACAAAAATCTCGGTTCGATACGTACCTCGGTTCTGAGGTCATGGTTCGGTTGGGTTTTCGATAGGGAACAAAATGCAAAACCTAAATTTTCTTGTTGTTCATGCTTCCCATGTCGGCTTGTCTGTGTCGGCTTTGCGGCACATCACCGATGCCAATGCTCTTCTCTCCTGCTACATTTGGGCTCAGCTGTGTACGTTCCATGCAGGCGCACTGATCCACGCATCCTCGAGAAGCTTTTCCAGCTCTCTAGACTGTTTATCTGCTCCTTTATTTCAGATTATTTATAGGAAATGAGGCACATACATTGTCAGTACGTTATCATTTAGTATCAGAGTTTATTTAGCCTTTTTTTTCTGTTTCTGAATCCCAGGGCGGCGCCCGAGCGATTAGATACTTTCACTCAGGGTGCAAACTATGGGGGGGGGGGGGGGGGGGGGGGGGGGGGGGGGGAATTTGGGGGGGGGGCCTAAATATTGCAAAAATGCTGTTTCCCCCATGTATTTCCTTTAATTTATTATTATTGATTTTGTATGATCATAATCATGGATGGACTCTATGCACAACTTCACCGGTTCCTTAACTTCAGGAGGCTCCTTGTTCCCTGTCTTTCATGATAGGACAAGCTGATTAATGCAGGTGTGTCTGACCTCTGTAACAACTTCAGACACACCTGTATTAATCAGCTCATCCTATCACGAAAGACAGGAAACAAGGAGCCTCCTGAAGTTCAGGAAGTGGTTGAGTTGTGCATAGAGCTTATTATATGCAGAATTAGGCCAATTTTAATGGATGATTTGCGCATCACTATTTCACTTTAATGAAGATGCCGACCTGCATGCAGTACTTGTCCTCACCTTAAGCGTCACTTAAAGCAGACATATTCCCTCCGAAGCACGCACATCCCCCCCAATAAGTGAGACCCCCCGACAGCCGCGGTATACGAGGGTGGACCCAAAAGAATCTGGAATTTGACTGTAACTTTTTATTTCTGACATTTCAAAATAAAACATCACTGTCGCCTTCAAAATAACCTCCATCCGCATTAATGCAGCGCTCCAGCCGTGTCTCCCACTTCACGAATGCGTCGTCAGACCCGCGCGTAATTGTGCCATTTTTTGCCGGCTGCGATTTTTCTGTCACCTCCTCCACATCTGCAAACCGCTGTCCCTTCAGGTCTTTCTTCAACTTTGGGAACAAGAAAAAGTCACTCGAGGCTTCATCGAATAAGGCGGATGGGAGAGGAGATTCATCTCATTCTTCTCCAGAAACTGCGTGAGGCGCAGCGCCGTGTCCGCTGGCGCTCTGTGGTGGTGGATCAACCGGGCTCCACTCCGCCACTACGCTCTGCTTCCTCCTCACATCCTCACGGAGTCGTCTGAGGACTTCGATGTAGCAGTCCTGATTTACAGTCTGACCTGGAGGGACAAACTCGCTGTGGACGATACCCTGGACAGCGAAGAAGCAGCTCTGCATTGTTTTCACGGCTGAGCGGACCTGACGCGCGGACATCTGGCCCTTTTTAAACCACCCGAACCACTTATGGACCTGATTCTTCGCCAGAGCATCATCCTTGTAGGCTTGCTGCAACAAGGTGAGTGTTTCTGCTGCTGTTTTTTCCCAGCAAAAAGCAGAATTTAAAGTTTACGCGCTGCTTTGGCTTCCCAGTCAATGTCGCCATTTTGGAAAAAATCGCAGACCTCCTCTGCACTCTGTTACTATAAAGAGCGCCTGACAGGCGTCAGTGTAACTCTCGGAGCTCAGATTTCTCACAGATGTGCATGAGGCTTACCTGCAGCACATCTGATGGCCAGAAGTCGGAACTCATTATTATTATTGTTTTCTGACCAAATTCCGGTTTCTTTTGGGTACCCCCTCGTAGTTCGCACACTGCTTTCACTTCTGTGACAGACCTTCTCCTCCCTCCTGACAGAGTCTGCTCTCTCCGTCCACCAGCTTTTCTCTGAGTTTCTTCAGACAGAGTTGCAGCCTGTTTGCTTCACAGACTCACTTTTCAAAGTTAGCGTCTGTCATGGTTTGTTTGCTGTGGCGCTCTGGCGCATTCTCGACCACGGACATCCGGGGAACTAAGCACGTTAGGGTATGCGCGGTCCTTAGCAACCAGTGCGAGGGGGCAAACAATCACGGACAGTGCTGCAGGCAGAGCGTTTGTGTGGAGTTTGTTCTTGCTCAGTATTTGTTACAGATTGAGAGATATAGGTATATAAAAATATGGTGAAGAATTGTTGTTAAACGGCACCAATAATGTAGCTCGACAGTCTCACTTGTCCTTTTATATGATACCAAGCGAGGCTACTGAACCAGAGAGGAGGATAAAATGGCTGTTATAAACAGAACCGCCAACAGCAAAACACCGGGAAAACTGGCAACCGAAACCGGACTACACGTATGTTTGTTCTGCACACTTTGTAACAGGTAAGAAAGGAAAGTTTAGAGCTGCCATTTCTGTTTCTAGACTAGTGTTATATGGGTGGATGTGAGCTGAGCCTGTTAGCCTGTTAGCCTGGCATGCCAGACTTTATGTATTACACACATATAAAGATATAAAGAAATACGTGTTTCCCCATGTATCTCTGTCCATGGAGAGACAGTCTGGCGTGCCAGGATATGAGCCTGTTCCTTTAAGCGTGGTAACAAACAAGCGCTAGCAGGCGAGCTAACGCTAGCTTGTTAGCGTCCTCATTTTAATCAAACTGCGTTCGTCAAATACATTTTTTTTAAATAGACACCTTTCATAGCAACATTTGCACTTACCAGGAGCTTTGATGAGGTAGTGGTTCACATCTGGGTACCCAGACCAGGCCATTGTTTTGGATTAGCTTATTTAGCCAGGAATCAGCTGTATGCTTGTATGGACACAAATCCAGCCCGACCATGTTAAGCTTTGCCTTATATCTTGCTAAAAGCTTCAGGCTTCAACCCATCCTGATACAGGTAAGCCACACCTGGCACCAGTGACCAATAATAAACTTGTTCTGCAAGACAACAAAACGCTAAAAGTTTTAATAACTTGCCAAGCCCTTACTGTTGCTACGGTCCCTTCCACGTTGTTTGCCCCTCCGGCCTGGAAACTAAGGAAGATCACGTGGTGCGTGACGTCACGCCGATATCGAGAATGCGTGTACCGGCGCGACGTGCACATACGTGCAACGCGGTCACAAAATCTGTCCTGCGCGCGGACGTCCGTGGACAGAAATTCATGACATTACGTCCCAGTGACCAATGCGCCAGGCGGACATGTGAAGCATGTAGGAAGCTGCTAGCAGTAGCGATCATGGCTGCAGGTGTAGCTGCACATGCTAGCGGCAGAACGTAAACACACGCACCATCCAGCCCGTGAGCCGGTAAAAAAAAAAAAAAACTTTGGCCCGTGAACTCACCCGTGCACAGTCCTGTACCAAACCGAACGGCCCGTACCGAAGCAGTTCAATAGAAATACATGTATTGTTACACCCCTAATGAAAAGATTTTAAAGGGGCTGTATCATGCAAAATTCACTTTTTGTATGTTTTAACCTTGTTATATGGCTATGTACTCACCAAAAACACCCCCAAAGCATTTTTTTCCTTCGTGCCTGCATGTTTGAGCTTTCCTCCTTGTTGTGCTGCTCAGAGAGGCAGCCCCTCCCGCACCCGTGAAAACGCTCTGTTGTCCCACGTTCACGTCACACGGAGAAGATGGCTCCCCTGAGCCCCCCTCCCGCGGGCCCTCGGCAATCAGCGCTGCAGCTTTTTTCTAATTCTGATTACGGGGATAAACTTTAACCATCGTCTGAAAGCAACAATCAAGCAAGAGCAAGAGTCTGAAGGGTCTGAAGGGTCTGCGCTTGGTGAGTTTCTAATAGGAAAACACGTTTTCGCGTGTATTTCCGTGTAGAGAAGCCAGAGCTAAAGAGCTAAAGCTAACCCTTAGAGATGCTAACGAAGCGCTGATTGGTTGAAGTTCGCTGTCAGTCAAAGTCTACAGCGGGAGAGGCGGGATTTTCAGTGAAACGGAGCGTTTTCTCTTCCGGGTTTCAGAATTAGCCCCAGAAAATCTTTTATTTCACACAAAATGACTTTTCCTTTGCGCCAAAAATAAACTATTACCATGTTAATGCCAGTTCTAGGGTTTGGACTAGCTAAAATAGCATGATACAGCGCTTTAAGACTTTTTTCTATATTGTCCAGCTGTTTCCCATAATTACATCAGTTCTTACTTTGCTTACAATCTGTTAGTCTACCAGTTTGATCAAAAACAATCCAACCAACCGTGAAAACAGGTGAACATAAATGAACACACCCAATGTTTGTTCAGTAAAGTAACATATTATCAAAACATCTCAAACCACTCAGGATGTATCTCATGTCTCAGCATTATATTTAAAGAACAGACCTCATGTGACCTCACGAGTAAACTGACCAGCGAATTATATTAGAGATGAGTTGAAGCTGAAGTAAGCCAAAGTAAAAAGCCTTTGAACGACATCATCTTACTAGTGTTACCATGGCAACAAGTCCATCACAGGTGGTAGTGCGATGTCACAGGAAGATGAAAGGGGAGTCAGACTCCACCAAGATGAAAGGACGATCTCTCTCTATTCACCACAGCAGTTTAATCTCTGCCAGTTGCTAGAAGCACTCCTTGAATCAACAACAATATCCTACCGTTGGCTTACTTTAGAGCAAAATGTTGCATTTAGGTTACTTTCTTGGTACTGCCATTACGCGGACGGTCAGAGCTTTGACCACTCGTCTCACTGAGACTTCCAAACACTTCAGCGGAACAGAGGAACCTGGGAAGCCACTGTGTTGTGAAGAACAGGAGACAGAACTGTCCAACCAGCACATCAGCGGAACAGAGGAACCTGGGAAGCCACTGTGTTGTGAGGAACAGGGAAACGAACTGTCCTACCAGCACATCAGCGGAACAGAGGAACCTGGGAAGCCACTGTGTTGTGAGGAACAGGGAAACGAACTGTCCTACCAGCACATCAGCGGAACAGAGGAACCTGGGAAGCCACTGTGTTGTGAAGAACAGGAGACAGAACTGTCCTACCAGCACATCAGCGGAACAGAGGAACCTGGGAAGCCACTGTGTTGTGAGGAACAGGGAAACGAACTGTCCTACCAGCACATCAGCGGAACAGAGGAACCTGGGAAGCCATTGTGTTGTGAAGAACAGGAGACAGAACTGTCCTACCAGCACATCAGCGGAACAGGGGAACCTGGGAAGCCACTGGGTTGTGAAGAACAGGAGACAGAACCGTCCTACCAGCACATCAGCGGAACAGAGGAACCTGGGAAGCCATTGTGTTGTGAAGAACAGGAGACAGAACTGTCCTACCAGCACATCAGCGGAACAGAGCAACCTGGGAAGCCACTGTGTTGTGAAGAACAGGAGACAGAACTGTCCTACCAGCACATCAGCGGAACAGAGGAACCTGGGAAGCCACTGTGTTGTGAAGAACAGGAGACAGAACCGTCCTACCAGCACATCAGCGGAACAGAGGAACCTGGGAAGCCACTGGGTTGTGAAGAACAGGAGACAGAACTGTCCTACCAGCACATCAGCGGAACAGAGGAACCTGGGAAGCCACTGTGTTGTGAAGAACAGGAGACAGAACCGTCCCACCAGCAGATCAGTTCCATCTGCAGGTTTGCCAATGGCCATAACAACTGCTGGCTGAATGCTACACTGCAAGCTGCCCTGAACTTGGATATTGTCAAGAACAAGATGCTTTGTCAGTCACCAGAACTTGTGGTCCAGCTGTCAAGCACTCCAGAATTTGCAAAGCTGTTTTTAAGAGCCCTCCATGAGCCAGGAAGAAGTTTCAGCTCATCAGATCTCCTTCCAGTCCGGACTGAATTAAGCCAGAGGAACCTATCACTCACCCTGCGGACACACAATGAACCTGCATACTTGGTCAAGCATCTCCTTGGCTGGTTGAAAGAGTGTGATGTTCAGTCGAGTCTTCAGGTCCAAAAAGTCACAACTTGCCCCACTTGTGGCGAGATGGCAGCAGAAAGTACAAACCTGGAAAGCATCATCCCCCTAACAGCACTTTCTCAAGATGACTCCATCGCTTCTCTCTTTAACCACACTCTCCATGAACGGCACAGCACAAGACCATGCCGCAGATGCAGCACCCCCATGAGGGAGACAAAGAGCTTCGGCAATAGTCCAGATGTTCTGATATTTTATGTGTGCCGAACAGATAATTTTATAACCTTTAGTGAAGATGTGACTCCATCTGAATTCGTAGAATTGCCATTGTCTGAGGACAAAAAACAGGTGTACGCCCTCTCCTCTGTCATTTGTCACTGGGGATGTGATACTTATGATCACTTTTGGTCATACCTGTTCAAAGAAGGGATGACCATTCAAGCTGACGACAGAAACATTTCTGTGAAAGCAGATCGGTTCCCACGTGACATTGATAGAAATGGAATCATCTACATTTATGAAAGGGTGGATGAGGACACAAGGGCACCTCAAGAGGTGGTCCTGTTTTTTGTTTTGTTTCTTTTATTTTTTGTTTCTTGGTTTTTCTTAAAACTTGCCCTGTTCAGCATGGAAGCAGCAGAATGGAATTTGGCTGCAAATATGGAGCCGACTGATTTGCTCTTCCAGGAGGAGCTTACAATTGTAAAGCTCCTCTTTTTAGCATGCTTTCTTAATTTATTTAATTTATTTTGAGTGCTGATACACAATATTGCTGGGCCTGACAGGGGGGCAGAAAGACAGGTAGAGAAACAGAAAGTGGAAAAACCAACTTGTGAACAAAGAAGCAGAGAAGGAAGAGATAAAGAGATAAGACGGTCGGGGGGGGGGGGGGGGGGGGGGGGGGGTATTCTTATTTTGTACTCTAAACACATAATGTAATTACACTGCATTTCATTTAATCCGTTACTTCCCAGCCCTGTTTATAATACAAGTACACATCTGTAGTTGCAGGAAAATCAAGTCTGATCTTTAAAGAAGCAAGTATAACCTGTGTGTTAGCAATCTGTGGCAGCAGGAGCAAAAGAAATTAAAGCCGCAAGCGGCATTGGACGGGACCTCGCCCTCTGGCAAGGTGGCCCGACTGAGGTCGTCCTCGTACCTTGATGACCGAAGTCCAAGTCACTGGGAACCTTGCTCCTCCATAGACTTCCAGCACCCTCTCACCCACTAACATGGAGTTGTTTGCATCCCCCATCCACTGACGTGGAGCTTTTAGCATCTGTCATCCGCTAACATGTAGCTGTTAGCATCCCCCATCTGCTAACAGGTAGCTGTTAGCATCTCTCATCCGCTAGCAAGTAGCTGTTAGCATCTCTCATCCGCTAGCATGTAGCTGTTAGCATCTCCCATCCGCTAACATGTAGCTGTTAGCATATCTCATCCGCTAGCATGTAGCTGTTAGCATCTCCCGTCCGCTCACATGTAGCTGTTAGCATCTGTCATCCGCTAACATGTAGCTGTTAGCATCTCCCATCCGCTAACAGGTAGCTGTTAGCATCTCCCATCCGCTAACAGGTAGCTGTTAGCATCTAATATCCACTGACATGGAGTTGTTAGCATGTCCCACCCACTAACATGTAGGTGTTAGCATCTGTCATCCGCTAACATGTAGCTGTTAGCATCTCCCATCCGCTAACATGTAGCTGTTAGCATCTCCCATCCGCTAACATGTAGCTGTTAGCATCTCCCATCCGCTAACATGTAGCTGTTAGCATCTCTCACCCGCTAGCATATAGCTGTTAGCATCTCCCATCCGCTAACATGTAGCTGTTAGCATCTCGTATTTCTCACCCGCTAGCATGTAGCTGTTAGCATCTCTCACCCGCTAGCATGTAGCTGTTAGCATCTCCCATCCGCTAACATGTAGCTGTTAGCATCTCTCACCCGCTAGCATGTAGCTGTTAGCATCTCTCACCCGCTAGCATGTAGCTATTAGCATATCTCACCCACTAGCATGTAGCTGTTAGCATCTCTCACCCGCTAGCATGTAGCTGTTAGCAACTTCCATCCGCTAACATGTAGCTGTTAGCATCTCTCATCCGCTAGCATGTAGCTGTTAGCATCTTCCATCCGCTAGCATGTAGCTATTAGCATATCTCACCCACTAGCATGTAGCTGTTAGCATCTCTCACCCGCTAGCATGTAGCTGTTAGCATCTCCCATCCACTAACATGTAGCTGTTAGCATCTCTCATCCGCTAGCATGTAGCTGTTAGCATCTTCCATCCGCTAACATGTAGCTGTTAGCATCTCCCATCCGCTAGCATGTAGCTGTTAGCATCTCTCATCCGCTAGCATGTAGCTGTTAGCATCTCCCATCCACTAACATGTAGCTGTTAGCATCTGTCATCTGATTCAGCAGGGGCCACGGCAATGGATTGCAGTGCGGGAAGCTCCATTGCCGTGGCCCCCGCTGAATCGGTTGGATTTAAATAACTTCTGAAGGAATCCAAGCTGCACCATGTTTGTCTGAGTGAGTATATGAGCAGGCACACACCTATAAATAAGGTCCAGGTATCAAAAAAACCGGAGTTGCCCTTTAAACACTGTTGAATTTGAAATTATCCCTGTGCTTTGTTAAAAATGTCATATTTTGCAAAAATATGGGGTGTGAGGCTCTTATTTTGATAGTCATGTCTGCTCCACTATGTCAAACACCAATATATCCATGTGAGTGTGATTCCATACATTCATTTGCCTGTTTGAGCAGCAATCCATTACTCGTGTGATTTATGGTCACGGAGCGCCATCTACTGTGGAAAGCAGGGACAACATGCAGAATGTTTTACAGCAGCTCTCAGATCAGCCCTGAGGCTCAATGCCCATATATGGCATAAGTAGGTCACATGATGTTAGAGTGTGACTCGGCAGACACACAGTTTCTCTTTGGTCAAAACAGCTGGGGAAATGCATTTCCGTGGACCAAAATGAAAAAAACACCCTCAACTTTGATAGGCATTTTAGTTGTCTTTACAAATGTCAAGTTTTCAGAGCATTCAGACTTATAATTTTGACCATGGAAGCCTTAATTGGTGAAGAAGGAGAGAGTTTTTGAGCAAAAATATACAATAAAAGTGTGAATGACGGACTTCCTGTTTGATTTAGGTCATGGGTACGAGTGAGTAAGTTGTAGATCTCGATGAGACGAACGTGTGCATATGTTTCTTTTCTCTGTACGACACTGTGAAGGGTGAAACAGTCCATATTAGTGGTTTTTGAGTGAAAAGTGTTTTGAGGCACATTTGATTTGACAGGAAATAACGGACTTCCTGTTGGATTTAGGTATAGGTATGTCTCTTGGTAAATTGTAGAGCTCGATGAGACGAACTCATCCATGTTGATTTTATTTCTCTGCGACATTCGTGCGGGTCGCACTGTCCATTGTAGTGTTGCAAGTGCGTTTTCAGACTTCAAACTTTAAGGGTTAATAAAATCCACACCCTGAGACTTTTGAAAAAGTTTTTAACAACTTTGTGAGAGACACTTGTCCTCTTTTATTTGGCACTACTCTGACGTCTCCACGACAAGCGCTCTCGGAGCAGATAATTTTTAAAGGAGGAGTCATTTTCGGCTGATTTTCATCAAAATTTGACATATAAATCGAAATAGCGGACTTCCTGTTGGATTTAGCATAAAAATATCAGATCCTTTTTTGTAGATCTCAAGGAGACGAACGCATGAGAGTTGGTTTGATCTCTCTGCGACATTCCTGCGAGTTACGGTGGGCTTTTTTCACGTTTCTAGGTGGCGCTAGAGAGCGGATGGAGATATGGGGTTAATTTTTCCATTTTATCAAATGTTTTGCCGGTCCGGATGTGCCTGCCAAATTTGGTGAGTTTTCGTGCATGTTTAGGGGGTCAAATTTGGGTTCAAACGCGCGGTCACGATAATAAGAATAAACGAACGAAGAACAATAGAGGCCTTGCCCTCAGGCAAGGTGGCCTCAGTTGAGGCCACCTCGCCCTCGGGCTCGGTCCCTAATAATACATCTAGCAAAACGCAACTAAAAATGGAGGAATTTGGAGAAGAATAGAAAGACTGAACACAAGGTTGAAGACTCAAAACGCACAAAGCTACCATGTCCTGGTCAGCTAAAATGTGTGGTGTGAAAAACGTCTTCAACCATCACGCACGACAGTTCGCTCAGACCCCTCTGCAGTCGACGCGCGGACTGAACACATTCCCACCACCACAGCGTGGAATCCAGCAGGTTACTGTCTCCCTCGACACGGCGCCTCCATTCACCTGGTTGGACGTGTCCAGATGGAGTTGTGCTGTCTGGGTCTTGTTCTCTTGAGTACGGCTCACTGTTCCCCCCATCTTTCACTGTTGTTTCTCATATTATCACACAGCAGCATTTGAATAATTTAGATGAATAAAGCATTTCCTGTTTGGAATTTATTCTGTCAAGTGTCAATTTATTTCATTAATCATATGTTCAGTTACCTAATAAATAATTGAACATTTATCTTAAGGTTTCATTAATAGGGGATCCAAACACTTTGACAGTAATGCAATGGTTACTTTACCTTGTAACTGGTTACTTTACAGAGCAGGATTACTATTGCACACGTCACATCATCAGTAGGGTAAAACTAACCTGTCTCACCACGGTCTAAACCAGCTCACGTTCCCTATAAGTGGGTGAACAATCCAACGCTTGGTGAATTCTGCTTCACAATGACAGGAAGAGCCGACATCCAAGGCTCAAAAAGCGACGTCGCTATGAACGCTTGGCCGCCACAAGCCAGTTGTCCCTGTGGTAACTTTTCGGACACCTCCTGCTTAAAACCCAAAACATCAGAAGGCTCGTGAGGCCCCGCTTTCACGGTCTGTACTCATACGGAAAATCAAGATCATTGAAACTCATTTACTTTTTGAAAAAGTAACTACTAATTATAACTAATTACTTTTTTAACCACAAGCATCGAATTCATGCAGCACTCTAAATACAGCTGATTGAATCTATTTCTACTGTTCAATGCAACTAAATGAAGAAAAAACATATGTTCAGATTCCACCTTGGTTTGAACAGCTTGTTGAAGACGGGTGCTTCAGTGACTTTCCTGTGTGTGTCGCTTGTACAGGATATGATGGTTCACACACCGAGTGAAGGCCTGCACCATCTGTCCTCCAGCAGCACACGGTAATCTCCCTCTGGATCAATGGCGTCCCGGCTCCCTGCTGGCCGGCCGGCGAACACACAGCAGCCCTCTGCTGAATAAACAGGCCCGGCAAAGTGCTGACAAAGCTCTGCGTCAATACTCTCTACTCTCAGGCCTAAAACACACTGATAATCAAATTTCACCAGAGCTGGCACACAGTCCTGAGCCAAACCTTGCTGTGATTTATCACTGTGCCAGTGATGTCACTTCCTGTGATCTCCATCACAGCCTTCTGAAGCACCACCCAATGGCGCCGGTGGAGCGACAGAAGCCTCTCTCTGGGGCGGGAGGTGAGCTGATCGATGGCAGTGCTGCCGAACTACTGTACACCTCACTCAGAGAGGTGTGCAGACAAAGAAACACACACACCCCGGTAATCCTCAGCAGCACTGTACCGTCCTCCTCATCCTGCTGCTGTGAAACTGTACAGCTTGAAGTCAATTCTCAGATAACGTCAGGGTCGGAGAATCTGAGCCTCCCTGTGGAGACGAGTGCAGGAGAGGAGATTCCCTGAGGAAGACTCACAGAGTAAATCTATAACACACAAACACACACACACACACACACACACACACACACACACACACACACACACACACACACACACACACAATCTGCTCGTCCACAGAGCTGCTTTTACCCAGAAAACCCAGAAATTACTTTTGCTCTCATTACCAATGATGAATCTAATACATCAATGGGTCCAAAAGGATTCTTTCTCCTGGAAATGGATGAGTAACTACAAATGGTTGGTTTATAGGATTGCTAATAGACAAACCATTGTAACCGCGATGATTCCCCAGAAACCTGCACAGATTGCTTCTCAGAAAGACTATGGGACAGTTCTTCAATCATTAATTAGAGCGAGGCCAAACACTGTGAGACACACCCAGTCCCACCAGCACGCATAAACAGTCGTCATCAAGATTAAAGCAATGGTTCTGGAGCCTGCATTAGAGTCCAGAAAATGCAAGAAACTTTGCAGAGTTGTGGGTTTCTGTGACGTCCAAACTGGATCATCTCAGAATAGATAAACCATCAAGAGGTGCTGGAGGCAGGTTGGGAAGTCATGAAGTTAAGCAAAGGAGAATCAAATTCCAAGTTTTCATAAAAAACTCACACAGATAGGATTGTTATCAGAACAAATTTAGTTACCCCAGAATAAAAACATCACAAGATGACTTTTGTATAGATGCAGTGGAATTTTTTGAGTTTTCTGGGGATCTGGCCTCTTTTCTAGTTCACACATCCCTCCTTCCAGTGACTAACGTTCATAGCGTGAAGAAGGATATAATCTATCAGTTTCTCTTGCTGTGATTAAATCTACTTCACCAGGCTGTAACATATGATATCAGCTTCAATCGATATCAGGTTTTCAAAGGAATTTTCCAATAAGATTGTGTGTTTAACAACTGTTGCCATTGTCAGAGGTGTACGAGTTAGAGGGAGTTTAAAGAGTAATGTTATTTACAGGACTGGAGCGGTCACACTTCTCTTGGTCAGTCACTACAGCTTTTCTTCCAGGTTTTATACCTGTGTTAGCTGGAGCTCCCTTCTTGTTCCATCCTTATTAAACATGATTACACTGACAGTATATATCTGGATCATATTATGTATTTCAATAATATCTGATCAATTCAGAATCCAGAATATGATCCAGATTTATTGAAATGTGATCATTTCTCCATCAGCACATAGCCAATGAGCACAGATCATTTCTATAAAATGTTAAAAGATTTTCAGACTTTTTTCGGTAACACTTTATTTGAAGTCCCCCTGTATAACACATTATAAGTACATTGATAAAGCATTATAATGCCATTATAACACGTGTAGCTATAGTTAAAAACATTCATAGATGATCACAATGCCAGGACCTAACCCTAACCCTAACCCTAATCCTATGCTGTATAGTGCTGCATAGTGAGTTATCAAGCGTTGTGATCATGTAGGAGTGTTTATAACTACTTATAATGTGTTATACCGGGTGCTTAAAGTGTTACCCTTTTTTCTATATTATCGAGCTGTTTCCCATAATTACATCAGTTCTTTGCTTATTATCTGTTAGTCTACCAGTTTGATCAAAAACAATCCAACCAACCGTGAAAACAGGTGAACATAAATGAACACACCCAGTGTTTGTTCAGTAAAGTAACACATTATTAAAACATCTCAAACCACTCAGGATGTATCTATCTCATGTCTCAGCATTATATTTACAGAACAGACTTCATGCGGCCTCACGAGTAAACTGACCAGCGAATTATATTAGAGATGAGTTGAAGCTGAAGTGAGCCAAAGTAAAGAGCAGGTGCAACATCAGTCAGAAATTATTTGTTATGGAGAGAAACACACCTGACACACTGTCACCTGGAAACACACAGATATACTAACCAGTCTGACGGCAGAGGCGAGACTAGTTATCCGGCAAAGAAGAAGAATAAGCAAATTAAAATGTCGACCCTGGGTGAGGCCTGGCTATCGGAGTAATTTTGGCGCCTTGCTACACAGGCAGGCACAAAAAATTTGCAAACCATGACTAAAACAGGATTTAACCACAGTAAACAACTGTTTTACAACCACGACATCATCTTATTAGTGTTACCATGGCAACAAGTGTATCGCAGGTGGTAGTGTGATGTCACAGGAAGATGAAAGGGGAGTCAGACTCCACCAAGATGAAAGCAGGATCTCTCTCTCTTCACCACAGCAGTTTAATCTCTGCCAGTTGCTAGAAGCACTCCTTGAATCAACAACAATATTCTACCATTGGCTTACTTTAGAGCAAAATGTTGCATTTAGGTTACTTTCTTGGTACTGCCATTACGCGGACGGTCAGAGCTTTGACGACTCGTCTCACTGAGACTTCCAAACACTTCAGCGGAACAGAGGAACCTGGGAAGCCATTGCGTTGTGAAGAACAGGAGAAAGAACTGTCCGACCAGCACATCAGCGGAACAGAGGAACCTGGGAAGCCACTGTGTTGTGAAGAACAGGAGACAGAACTGTCCTACCAGCACATCAGCGGAACAGAGGAACCTGGGAAGTCACTGTGTTGTGAAGAACAGGAGACAGAACTGTCCTGCCAGCACATCAGCGGAACAGGGGAACCTGGGAAGCCACTGGGTTGTGAAGAACAGGAAACAGAACCGTCCCACCAGCAGATCAGTTCCATCTGCAGGTTTGCCAATGGCCATAACAACTGTTGGCTGAATGCTACACTGCAAGCTGCCCTGAACTTGGATATTGTCAAGAACAAGCTGCTTTGTCAGTCATCAGAACTTTTGGTCCAGCTGTCAAGCACTCCAGAATTTGCAAAGCTGTTTTTAAGAGCCCTCCATGAGCCAGGAAGAAAGTTCACTTCATCAGATCTCCTTCCAGTCGTGACTGAATTAAGCCAAAGGAACCTATCACTCACCCTGTGGAGACACAATGAACCTGCATGCTTAGTCAAGCATCTCCTTGGCTGGTTGAACAAGTGTGATGTTCAGTCGAGTCTTCAGGTCCAAAAAGTCACAACTTGCCCCACTTGTGGCGAGACGGCAGCAGAAAGTACAAACCTGGAAAGCATCATCCCCCTAACAGCACTTTCTCAAGATGACTCCATCGCTTCTCTCTTTAACCATGCTCTCCATGAACGGCACAGCACAAGACCATGCCACAGATGCAGCACCCCCATGAGGGAGACAAAGAGCTTCTGCAATAGTCCAGATGTTCTGACATTTTATATGTGCCGAACAGATAATTTGATAACCTTTAGACAAGATGTGACTGCATCTGAATTCATAGAATTGCCATTGTCTGAGGACAAAAAACAGGTGTACGCCCTCTCCTCTGTCATTTGTCACTGGGGATCTGACACTTATGGTCACTTTTGGTCATACCTGTTTAAAGAAGGGATGACCCTTAAAGCTGACGACAGAAACATTTCCGTGGAAGCAGATCGGTTCCCACGTGACATTGATAGAAATGGAATCATCTACATTTATGAAAGGGTGGATGAGGACACAAGGGCACAAGAGTGGTTCGATTTTTTGCTTGATATACTTCATTTATGTGTTGATTTTTCTTACTTATTATTTGTTGTTTTTGATTTCTTGCTGCCCATGAGGGGACGATTAGAACTTGAATTGGCTGCTCGCTATAGATTCAACATGTAAAGCTCCTCTTGTTACCATCCATCCATCCATCCATTCATTTTCAACCGCTTATCCGGGACCAGGTCGCGGGGGCAGCAGTCTCAGCAGGGATGCCCAGACTTCCCTGTCCCCAGACACTTCCTCCAGCTCTTCCAGGAGGATCCCAAGGTGTTCCCAGGCCTGCCGAGAGACATCGTCTCTCCAGCATGTCCTGGGTCTTCTCCGGGGTCTCCTCCCGGTGGGACATGCCCGGAACACCTCCCTAGGGAGGCGTCCAGGAGGCATCCCAACCAGATGCCCGAGCCACCTCAGCTGGTTCCTCTCGATGCGGAGGAGTAGCGGCTGTACTCCGAGCTCCTCCCTGGTGACTGAGCTCCTCACCCTATCTCTGAGGGAGTGCCCAGCCACCCTACGGAGGAAGCTCATTTCAGCTGCTTGTATCCGGGATCTTGTCCTTTCGGTCATGAACTTTGGTTCATGACCATAGATGAGGGTAGGAACGTGGATTGACCGGTAAATCGAGAGCTTTGTGTTTCGGCTCAGCTCCTTCTTCACCACAACGGACTGATACAACGACCGCATCACTGCAGCCGCTGCACCAATCCGTCTGTCAATCTCACACTCCATCCGTCCCTCACTCGTGAACAAGACCCCAAGATACTGAAACTCCTCCACTTGGGCCAGAGTCTCTCCACCGACCTGGAGGGGGCAAGCCACCTTCTTCCGGTCAAGGACCATAGCCTCGGATTTGGAGGTGCTGATCCTCATCCCTGTCGCTTCACACTCTGCTGCGAACCACCCCAGTGCATGCTGTTGGTCCGGGTTCGATGAAGCCAACAGGACAACATCATCTGCAAAAAGCAGAGATGAAATCCTGTGGTTCCCGAACCGGACCCCCTCTGGCCCCTGGCTGCACCTAGGAATTCTGTCCATAAAGATTATGAACAGGACCGGTGACAAAGGGCAGCCCTGCCGGAGTCCAACATGCACCGGGAATAGGTCCGACTTCCTGCCAGCAATGCGGACCAGACTCCTACTCCGGTCATACAGAGACCGGGCGGCCCTTAACAAGGGGCCCCGGACTCTGTATTCCCGGAGCACCCCCCACAAGACACCACGAGGGACGCGGTCAAACGCCTTCTCCAAATCCACAAAACACATGTGGACTGGTTGGGCGAACTCCCACGAACCCTCGAGCACTCTATGGAGGGTATAGAGCTGGTCCACTGTTCCGCGACAAGGATGAAAACTGCATTTTTCCTCCTGAATCCGAGGTTCGACAATCGGTCGGATCCTCCTCTCCAGTATCCTGGAATAGACTTTCCCAGGGAGGCTGAGGAGTGTGATCCTCCTATCGTTGGAGCACACCCTCCGGTCCCCCTTTTTAAACAGGGGGACCACCACCCCAGTCTGCCAATCCAGAGGCACCGTCCCCGACTGCCACGCGATGTTGCAGAGACGTGTCAACCAAGACAGTACCTGCACATCGAGAGACTTAAGGTACTCGGGGCGAATCTCATCCACCCCCGGTGCCTTGCTCTTGTTACCATGTGTCCTTAATTTATTCGATTTATTTTGAGTACTGATACACGACATTGCTGGGCCTGACAGGGGGGCAGAAAGACAGGTAGAGAAACAGAAAGTTGAAGAAACAAACTTGTGAACAAAGAAGCAGATATAAAAAAAAAAAAAAAAGGAAGGAAGAGATAAAGAGATAAGAAGGCCGGGGGGGGCAGAAAGACAGGTAGAGAAACAGAAAGTTGAAGAAACAAACTTGTGAACAAAGAAGCAGAAATAAAAAAAAAAAAAAAAGGAAGGAAGAGATAAGAGATAAGAAGGCCGGGGGGGGCAGAAAGACAGGTAGAGAAACAGAAAGTTGAAGAAACAAACTTGTGAACAAAGAAGCAGATATAAAAAAAAAAAAAAAAAAAGGAAGGAAGAGATAAAGAGATAAGAAGGCCAGGGGGGGGGGGGGGGCAGAAAGACAGGTAGAGAAACAGAAAGTTGAAGAAACAAACTTGTGAACAAAGAAGCAGATATATAAAAAAAAAAAAAAAAGGAAGGAAGAGAGATAAAGAGATAAGAAGGCGGGGGGGGGGGCAGAAAGACAGGTAGAGAAACAGAAAGTTGAAGAAACAAAGAAACAAACTTGTGAACAAAGAAGCAGATATATAAAAAAAAAAAAAAAAGGAAGGAAGAGATAAAGAGATAAGAAGGCCGGGGGGGGGGGGGGGGGGGTGGAGTGGAGTTTGGACATTGAGGTGCCTTTTCTATTCATTTCTTGGCATACCGTGTTGTGCGGCGTTTTCTGTGTCCAGAAAACTTGGAACTTAGAGGAGCTTATAGGTATCGAGCTCCTCTTGTTAATTGGAGGACAGGGGTGATGTGTTGACGGGAGAGGGTGTGGGTGAGGAGGCGGGCAGCGGAGTTTTGAATGTGTTGTAGTTTATTGAGGGTTTTGGATGGTGTACCGTCAAGAATGCTGTTGCAGTAGTCGATTCTGGAAGTGATGAAAGCATGGATTAAAGTTTCAGCAGCAGAAAAGGAGAGTGATGGGCGGAGTCGAGCTATGTTTTTGAGGTGGAAGAATGCAGTCCGGGTTATGTGTTTGATGTGGGGGTCGAATGATAGAGTGGGGTCGAGGAGAACACCGAGGTTGCAGATCAGCGGGGATGGAGTGAGTGTGGAGTTATCAAAATTTAAGGTGAAATGTGCGGATTTGGTGATGTTGTGTGGACCGATGATGATGATGATGTCTGTTTTGTCACTGTTTAGTTTGAGAAAGTTGTGATTCATCCATGTTTTGATGTCTGTGAGGCACTGGGTGAGGGTGGAGTGGATGTTGGGGTGTATGGATGTGGTGGAGATGTAAAATTGGGTAACACTTTAATTTAAGCACCCGGTATAACACATTATAAGTAGTTATAAACATTCCTACATGATCACAATGCATTATAACTCACTATACAGCACTATACAGCATAGGATTAGGGTTAGGGTTCGCGTTAAGTCCTGGCATTGTGATCATCTATGAATGTTTATAACTATAGCTACACATGTTATAATGGCATTATAATGCTTTATAAATGTACTTATAATGTGTTATACAGGGGGGCTTCTAATAAAGTGTTACCTAAAGTTGTATATCGTCAGTGTAGCAGTGGATGCGGAGACGGTGACAACGGATGATGTTGCCGAGGGGGAGGATGTAGAGGATGAAGAGGAGAGGACCAAGCACCGAACCTTGGGGAACGTGCTGTGGCAGGGGGGCTGTGGAGGAGGAGCAGCGGTTGATGTGGACGAACTGTTGACGATGGGAGAGGTATGACTGAAACCAGGACAGAGCGGAGCCGGTGATGTTGAGGGTGAATTTGAGGCGAGACAAGAGGATGGAGTGGCTGATGGTGTCGAAGGTTGCGGTGAGGTCCAGGAGGATGAGGATGTTGGGATGGCCGGAATCAGAGGAGAGGAGGAGATCATTGGTGATTTTTAATAGAGCTGTTTCAGTGCTGTGTTTTGGACGGAAGCCGGACTGGAAGGGTTCATATAGACTGTTTGAGCTGAGGTGGGTTTGGAGTTGGGAAGCAATGACTCGTTCGAGGACTTTGGACAGAAAGGGAAGGTTGGAAATGGGCCGGAAGTTTGCAGGGTGGTCGGGGTCGAGACCAGGTTTTTTGAGGATGGGGGTGATGGCAGCCAGCCAGGACAGGAAGCAGGGGGAGGAGAGGCAGGTGGAGCAATGGGGGCGGCAGAGAGGTCAAAGGAATTTTCAGTAACACTTTACTTGAAGCACCTCTGTATAACACATTATAAGTACATTATAGCACTGTATAACTAAAGTAATAAATACTCAAAAATTATCACAATGCTTTATAACATCAGGACCTAACCCCTAACCCCTAACCCTATACTGTATGGTGGGTTATAAAGCATTGTGATCATTTATAACTACTGTTTATAACTCTTTATAACAGGGGTCTCCAACCCTGTTCCTGGAGAGCCCCTATCCAGCATGTTTTCCTTCTTTCCCTGTTTCAACACACCTGCTGGCATCAACAGGCTTGTTACTGGGCTTTGCTCTATGCTTGTTGATTAGAGAATAATTAGATTCAGGTGCGTTGAATCAGGGAGAGAACTAAAACAGGCTGGATAGGGGCTCTTCAGGAACAGGGTTGGTGACCCCTGCTTTATAATGTGTTATACCGGGTGCTTCAAATAAAGTGTTACTGAATTTTCAAATAAGATTGTGTTTTTAAGAGTTGTTGTGATTGTCAGAGGTGTACTAGTTAGAGGGAGTTTAACAGGTAATTTCCTTATTTACAGGACCGGAGCGGTCACACTTCTTCTGGTCAGTCACTACAGCTTTTCTTCCAGGTTTTATACCTGTGTTAGCTGGAGCTCTCCCTTGTTGTTGTTCCATCCTCATTAAACAGGATTAGACTGACAGTATATATCTGGATCATATTATGTATTTCAATAATATCTGATCGATTCAGAATCCACAATATGATCCAGATTTATCGAAATTTGATCATTTCTCCATCAGCACATAGCCAACGAGCACGATAATTTCTATAATATATTAAAAGATTTTAAGACGTTTTTCTATGTTGTCCAGCTGTTTCCCATAATTACATCAGTTCTTACTTTGCTTATTATCTGATAGTCTACCAGTTTGATCAAAATCAATCCAACCAACCGTGAAAACAGGAGAACAAACACCAACACACCCTGTTTGTTCAGTAAAGTAACACATCATTCAAACCACTCAGGATGTATCTCATGTCTCAGCATTATATTTAAATAACAGGCCTCATGTGAAACACGAGTAAACTGACCAGCGAATTATATTAGAGATGAGTTGAAGCTGAAGGAAGCCAAAGTAAAGAGCAGGTGCAACGATTTGTTATGGAGAGATACACATCTGACACACTGTCACCTGGAAACACACAGATATATTAACCAGTCTGACGGCAGAGGCTTCAACAGACCTTCATCATCCACACTGTCCTTTCCCTGCGTTCGTCACTTACTTGCTCTGCTGATGCTGAAAGAGAAAGCCTTCCGCTGCAGCTCGGGGACCGGGCGGGACGCTGAGGGATACGCTCCGGCTGTGGTGTGCTTTCACACAACATTTGGACAAACGTCACAGCATGACTCAGCAGATTAATGGTGAGGCTCCATGGTTATTCTTCTTCTGCCTGCTCAAAGACTCAAAACATGCTCACACTGATCCCAGGGCATCCATTCCTCCTCCAGCTTATTCTGAAGTATCTCTAATCCCTCCCCTCTGCTCGTCTCTCTCCTGTTTTGTAGCATTCTTTCCAGCCAGCGCAGCAGCTTACAAACTGCTGTTTGCTTTGAGAAGCTGAGTTGTGCCTCCCGCTGGCAGAACGACTGAAATCGAGTCTGTCTGCTCGGCTATGCACTATTCTAATCACGCATGCTGAAACACACCTGAGTTTGAGTCAGGGAGGCAGAAAAAATGGTGAGAGATGTAAAGAAGGAGAAGCTAACTCAGGTCAGCTAATCTGCTCATTGCACCAGAAAAACAGCTGAGGTATCACAGAGTGAGTGATGCAGGCTGCGCTTCATCCACAGCGGATGAAAGCAGCTCGATTTCCTGTCTGTGCAGGACATCTTCACCACGGAAATTTATCCTCATAATGACATTAACGGGTACCAATGTTCCCAATCGACAACTTGAGTTCACTCAGTACTGTTACAACACAACTGCCACTAACTAACAATCCATAAATACCTCGACAATAACATCATATATATTTGGAAGAGAGACAACCCTCATTGCAGTCACCAACAACCTCTCGATTCTGGATTTTTGTCCATCCTCCTCCTCCTTGATCTGAGTGCAGCTTTTGACACCATCTCCCACTCTATCCTGCTCCTCCTCCTCCTCCTCTTCCTCCTCCTCCTCCCACTCCATCCTCCTTCACAGATCCGTCGGAATATCCAACTCTTCCCGGGACTGGTTCAAGTCATACCTCTATGGTTGCACAGGAAAAGTAGTTCACTCTCTCCTCTGGTGTCCCCCAGGGCTCTGACCTCGGTCCAATCCTCTTCAATGTCTATCTCAACCTTCTTGGCCACATAATCTATAAATACAATACATACAGTTTTATTTCTATGTGAATGACACCTGGCTCTATCTCTCCACTGTTAATGCAAACCCATGAATCTATTTAATGTTATTATAATGCTTTTTTCTAACTTCTCTTTTATGATTTTCATTAAGTACTGCACCTTTAATGATTTCATAACTATAATTTATGAAGGTAAAACTGTATATTTACATGTAAACATGTCAGGGGCTGGTTTATAATTTCCAGCCACTCCAAAGTTTAATAAATGCCATAAAGCATTTGGTTTGTGGCCTCAGTTGGAGTCCTCCCCCCTCCCTCCGTCCGACATTACCTGCCTGAGGGAATGGGAGCGTGTCGGCCCTGTTTCACCGGAGAAATGAACCATAAATAAAGCGCATTGCTGTTGACTTCCAAACGTCTGCACCTGATCAACTGCCAGTCGCCGTGAGATAAAAGACCAACAAGCCCAAGGACAGTTTTCAGTCACCACGAATAAAAGAATCATGGCTTCGGCGCTGCTGTTCTCTTCTCCACTGCAACCTTGTTAAACATGCAGTTTTTCCCTCACCAGTCTTCTGTTTGTGCTGGTGAAGGCTGTTTTCTTGGCTGCATCAAATGTTCAGTGTTTCACATCTCAAACACTCCGCTGATGGAATATGAATGAACTCTTTTTGGTGGGAATGTGAACTGCACCTTAATCCGAAATGACTGAAATCTAAGTTTTTAAACATGATTCTCAGACGATCCCTTATTAATTGCTCTGGAAGTGTCGGCTGGAGCTGGACAGGAGCTGCAGGCCTCTGCAGTGACGGCTGTGGGTAGAGGGCCGTGCTGGAGACTCATCCTGAGGGAGAGAACAGGGCGGAGATTTAAACACAATCTGCTCGCCACCTGCTCGGTGGAGGGGAAGGGAGGGGGCTCCGCTCTGTTCATCGCTCATCCTCCGGCACGGCGCACACAAACACAGATCACCGAGGTGTGTCCGCTCACCGCTCACGGTTAGTGCAGCATCGCCACGCCCACCCGGCCCCCCTCCCAAGGCTGAGTGAGCCGGAGCGCGGTGGGAGTGACCACTGCACGCACAGACTGTGGTCCAACAAGACAACACCTGCTTCCTGTCTGTCCGCACATGCTCAGTCAGCCCCAGGGGAGTGTGTGTGTGGAGTGTGTTGTCCTGCTATGTGTGGACAGCGCTGCTCCAGTCAGACACAGACGCTGGATTCAGCTGAACCTGTTCAATAGCCACGGTGTCTGAGCTGCACCTTCCCTGCACGACACCGAGACCAGAGAAGATTCCAGCAACAGCTTCTCAAACTGCAGAGTCTGCTGGATCCTAAAAACGGGCCTGAGAGAAAACCTGAGGCTCATTTCACTTCACCACCATCCGAAAACTGTAAATGCTGCACATCAGAAGAGATTAATAAGCGGGGGAAATCTAACGATGCGATGCCCGAGGGTGTGAAACACATGGTTCAAGGCCAAAACTGGCTCGACGAAGGGTCAAAGAACAATACACAGTAAAGAAGACTTTATCTGCTACTTTTAAACAGCAGATAGAAATATATGCTGACTGTAGCAAGATGCTCGCAAAAAATATCTAAACATCAAGTCAATCAACCGAAGTTCAATTCCACAACCAGCCTGTCCGTACACGCCTCCATCAAGACACTAACACAGGTACTAAAACAATTAGTAGAGCAAAGAGAATGCGTGTACAAGACAGATGAGACCTTCACAACACCTGAAATAACTATAATTTCAATGGAAAACATGTAAATTACACTCTTGACAAGGTTTATAGCTAAAATGTATAGCTTTTCATTGAAATTTCACCATCAAATCAAACACATTATCCTCTAAAACAAAGCTTCATGACGTTACATGTAGTTTTGTCACATCGTCACTAAAAAAAGGCTGTGGAACGTCTCTAAGGCCCTGCTCACATGACCATCTTTTCAAGTGAAAACCCTAATTTTTGCCATTGTTACTGTTTATAGCGTATTGTTCTCTGTGCACATTGTGTGTGGTTTCAATACAGAAACCGCGAGCAGCACCGACTCGTGGCCTGGTATGCCATTTCTGTGCAAAACGCTGCAGTTTAAAAGGAAAACCTTTGAAGTGAAAACACAGAAACGATGAGTTTTCCTTGAAATGTTGACATAAACTGGGCCTGAGATCTCTGATCTCTGACTTGCATCAATTTCTATAGATCTACAGAGGACTAAAAAGCAGGAGCCTCCAAAGAAAAGCATTAGGTATTTATTCCAGGAATGGCTTTTCCCACGTGAACATCAGGTCCACATCGTTCTGCAGGGCACATCCTATTTATATCACATCTGCTGTACTTAAAGGACCTCTGAGAGCCGAAAGCTTCACATCCGACAAGTGTGTACAACATCCTCAGTGAGGCGCAGAAAGCTGATGGCAGAGACAGTTTGTATACGACACATAGTGAGGGAGGTCGGTGGAATCCCGGGCTGAATCTCAAAAAGCCATGATCTCTCTTCCCTCCAAAGACTCGAGAACAAAGCCCGGCCTACGCCGCATACCTGCGAAGGTTACGAGACCGTATGGAATACAAATTCAGGTTTCACAGTCAACCTTTTGTTCTCATATTCTGTTTGTGTTTCGACTTCCCATCAGAAGCGTTTGGCTCACTGAAACACACCTGAACCGCGCATTTCTCCGCCGCCATCTTGGCCATTTCTACCAGAGGAAGTCGAGTGTGGCGCTACGCAGGCTGTCAGCAGCGTGGGCCGTCACGCTCAGCTGCTCCATTCATTGCTGTATTAATGGCAACACGTCGGCCACTAGTGAAAAGCCTCGACCGACCAGAGATATCTGGATACATTCAATCACAAGAGGGAAATTTACGCAGCTTGGAAGGTATTAGCAAAGGAGAAAACGGAAAACAACAGCACAGAATCATATTTTCTCTAATAATCTGCTTCAAACTAAAAATTCACACCCCCGGGGTCTTCCACCACAACGTCACCAGAGACAGCACACACCCGCAAAACCTGCTGCTCACACCAGCGTTGTCAGGGAGACGTGACAGGAAGTGTTAAATACATGAAGATTTTCCCTCGACAGGGTGTTTACCCTGAACTCTGCGCTGCCCACTGCCCATGCACAAAGATTAATGAGAAAAAACTAAAGCAAAAGAATCATCTCAGTCACAATAAATCAGGAGCAAGAGAAAGAACACTGTTATGAGAACAATTCCCCCTAAATCTTGAAACTTTAGATGTCAATATTACATATAAAACAACTGCTTCAATATTTTCCAGTCTATATTTAGGGAAATCAGCACAGAAGCAGCACTTATTAAAGTGTTGAATGACATCTATATGAGCAGTGACCAATGGACAGTCTCAGTTTTAATGTTACTGGATCTTAGTGCTGCTTTCGACACAGTAGATCACAATGTATTTGAAAAATGGTTGGGAATATCTGGCTATTCTGTGTAAATAACAAATAATGAAACTGAGCGAAAGAATCTCACTTGTGGGGTTCCACAAGGCTCCATCCTGGGCCCTTTCTATATCACATCCACATGCTCCCTCTGGCTCAGATCAAGGGACAAGTCAACACCTCCTATCAGAATCATGCAGATGACACACAGCTCTGTGAATGACCACAGCCTATAAATGAAATGAATGAGTGGCTGTGTCAGAAGTATCAAAATTTCAACCAATCGTTTTCAGGCCCAAAGAACAAAGGTTAAAGGTCAGCAGACACCTTGGCTCCATGTCACTCAGGGCATCAAATCAAGTCGGAAATCTGGATTAATTATGGACCCAGACCTGAAATTCAACAATCACATTGCGACTATAATAAAATCAGCTCACTTGCATCTGGAAAATATTGGAAGAATTTAAGCATTTCTGACCAAACAAGATTCAGAAAAGTCTTATTGTTCAATTGGATTCGTGGCTTTTTTAGCTTCTTTGTTGCGACTCGATGCAGCGTAAACTATAACCACATCACAGCCGAGGAGCAGGGTTTATCTTAGATGATAATAAAAGCAACAGGAAGCACTGGGTCTGCGCGCTCACTCAGACCTGTCAGCACTCTCCTCCAGCCTCTCGGAGCTCTGCCCTCCGGCGGCTGACTTCACAGGATGTGGAGCAGGTCATCTCGACTGTGCGACGGCTTCTTCCCGCAGGTCATCAGGGAAAAGCACCGGGGAGCCAACCGCATGGAGTCATGCAAATGTATTTTTCAACCTCTCCTGAATGATTCACGCTGCTTTCAGGGGTTTTAAACCATATTTTAGATCCTCCACTTAAAAAGACCTTCTCACATCCAATTTTAATGTGGAGCCTGTCCTGAAAACTGAGAGCAAGTCAAATAGAAAAATTTACTTTATTGATTTGAACAGTCTACAGCAGGGATGTCAAACGTATGAGCCGTGAGCCAAAGCCGAACTGGTAAGATGTTAGAATTTAAAGTTTTTCTTCATTGTGGCACAGACTATATGTGATGAAAATTTTGATATTTAATAACTACTCATAAGCGAACCCACTTCAGGTCAATCTGTCTGTCGCCCAAAATTAGTTTGACAATCCTGGTTTAGGGTTAAATTTCCCAGTATTGCATTCCTGGTATAATAAAGATGCTTTTTTTTCCTGAGCATTTGGATTCAGAGTCATAATTTAAATGAAGTTTTCAAGATAAAGCTGTTCCCAGCAAACACCGACTCGCTTTAAAGGCTTGTCAGCAGAAAATAGACACCACACAGAAACGCCCCCAAGCCACGGACACAAATGTGGACGCTCTCACTACGAGGCGAGTCTTTAGCGTTTAAGACGATGCAGCCGTGAATAAATCATATGACACCATGAAAGGCAATATTAAAAAAAAAAAAAAAAACTGTGTGCAGTATATAGCATGAGATTACAAGAGATTAATTATTTCATTAAAATGCACATTTTCAGAAAACAATTCATGAAAGACAGATGTAACAATGGCAGATTATATAAGGAATTACTGTATACGTCAGATTATAGCAGAGAAAATCAATGCATGTTTGTCTAATGGGTTCCAACAGCTGCTAAAAATAATTTATTCTACAGTAAAAGACATTAACAAGCCCAGAAATTTCTACTTGAGAGTTTGTGTGATGTTCCAGTCTCCCACACAGTGAAAATACCTGCTCCAGCATTCAGTTCTTGTTGAAAACAGAACGCCTGCTACCTTTTGACATTTGCGCAGCCTAAATTAGACTGCTTTATCACAGCGCAGCGTGGAGCCGGATGTGAGCCTGCGCTCATTGATAAAACAAACAGAGAGGACAAATCCAAGCACATGAAGCCGCTTCATGCTTAAATCACCGTGTATTGTCTTTAACACGCCTCTCAGTATCGTCTGGCCGTGCAGCAGCTGTTCCAACACACACACCACACACACACCCACATCGCTTACTGCGAGCTCTTCTTTCAATCTCGGCTCAGTTTCCTGAAATATTAATGGCTGTGTGATACGTGAAGATGACCAGTGCTCATTTGTTCCCTTTCCTTTGGAGAAAATCTTCCTTTTGCTGAGCGAGATCGATGCTTAAAGTGAAAGACGATAGAAAATGTATTGATTGGCAAGCTTGATACTACACCGTAGGATCTTACAGGAATAGCAGCAGTTCAATTCTAGATCTTTCATCAGGTATAAAGTGAGAAAAATTGTGTCCACATGATGAAAAGCAGTCATTTAAATTCATGGTAATACCAGATACTATTACATGCATACTTGAAAAACACAAATTGGAAATATCTGACCCTCCCCACCTGCTTGTTCAAAAAGGTATTTTCTGTTTTCCCTGAGAGCGTCTGTGGTCACATTGCACTCTGGGATTTAGAAAACTGACCTTTCAGCTCCGGGGGGGGGGGGCTGCTGTACTCCACAGAGCCGAACGCCGTTCCTGTAATTAGAGATTATGACTGAAATACAGGCCTGAATCTCTGAGAAGATTCTGAAAGTGGCTCCATTATGGAGGAGGCACAAACATGACAGCGATCCCCTCTAATTAATGAACAACATCATCACTGTCGTGTGTGTGTTGTTATCAGGCTGATGAGCTGTGTTATTGTTGTCAGACACCGCTCCCGACATTATCGTGACAATCTGGCATGAAAAAACCAATTTCAAGAAAAAAGAGGCTGCATGAGCTCAGAGTTTCTCTGACATTTTCCTCGTATTTGCTTAAAAATGTCAAAGTTTTATTATAAATCTGGCGTTTTTGAGGCCATGGCCTTCTAACACTGCCAGGCGCAAATGACAGATAAAGAGTCAAGAATCAATTTAGAGTCTCCATGTCCTTTAAAGGTGCGGTCAGTCAAATTTAAGTAATGGGAATTGTGTGCATTAGGGGGCAGTAGTGAGTCACTGTAATGTCCTGTTCAATAATGGCCATAACCATTGAACTGGTGCCCAGTTACATGGCAGCAGTGGTCGGACCACTCCCACCTTAAAGAAATAGAATATAAATGTTCGGTAATGTCAGTTTGGCACACTAGGTGGCGATAGTGAGTCACGGTTCGTCTTCGATTCAGCGCTTCTGTAGATTTCTGCTATTTGTCTTTCCAGTTATTAACTGTAAAGATCTGAGTGCAATCTATTGTAGATTTATATGAAATATCAGAGACCTTTGCTATGTTTACAGTTTTTAACACATTTTTAATTGACATTTCGGGTCTCTATCCATGCTTTCAGCCAATTCAGTGATAAAAACATCTGTTCGACATTATCAAACACAGATTGTGTACACATATTTAGGAAATGCCATAAGGTACCCAGATTCTGGAAAAATGTTTTTGTAACTCTGCAAGAAACACGAGGGTCTATATGAGTAATGTCACAGGAAACATTATACCTGCTAGGGGAAAGGTAAATATTAATAGAAAGCTGGGAGAACAGATAAACAAAAAATAATGTAATTCCCAACAGGACATTGTATAGGTTAAAAATTTCATAAATAAAAGCCTGTTTGATTAATAGTTTCACCTCATTTTTTTTATCTATTTTTATCATTTATTCTCAGAGTTGGGTATGTAACGACAAGTAACGAGCGTTACAAGTAGTTACATTACTTTTGATGGGAACGAGTAGTGTAACGGCACTACTCCTTCTAGATTGGTAGTTAAACTAGTTAGCGTTACAAATGAAACTCTACGATCGTTACTTTTACAATGGCTGCAAATAGAGCAACCAAAATATTATTATTTAAGCGGAGTTTTTTTTATTACCACCAGTAGATGGAACGGTGGCCATACGAGCAGCTACTTGCTATCTCTTCCGGGTCAGGGCTGATGGAACCGTGAAAGTAAAATTGTTTGCCTTATATAAATTTGTGCCCCACTGGCAACACTGCACTCCCTCCTACTGTAAATACCGCTTTTAAATGAATACTCCGAAGATTAGGGACCCACGCCCTTTCCCTATCACTGACAAAGTTAGACAAGCTCATAAATACCTGTGTCTCTGGTTCCCAGCTGTTAGCATCGTAGTTAGCTTAGCTCGAAGCTTAGCTGGAAGTCAATCAGAGCCGGACTACGCAAATGGACAAAATACTCCTTCCAGTGGTCCAGGGGACGGCGTATTAGCACGTGAAGTAAATCCGAATGGTTATGAAACATTTTAAAAGACGTGTTTTCTTTTCAATCTGTTAAAAAAAAAAACGTTTTGATACACACAGATCTGCGCATGCGCAGTGCTCCACGGAGGGATACATGGGAGCACAGCTCCGCGGAGCACTATGCAGTAACGAGTAGTGTAACTTCGTTACTATTTCCATGGAGTAATCAAGTAGTGTAAGGCACTACTTTTTTTTCAAAAGTAACTAGTAACGGGTAACTCTTTACTTATTTGAGTAACGGACCCCAACTCTGTTTATCCTCAACAAACGTCAGGAGGGGAAAAGGCCCGGTCCGTGATATCCCCTGCTGCTACTGCCACCCGAAATCTGGATTTTCAACATTATGCATGTCATTTCTGGAAACAATTACACCTCACTGAAAGTGAACAACAACAGACACTGTGCCTTTAAAGGCAGGAGCTGAATGTGCTTGTTCAGAATATAAATGACCTTTCTGTGGCAGATCCCCTCAGTGTGACCTCAGTTTACCCCAGCAATGACCCCCCCATTGTGTGGCCATGCAGTGAAATGAGAGTCTGAATCAACAGGTCAGGCCACTCGGCGTGAGGAGGACCAGAGGAAGCTTTGTGTCTGCCTGGACCCAGACTGAGGAGCCTCAGTGGGCTGCAGAGAGGAGCGCCCCCCCCCCCCCCCCCCCCCCCCCCCCCCCCCGAACCAGATCCTCCTCCTGTCGGATAGGAATTACAGCAAATGCATCTCACTCGGTGCTTCTGCCACTGGAGGAGGGACAAAACAAGAGGTGTTCCTGTGAGGAGACATCCTGCACCTGCTCCTCTGGGTGGAATAGTCTGACACGTTGCCAGAAACCTACTCATCCTCAGCAGCCACGGCAGCTCCGCACCGCACTGTCAACTTTTACACCTCCGCTGATAAATACACAAATATTTACATAAAAACATGAAAGAAGAAAAAAAAAAGAAGAACGTGTTTCCTTCTCCAACCAGACATTTTCCATCAGTGTTGCTGTGCTTGCTGCAGTCTGCACACCCACCTTCCTCCCGGCTCCGCAACTTGATAAAAAACGATTGCGCCACAAATTAGCGCACAAACCTCCGTCTGCGGACCGCAAATAGACCCGCAATGGGCATGCAAAGAGTTTAAAACGGATCGCCTCTCACCTCACAAAGCTGGCTGATCGCGGGCGGCTGCTGGTGATGGAGATGCTGCTGTGTTTTTTTCCTCCAACACCAAGAAACAAGAGAAACTCCCACCTGCGCGGGGACCGTCTGACAGTTCCACACCCGCAGCAGAGCGCAGCAAGGGACCGGCAACAAATGCCACGGTTGATTTCCTCAAAATTCATTTGTAAGGAGAATGCATGCTCATTTCACATCCCAGGAGCAGTTTGAGGCTCAACATGTGACAACTGAAATGAAAGAAGAGGAGACAGAACAGCAAGATGAAGGTATTTTTCTTCAAGTTAAGAAAGTCCATGAATGTGATATAATGTAGAACTATTAGTATTGAGATATGCTGTTTGCAATAATAGTTTGCTACAGGTCAGGGGCATGCATGTAGGTAAAATAAACTGTCTTTAGACATTAATATGCTTATAATTTTTATGAAACTTCACCAGGAGCACTGTTAAAATGCACTGTTTGGAGGCAGTGGCTCTGAGCTGGGACTCAAGCATCAGGTGAGGAAAAAACTGTCACTACAGGTAATGTCTACTCAAATTATGTCATTCAGATTTACTGTAACACATAATCACATGACTGGAGACTTGTTTTTAGATGAATGCATAAATCATTAACAAGAAAAAACATACTGGAGTAAAGGGTTTCCTATTTTAATGTCTCCGATGACATCTAACATGGCTAACATTTGTTATTGTTGTCTCTTGCATCCAAGGACTGGGAGAATCTTGACGTGATGCCTAACCAGCCATTTCCACTCAAATAAAACATATTTTCAACACCAATAAGCAACTCAAGGAGTAAAACAAAGCTAGCCAACGCACAAAAAACTGCCACCACGTTGATCAGTCTCATACAAAAACTCTAGTTTTTGACTGATCAGTGAATCAGCAGCAGAACAACAAATCGCAACATGAAGCCTTCTTACCTTTCTTGCTGGTAGGCTGGAAACATTTATTATTACTCTTATCTTTACTTGATTTTTAGAGTAAAATTACACCATGAGTGGATAATCCGGGTCACGACTTCTTCTTCTGTGGTGTTTCATGGAACGTTTGATTCTGCTGTGCTGCGTTCACTGCCCCTTGGACAACCTGCGTACGGCCATTCTTTCATTCTTTTTCATACGATTTGAGCAAATCGTAAATCAACATGTCAAAAAGAAAAGCAACCGACATCAGAGCTTTTTTCACAAAGCAGAAATGCACCCTAAGTGTCATCTCACACAGATAGCACTGTTTTGGTACAGTTACTGTTAGCCTCATATTAATTAGCAAAAGAAAACTAAACCTTGTGGTTTAGCTAGCAGGATCAATTTCGTGACTACCATTGCTGTAGTTATTTTTAGTTCAGTGCTAAAACATTTCGGCTTTATTAGCTGTTTTATCAAAACAGTGTCAATCCACACAGCCACGTTCTCATTTGACTGATGCCAATTAAAAACTCAAATGCAAGGAGACAATCTGTCAGTCCACAGCAACACCACTAGATGCCCTCAAATCCATTTAGACTCAGCACACCAACATACCAATTCCACATATATTTACATGGATTTGTCATGGTTCAAATGCTCTGGCACCATTAAAGAAATAATATACCGGTAGTAACTGTACCATCAACACAAGTGCAAACATTACTAAACATCCAAAGTGGATAAGACACAGATAATCAGTCTCAGGTGTGTTTTCTATTATTTTATTTGTCCAGGAGCAGAGTTCAGTTCAGTTCAAGAAAGTACAGATGTACAGGTGAGAACAATGTTGCATTTTATTCTGCAATTTATACCCAATGATTTCTGCCCTAATGTTCACTAAACTGCCTTACAGGATGAGCAGTCACCTGTGGATGAAGGGGAGCATGGATCCCTGCACCCTTGTCAAAGTGGACAATCCCACAAATCCGACGAACCTTTGGCCTCACCATTCCAGCCATCAGCCTCTTTGATCCAGCCACAAATACTGGAAGACAAAACACTCCGGTTCCAGGACAGCTGGTACAGGGACTACCCATGGCTCCATTACAGTCCAGAGAGAGCGGGGGTTTTGTGCTTCTACTGTATTCGTGCCTTTGGCCATCAAACCTCCTCACTGGCAAAAAAACACAGAACAAGCCTTCATTGCACAGGGTTTTGGAAATTGGAAGGAAAGTAAGGAGGTGTTCAACAAACATGCAAGTAGCAAGGCTCATAATATTGCACTGAACACATTTATATCCTCCTTCAGGCTAAGAATGATTCCAATCTGGCCACACGGCTGAAAAGAAATCATTCATACACAAGTGCAGAACGACAAAATGAGTTGTTGAACATCATGAGCAACAGCGTCGTCAGAGACATAGCTGCAGAAATTCATAAATGACCTGAGCTGAAATATTCCTTAATAATGGATGGAACACAGGACATAACTGGCATGGAACAGACCGCCCTTTGCCTCCGCTATGTGGATGAAGATCTGAACCCACGTGAGGAATTTGTTGGCCTTTATGAAGCCACCTCCACAAGAGGGGAACAACTCTGGAGAACTGCCTCAGACGTGCTGCACCGTCTCAACCTCCCGCTTTCAGGTCTCCGAGGTCAAACCTGTGATGGAGCAGCCAACATGTCAGGTCACCCATCAGGCACGCAAGCTCTGATTTGGAAAGAGCAACCATTGGCCACGTTTGTCCACTGTGGTCCTCACTGTGTGAACTTGGTCACGCAGGCCGCCTGTTCCTCTACACCAGTGATCAGGGATGCTCTGCAGTGGATCCATGAGCGAGGCTGCTTGTCTGGCCAGTCTGGAAAATGCAAAGAAATTATTAAGGAAAAACCACGACTGGCTCCTTCAGCACTATCAAGCCTCTGTGTGCCACCAGATGGACAGAGCGAACCCCAGCAATCCAGTCAGTCCTGAGGCAGTATGAGGCTGTCTTGGCTGCATTGGAGGAAATGGCCTCTGTAAGTTGGACGGACACTGCCTCCCGAGCCAATGGTCTCCTGAAAGGCTGCAAAAAGGAAGCACCATGCTTGGTCTTCTCCTAGGGGAAGATCTCCTGATAAGGATGGAAAATTTGAACGCGAGTCTACAGGGAAGAACAACAACAATTGGTGGGATGTAAACACCAACATGAAAACGTGGCTCCGCTCCACAATGTTCCAGGCAGGGCTCAACGGTGTGGCTGTCTGCCATGTCCACAAAGACAAGTTGCGGAAGATGGACAAGAAGGACATATGTAATGCCTTCATTGGCACTTCAGAACGGCGGGCCAATGTTTTTTGGCACTTTTAAAAATGAAGCTCTTACCTTGTTGTCTGTCTGGACTTATAGGACCTGTTTTCAATAAATACATTTCATTCTGATTCATTTTGTTACCTTTTGTGGACCAATGACAGTCAGTGTCTCAGTAAAGTATAAATCTCATTAAATATTGAGTATAAATCAATCCCAGCCCTAATCTTATTTCAGATTATAAACTGTAGATGGGTGAAAACATGTCTCGTATATAAAAGGAGCTGCAAAGACCTCTGGGTGCTGCAGTGCAGCTCTTTGAGGTTGTATTTATTGCTTCTCTGAGCGTCAACTCTCCCTGAGTTGCCGACTTCTGCCAAATATTCATGGCAAGATTTTTCTGCTAGTTTGCAAATCAGTTTCATTCATTTGTTTGAATTTATTCTCAACATGAGTCACTAAAACAGACTTGACTGTGATCAGAAGGAATATTTATCCACATGGAGACTCCCACATTAAATCATTATGTATAGTATGATTTACTCTGACACCAGCATAATGAAAGTCACTGCAGCCTCCAGGCTCTGCTCTACCTGCTGCTGCTGCCGGTCCCGGTTCATCCTGTACAAATTACCGGAATAAAGCTGACATCTTGATTGGAGGACGCTCCTTGAATAGAAAAGCTTGATTCATAAATTCAGTCCAGCACTAGTTGTTTTTAAGCAGGAGCTTTCAGGAGGTAGAAGGTGCAAACTTTGTTCAAATCATCCTATAACCAGCAGAGCAGAACAGACTCTGTGTCATTAGCTGCTTTGTTTTTTGACAATTTCATTTTGTCCTCTGTAACTAGAGGGATCTCCAGAGTAGCAAAGTGAACGGCTTGGGTCAATGTTAATCTGAGTAAATATAAAATGACCTATTCCAATAACTACTCAGAAAATTACAAATGAAAAAAAAAATCAGCAACGTGAATAAATGCCATTTTTTACTCTCCACCTCTGCCATTAAACTTCAAAACTAAATTGATCATTATTTTTGAGTTTGGGGGAGAGACTGCATGTTTTTCCTGTACGTGCAGGAAACTCTATTATGGAGCTTTATTTTGAACCCTCAGCCTCTTATTTTGTAAAATTCCTCGGTGCTTTCTATATGCACAGCTCCATTACTTCCTGAAGTTCAGACAGCACCTTTATTTCCTGTGTTTCATGATAGGATGAACTGATTAATCCAGGTGTGTCTGACCTCAGTAAAGGGCCAGACACACCTGGATTAATCAGTTCCAATCAATCAATCAATTTATTTTTGTATAGCCCAGTATCACAACAACAGTTGCCTCAGAGGGCTTCAAGATGTTACATTTGTCGGTAAAAGTAAAAACAGTGAATAAGCATAATGGTAATATGTCAATATTTACAGTAACGAGACAGAACGAAGCAACCACCGCCTTCGACCCTCACATCCGGCAAGAAAAAACTCCAAAAACCCAGTGGGAAAAGAAGAAATCTTGGGGAGAACCACAGTATGGAGGGATCCCTCTCCCAGGGACGGACAGCTTTGGCAACAGCTAGCATGAGCAGTTCATCCTATCATGAAACACAGGAAATAAAGGTGCTGTCTGAACTTCAGGAAGTAATGGAGCTGTGTATATAGCCCATTCTGTCCAGCCACAGTTAGAATTCAATTCAACACTGCAAACCTGAAATTGTCTCAAAGTAAAACTTTTACTTTGGCTCCATCTAGTGGACATTTTTAAGAACTACAGTAATACAGATATAGCATTTTTACAGAAAACCCAGCTGAAATCAGAATAAAATAACTTGAAATACTGTATTTTGGCTGGCCAATGTGTTAAATAGATCAAATCAAATTTATTCATTTATTTATTTATTTATTTATTTATTGAAAAACTAATGTCAACACCTGCTAATACACTGTCTTTCAAAACACTGCATCAGACATTTAATATCCCGAGTTGCTTTCATTTGGATATTATTTTACAAAAAAAAACACCATTGTGACCAGGATATGAGAGGTTTTGAACATTCAATAAGCTGAAATTTAAGCAATATTCTACACTTCAAAAGCAAGTTACTTATATCTACTGTATTGTCATTCTGCTTCTAGTAAGATGTTTTTTCTGGATTAATTCTTCTGATCAGGGTTGATCCCATTGCCTCCAGTAATGTTCATTAAGAATTCAGAAATAAAGAAATCAATAAATGTACACAAAGTGACAATAATGTTGATACAGTATGTACCAGTTACACTTTCACTTGGTGATTTTTGGTTGCTTTGTATTGTCTATAAATGTATCTTTAAAAAAAAAACAAAATTTATGTTTAATAGATTCTCCATGATGCTGTTTTTATATAAATAGCAAGAGAAAAGCTACATGAACACATAAAATATGGTTATGTTACCTGAAATATAATTAAAATTGGGTTAAATTCAATAAGTGGGGGTGGCAGGGGCTCAGTGCTGTAGCGGTCAAAAGACAGTCATGAGCTCAAGTCCAACTCAGGCACTCATGCGTAGAGTTTGCATGTTCACTCTATGCATGTGTCTCAGTACCCCAGTACCATATGTTTGAGGTTAACTGTTGATTCTAAATGTTTTGTTTTTCTAATGTACGATCTGTTTGTGTTTGTCCTGATGTCTGGGCCGTCTGCACCCTGGATGAATTTCAGGAGATCACTCCAGATTAAATAATATTTATTGAAAAACACAAGTAAAACACAGGCTTTGGTCTGCAAATACCTGAACTCACGAATAGGAATTTTAAACCTGCATACACAGAGACCTCCAGTTGCTTGTTCTCCAGACCCCAGCAGTAATGATATAAATTATAATTAAAAAAAATGAATATTAAAACATTGATGATAATAGGAATAACACTACATTAAGTCAGTAGTAGTTAGTGATTTACTTTTTTTAAGGATTAATACTGGGCCTGGGAGCTGGAGGCGGTGGCGGAGCGGACGCACCGGACCAGCAGGGGGCGGTAGACGGAGCTCGCGGCTGCTGGAGAGAGGAGGCTGATGCGGCTCACAGACGCCTCTTGACCGGCTGCTGAGCTGCTCCTGACCGCCTGCTGAGCTGCTCCGCTCCCCGGTGCTGAAAGGACAGCTCCCCTCCTCCTCCTCTTCCTCCTCCTCCTCCTCCTCCTCTCCGGCGCTCCACATCTGCAGGTAACCAGATGTGTGCGCGTGGAGACTCCATGACGCACCACATCGCCGCGCCGCCGGCGGCAGACATCCGCTCCTCATGTGGAGCAGCTGCAGAGCCGCTGTCTCCGTGGCCTTCAGCGGGGACCTCCGTCCATTGTTCAGCTGCCCTCCAGCGGGAGCGCGAGGCTCGGGGACAGTCGGCGCTGTTTCCGCCGTGCTCCGGTTTGACGCTCCGCTGTAGGCAAGGAGACCACAGAAGGACGGGGTATTTTTAGTATTCTCAGTGGCCCCCGAGAGTCCCAGGACCCCGCTTTCCTACAGCAGCCTGTTTTTCTCCTTTGTAGCGTTTCTGCAGGAGGCTCCATGTAACCTGCTTTTTCCAGCCATGTCCACTGATCTTGAGCATCATGTAGTTTTACGGTCTTATTTCTTTCTCTGTTCTGTTCACTCATTTTACTTCATATTTGTCACATACGTCTTTAGTTATGTGTGTATTACTGTATGATTGTGTTTCTTCTGAGTTTATGCAGCTGCTTCAGACGTGAATCTGCTGCCTAATGCTCTGTTGAGTGTGAATGTAATGGTTTTGGTAATCACTTTTAAAGTACTTTGAGTAACACTTCTTGCCTTAAGATTATTAAAATTTGCTTGAATGAAGTCCAAACTAGTGATTTATAACTAATTTACTCGAGCACCTCAAAGTACTGTTTATCTTTAAAAAAATAAAGTAGTTCATACACATTACTGTGCAAGTACAAAGACAAAACGTTTGCATTCTTTACCAGGAAGTTTTCATCTGAGTATAAAACTGACAACAAAAAATGGTCGATATCAGATCTTTTTTTTTTTTTTTGCATCTGTCACACTTGCATTTAAATCTGTTTTTAAATTTTCACCAATAAACTTCCAATAATAGTTTGATTATTTATTTTCTTGTCAGGTTTTCTTCCACCCTCCAATCAGAATCCAGATCAATACTTTGAAATCCGCCGATGTGAATGATTCTCTCTGTGTAGTTGTGTGTGTGCTGTGTGTGTTTCGGACATCTCTGAAATGAATGAATGAAGTGTTTCTTCTCAGTGTGTGTCTTCCTCTCTCGCGCAGACATGTTCACCAGGATGTTGAAGCTGAGACTCCTGAACGCCGTGGCCCCGGCCTACTTCTTCACGGCCACGGCGGTCACCTTCATCCTGCACTTCGGCTTCTTCGTGCCGACGATCTTCCCGAACCCGGACATGTCCCTGAGGGGCTCCACCGCCCTCCACACGGCTCTGTTCCTCTTCCTCATGTTCAACGCCTTGGGGAACTACGTCATGACCATCAGATACCCCGCCGAGAGCGCCAACGAGACGGCCATCCCCGTGTGCTCGCCGCACTGCTCGGACAAGGTGGACGCCCACTACCTCCTGAACGGCCGCCACTTCTGCAAGCTGTGCAAGAAGGTCATCCTGAAGAGGGACCACCACTGCTTCTTCACGGGGAACTGCATCGGGAACAGGAACATGCGCTACTTCATCATGTTCTGCATCTACACGTCGTGCGTGTGCCTGTACTCGCTGGTGCTGGGCGTGGCCTTCCTCACCGTGGAGTACTCCATCTCCTTCCAGAACCCGCTGACCTTCCTCACCCTGCTGCCCCTCTCCACCGGGTACTTCTTCATGGGTGAGTGTTCCCGGTTTGCTGCGACTCCGTGGGCGAGTGTTCCGGCCGTTCTGACCTCCCCCTGCCCCCCCCCCCCCCCCCCCCCCCCCCCCCCCTCACAGGGACGGTGTCGGGCCTGCAGCTGTTCCTGGTGCTGATGCTGTACGTGTGGCTGGGCATCGGCCTGGTGTGCGCCGGTTTCTGCTGCCAGCAGGTGCTGCTGGTGGCCCGGGGCCAGACCTGGTGTCAGCTGCAGAGGGGCCAGCTGGTGGAGAACTGCAGCCCCTGGCGAGCCAACCTCAAGGACGTGTTCGGGACGCGCTGGATCCTCGGCCTCGTCCTGCCCGTGCAGACGGTGGAGACGAGCCCCGACGGCACGGACCCCCCCAAACAGGACTGAGCTCCCAGGACACGTCCTGATAGGTGTAGAAACTCTCTGGATCCATGACGCTTTACCACGTTTAAAGCAGTCCAGGAAGTAGTTAGCTGTTAGTGCACATTCCTCTTAAGGACAGGAGCCATAATATACACAGGTCAGCCATAACATTACAACCACCGGGTTCATGCCTGGACTTGACTAGATGCATCCGCTGGAAACCAGATGAACAGATGTTACTGACAGGATGCAGTTTTTTTTTTCCTGTAGAGAAAAAAAAAGGAATAATTTGAGTTTTTAGGACAGTTTCAACAGCTGAAATAAGCCATACTAACCAACCAGGTTTAACAGGTACGACAGCTGCAGGGTTATATATGTATAAAAAAAATGCCTACACAACTGACTTCTTCTCTTAAAACAGAGGTTTTCAACCTCTATCTGTGCCAAACTCATTTTAGTTCAAAGCCCCATGCAGCCTATAATAACAGCAACCTATGAGCAAAGACACTTCATCTTTCTTCTGTTTGATTTCAAAGAGGGACAAGTACGTCTTAAAAAAAGTTGAAAGTTGAAATTTGATCCAATGTTTTCACTTGATATTTGCAAAATGACCTTCTTTAGAGATGCCTTCAGGTGCAAAATAGAGTGAAATAGGAAAAGTAAAAAACCTTTTTTTTAACCTTTTGCCTTGTGTTGCATCACTTCTGAGAGCAAATGACTCAACTTTGTGATTTTAGGGGGTGAAATCAGCTGAAATCCTCTGTGCCGCAGCGTTTCTCTTCAGAACGCTGTCGGTAAAACACTTTCCACGTTTCAGTTTGCATGAATTCTGCGGCAGGCACGCGTTCACGGTTTCACCCTCGCAGTTTGGCTTCCACTACAATGAGACGGCTTGTTTTTCACCGCTGCATCCCGGACCTGTCGGCGGCTCACATCTCACGTTTCAGACCGTGAAAAGGTCACTCGGGTCGGAGTGAACCCTGTGGTTTATTTTAGACCCCAGTGCTCTGACTACCATTCGTCTGCATATGAATCTGAAAGGCAGGTCACTTTTACAGAAAGAGACCAAACGCTGCTCCTGAGGGTGCAATTTAAGAGTAAATAGTGTGACTTTGATGCTGAATTATAAATATTCAGCGTAACCTGTGTTTGAGGGATTTGGACCGCTGCAGATGAGGAACATTAGAGCCGAGATGCTCCGACCCAGTCATCAAGCCATCCTTTAAATCAGTTCAGGGGCCACGTATCGCCTAGTTTCACCTTGACTGGGCCATAAAGCCATAAAGCAAAAATAGTGCCATAGTAACCTTTTTCCTAACTTTGAGGAGAAAATGTTGACTTTCTGCTTGTTACTGATAAATAATCGGTGTTTTTGACCCCTCAGTGGTCATGATGTTATGGCTGATCTGCTCAAGTAATGTGAAATAAGAACATAGTATAATAAGATAAGTGTATCCTTTAAGTAGCTTTTTAAGAAGGCAATATTAAGCAGTATTTTTGGGGACACGTCTTTGCACTTCCTCTTCCATCCCAGTTCTAAAGACGGCTTGTTGCATGGCTTCTCGGCTCTGCGTTGTTTTTCGTGTCGCTCGATGGCAGCCTTTTTAGCGCCGCTCCCGGATTTATCCAAGTGCATTGCTGATTCCACACTTCCTCACGGGACGCCGCAGCGTGACCTTCAGGAAACTCCGGCTCGTTTTTATTCAAACGGCGACGACTCGCTTCTGAGTTAAGGGCTATCAGACGAGGGAAGGAAGGGAAGATTCTGTCCACAGCGTAAACTGCCAAGTCTGAACCGATGTTTTCTGCTGACGAGCGAGGGAAATGTGATGATTACCATAATATAATCCAGGGTATTATTCACAATGTGCCATAAAGTTGTGTCTTACATGCTTATAGAGGACCCCAAAGACGAGGGATTCACCGCTAACCACAGGGCGTAACAGCAGGAAGGACTCTCCACTGTTACGCTGTGGCTGCTGAACATTCAAGACGTTTTGGGTTCCGACAAATATAGTTTTTAGAGATATTTTTGTGTATTCCTGTTATACCAATAAAAGCATTCAGACCACACCAGGCTGCCGATTTATGTCTTTAATAACACAGTCTGAGTGAGAGAAATGCTGTAACTGATTGTGAGCAAATGAGACATGACCGGAAATTAAAAGAAAGCGCACGTCTTTTTAGTTTCCAAAAAACTAATCATTACAAAATATTGCAACATGAACAAATTGCTTTGTTTAAATAAATAGAAGAAAGAGTTAAATCCAAACAATAATCTACATGTTTGTATTACTTTTAAGAAGAATATAATTTCTTTGGACACCCTGATATACATTCAACCTTCTTCCACATTAAGCCCATCAAGATATACAAAGTCTAAGCTGCTCAAGCATCGATACGAAGTGCAAACATGTACGTACTCCAAAAGGCACAGGCATCCAGATAAACATTTACAGTCACATTACCTTAAAAAAAATAGAAAAAAAGAAAACAAAGCTCTTTCTGTAGTCAGTAATCTGTGCAAGAATCAGTAATATGACACTATGAAAACATTTAGCTGCAGTTTAAAATGTCAAATCGCCACACCATATCGAGCTGAAAGGAATCTACAGTGGGAATGAATATGGCAGAAACAAGTGCAAAGGCGAGACAGTCGAAAGGCTACAGCACTTCACTTGCTACACTTTCACTACGTCCTACTTTGTCCTCAAAGGCGTCGTTTCAGCAAGAGCGGCTCACGTTCTCAGAATCCTCCCAACAAACCTGGTTTGTTTCCGTGATTCACACAGCTTTAGTCTTGGTCGGAATAGTTAAAACCAATAAATAATAGTGACAGTGGAGGTCGAAATGGTTTTAAACGAAGGTCATGCTTCATGTCAACATGCTTGTGGATAAAGAAGGCATCTGCAAAAACAAAAAATACTGAAAAGACTCAACAGATGCTCAATGGAAGTGCTTCCATTTGAATTTAATTTAAAAAAAAAAAGTTAAGCTCTGGTTTTTCTACAGCTTTAACGTTGTACGTTTAAACGGGTGTGTGTTTTTATATGTGCTGTAAGGCATGCGTTTCCACAGGTGAAAGCCGAAGCCCTGCTGACAGTGGCACTTGCTCTTTTGAGACAGCGGCGGGTCGTTTCGTTAAAGGCGAGGGTTTGAGATCTAAGCATGCCTCCTGTGCTTCAGCTCCGTGACAAACCAGCAGGTTGAGCTGCTTCCTGAAGAAAAGGATTCGTACGAACAAGCCCCTGATCAGAGTGTGAAAGCTAATAGCTAGGTTTTAATTTGCTATATCACTTTGTGATGGATCCTGAACCGACCCTACACCGGGACGCTCTGACCTTTGCCCCCCCACGGTTCCTTCTCGCCGTCCTGCAGAGAGAGCTGCAGCTCAGTCCACAGCTGCGGGTCTCCGCTGCTCAGAGCCTTCAGCAGCAGGGCCGTCTGCTCCTGCAGCTGCTGCAGGAGGCTCTGGGTGCGCTTGTTCTCCTTGATCAGCTGCTTGGTGCGCATGGTGATGCCCAGCAGGCCCGACTGGCTCAGGATGTTGTAGGTATTGCTGAAGCGCTTCTGTTTGTTGCTGTGCAGTGAGACGCTGTCCTGCTCCTTGCCGGCGAGCATCCTGTTGCCGTCTGTCACTGTCCTGAACTCATCTGTGTACGTGGACTCGTACAGGGACTTGTCGCCGAGCTGAACCGCGCCCTCGCCGCCTTGTGCTTGAGCCGCCGTGGCCTCGAAGCAGGAGACGGCTTTGGCCGTCGTCTGTGGGGGCGGAGCCGGGCTTGGAGGGCTGTACGGCCTGTGGCCGTGGTGGTGCCTCCTCGATGAGCTCGTTCTCGCCCTCGAGGATCCCGGCCTCTTTGTGGGCGTGTCCACTGGGTGAGGGGCGATTTTGGGGTAGGACTTGCGGATGGGCACGTAGCTTTTTGATTGTCGCAGATTCTCTGAGCCACTTTTAAGGGAGCTGCTGTTTCCGCTGGAGGCCATGGGCTGAAGGAGAACCACCTGGGACTGGGGCATCACCTCCAACGGCGAAGGAAAACCCCACTGTTTGTCAGCTGGAACCACGTTGGGCGGCTGGGAAACAACAAGACATCTGCTGTTAAACCATCACCTGAGCTAAAGATTGGAGATTCCTTCTTCTAACTACGGCTGAGCTCTGAGAGTGCTGCTGAGCTTTACCTGCTTTAAGACAAAGTTGTTCATGATGATCATCGGAGAGAGTCCAGCGTACGAGCCTCCCATCACAGCCACCTGCTGACCGGACGGATCCTGTCCAATCGTCGAGCCGGTCCGTCCCGCATCCTCAGAGTCAGTCAGGTCAACTGCACTGAGGTACTCAGAGCTGGCGTCTGAGGATCACATGAAAGAAGGAACTCAGCATTTTTAGAAGAAACTAATTTCAGTGTCAGAACAAAGGTTTGCAATAATTCCTGAAAAATGTACAGTCAAACCAAATCTAAACGAGTACTGCCTGCCAGTGTTTCAATTAAGAAATGCGACATAAATCTTCATTTGTGATTGAAGTTTACCTTATTGATGAAGTGATAAGCTCTGTTTCTCATAATGTAAATGGTATTTATGGAACTGTACACTCAACCTTGTTTTCAAATTCTCATCCTAATCAATTAGGACTGGAATGTAATTATTTCAATACTTTAATTAATGGATTTTAAATTAAAAATGATTGAACACTTGCAAGTTGATGTAAGTAACACAACTCAGAGACATTCAATTAATTCTTTCTACAAAACTACTAGCCAGAATTCCCACGTTTCTCACTGATAAAGGTACACAGTCACAATTTGGCTCACTGGTAGTGAGGAGGAAGTTTTATCCTCCTAATAACCAAGTAGTACAACTAAACAATAAATCCACCACACAATGCTTCAAACCCAGGAAGAGTGTGAAACACATTTCAGTTCAGGGGCTTCGTTCAGCCCAAATTCATCTGTGAGACAGAGCATTACAATAACACCATAACAACCTTAGAATTTAGACTTTTCCTTTGCTGCGGTGCAGAGCATATGTGATGAAAATGTCTATATTTTCACAAAAATCAAACAATATGATGGCAAATAAACAATTTCATCATCCTGTGGTGCAAAATACAGCGAAACATCCATAAAGCTTTCCCTGTAGCTGTTGCTTTTTGCATGTTTTTACAAACTCACCCTGACGAAGCTAGTTCAATAGTAACCAGGTAGGTAGCTCTCATGGCAGCATCTCTGATATCGCAGATCAGGTCTCAGTGTTGTGTTGTGTCTGCTACTCTTGAAGAAAGTTATTGAAAAATGAGTTTTCTGTGAAGTGTTTACAAATGACTTGGTTTGGTGGCTAGAGAGGAGCCTCTTTTGAGCTGGTTTTGGCCCGCGGGCCTTGTATTTGACACCTCTAACCTGTTTCTCTCTGTGTATTAAGCTCGTTCAACAAATTTAGAAAACCAATTACCACAGCACACAACAACAGCTAAGAACAGATTGAACAGTCACAAAAACCTGTAGATCTGTGAATTTTGAGCATTGCAATTCAGTGTTTCTAACCTGAGAAGCCAGAATCTCTCTCCAGCTCCTGCTTGGACATCAGGTGTGCTGACCGGGAGAACTGGGTCCTGTGTTGGCCTGGGTGGTTAAAGCGGCTCATGATGGGCTTTTCTGCAGGAAAAGAAAGAACGCTAAAGGTTGGCCTCACAGAGACTGAGCTTCAAAGGAGCACTGGCAGTTTGAAGGTCAGTGTAATTTCTTCTATTTGCTGTCAATGAGTCGATTCAGCGACACAGTGATTCATAGACAGAATTCATTAACAGAAATGTCAAAAACAGAAATCTGTTTTGACATTTGTGCAGACACCCAACTTATGATGGATAAGCAGATCAATGACGAATCATCTATAAAAAATCAAATTGGTAGACAAAAAAATCTAAACCTTAGCGAAACAAAAGTCACAAAAGAAGCCATGTAAAGTTATACTGACTGAAAGCATCATATTGTGCCGCGATGTTAGCTAGGCGGCTAAAAACATGCCAGCTGGTCGTACGTGCGTAGCTGTCAACACTGGTTTACCGCGATCATTCCGTTACATTTCGATTTCACTTGGTGAAACAACTGCACTGTTGGGTGAAAATCATTAAGTAAAACATATTCTGCTGAATATATCCACGGTGTTGAGTATCCATGTTTACGTGTTAGCTCAACAAGCTAGGTGATGCTACATTCCTTAGCTTTAGCTCGACAACCAGGCTACTAAAAACCATACATAAGGCACTTTTTCAGCTTAATGTATAAATAATTGAATCTTACCTGGATGGGGTTTGTTTTAGAGCGTGGTGGCCGTTCAAAACGGCATTAAATATGCTGTTATTCCGTAGTTCCAACTAGTTGGTGCGGAGATAACGTCAGCTACGCGTTTATATCAAAAGACCGTCTGACGTCCCCCTCCGCCTTGTCTTACAGGCAACAACAAAAAAATGACAATCAAATTAAAAACATTTAATAGTGGGTTTACTTGACAAATCATACAGCAGACAGAAAAATAAGGATATCTCCGATGATTACGTATTCTTAGCAGTACATATAATAATAGTCTGTGTTTATATTAGTTATCTTATATGTCCTTTCCAGGACTCCGTACAAAGGTGTCAAAAAGACATGACAATTAACAAAAAAACAAAAAATCGTTGCAAACCATATGTATACCTTGTGAATTTCTATTGAAATTCAAGATGTTGAAATTGATATTCATCAAACATGGGTCTGAAGCGATTGTTTGTGTTATAGGGGTTCAGCGTTAGGGACTTCAGGATGAAGCGTCCTGCAAAACTAAACTGAGGGTTTACTTAGCAATGTATAGGCAGTTGCCAGGGAAACGCGTGTATTTTTCCATTCACAGTATTAAATATTTATCTTCGTTATATATACATATCTATATTAAAATATATGTATTTTAAAATATACATAATATATTATATAAATAATGAGCATTATATGTCTTTATCGTCAATGGTCCATAGTCAATGTTATTTTCCAGGATGACGACACAGGAGCGCTCGTTTCTTTTTACGGTGCGTCCAGCTTGGTTTATTCTGAATTATATTTTCTTTAATTGTTGTAAGACACAACAACGAGGATAAAACGTGCCTTGGTCAACGAGCGAGGTACCTTTTGCTAATTTGTTTTACTGTTAAATTGACACAATCAGATTCTACAGCTTTTGTCGTTTTAGACGTAAAACGAAAAAACGCGAATTCAACCCGTGGAAATTTCCTCCGTTCCGACTGACAGTACAGATTTACCAGTGTTTCCTTTTTTGACTGGCGGGCGGGGCTTAGCACTCCTCGCCTCTGATTGACTTATGTTTACAGCATGTTTATCAAAGCAAAGATCTTCCTCGAGACTATTTACTACTCTATGAACGGTGCCACTCCTTACTCCTGTCAGTACTGTAGATATCTTATCATAACTATAAAACTACTACGCGCACATGCTTTGTTACTCTGAGACACTGATTGTTGACACTAAAATGTATCCTGGATGCTCCTCACTTGATTGAATTGAATTGAATTGAATTGAAAGTCTTTTATTTGTTCCACAGGAGGAAATTGCAGTGTTCCAGCGGCACAGAGAAAAGAAATATAAATAAAATAGAAACGTGAAATGTGAAAAATTTACAAAAGTAGTTACCAAAAATGACCAGAAGGCGTCGCTCTGTGTCATCGCTCCATATTTATAAACTCAATGTCTTAAATCTCCTACATTTTTAAATCTTCTTTCAGAAAATTCACAGAAGTCTCTGATGTCCTAGAATACTCAATATAAGGTTTGTTGCCTAAAAAAAAAACCCAATTTGTTCCTGAAATTCAGTGAGCCTCTAACTCCTTCTGGTGAGCTCTAACTGTTTTGCATTTATGCTAATGAGATGTGATTGTCCACGCCCCCTTCATGTCCTTATCAGGAAGAAGTTGTGTAGCACGAGCTAAAGTTTACAAATGGAGAGTTACTGAGCTAGCTGTGGCTCAGACTTACCAATCTGAACCAAACTGACGGAGAGTCTGACCCAGAAGAGAGGGTTCTGAAGAAATTCACACTCTGCGGCCGCAGCAGGATGTTTCTGAATGGCAAGTTCCAAATATTATACATCGGGAAATTTTCCTTTTTACTTTGTAGTTTTGTGTTGGTCCAGTTACTGACATGCGGCTAGTTAGCATTAGCTCCTGCTAACCATTACATCTCCGCTTTCTTCTCCTTAGTTGGGGTGCTGTTGGTGAATGTGCAGTATTGTGAAGAGTTTATATTTATCTCTGGTGACTATATTCTTGCAGTCTACGGAGAATGTTGTCAGAGGACTGTTACTTGCCTCAACTAGCAGCCTATCCTTAGTTGCTACAAGCTTGTAGAGTTGAGGTTAATAACATTTGTCATCGCTGCTAAGTAGGCCCCAAAAAAATATTTTGGTAAAATTTTGTGATATTTTGAGCAGATATGTTTATCGTAGCAGCTTCCCGTCATTGTCCTGTCATGATTGTTCAAAGTGTAATGTAACCACACCACATAATTCAGCAGGAATGTGTCTATCAATAGTCTTTTAGTCAGTTTTGGATTGTGAGCACTTTTATGATAAAAAAAAAATGACTGATAAAACTGTTAGTTTTTATTGTTTTAAATGTTTTTTTTTTTCATTTGACTATGCCAGGATGAACAAAAGTTGGAGCTGGACTCCAATCACTGGTTTTTCTGCGCCACGGAGCTCATGCGCCATCTGGTGGCGAAGCTTTAGTATTACAACCACAGACAACAGTCATTATAGTTAAGGAGCGCAAATGAACAAATTGCCAACCAGAATAGGCAAGGAAACCGGCAAAAGAGGAAACATTGAGTGGTTAATCTGTCTTGTCAGAACGAAAAAAAAAAAAAACCTAGTAGGATTATGTTTTTGCTTGGAACCAAAAAAGAACCCATTATCTGATTATGTCAATTTAACAGAAAAACTAACAAAAGATACCACACTTTCCAATTATTTAATATTATTCAAACAAATAATTTATCAATACATGAGTGAAATTCTTCTAGTGAAAGTATTCTCTTCTTAAAGTAGGAGTATTCTCTGGATATTGAATTAAATCTCACAAGACAAGCTGGAAACCGTATCAGTTTTATTACAAAATAAATATTTAACTGAAGTAAATACAGTCACAAAAAAGGCCTTTTTACATTTTCATAGATTTTCTTTGTGTAGTACTTGAAATAAAATTAAAAAAAAACAAAAACAAAAACAAACGCACATCATGTTATAGAAAGACACCTGTGGGGGGGTGTCTTCAAGGTGTGAAGGGCTAATTTCTTGTTTTTAGTGACTTTTCACAGTAGTTTTATTTCACATCTGAGAACTACTCAAACTGGAGAAAATAAATTCTTTATTAGCCATGTAGGAGTCATCATTTCAGATGACGAGAGCTTGAACCAGACTGACCCCCAGACACACTTTGTGTCACGTTTGCCAGACTAATGTTCTTCTTATTTTACTGTTCTGCTGTTGTATGAATGGCGGCTGAGCTCAATCAACCACAAGAGCTGAAATATCTGTTGAGACTTGATATTGAGTCTGCAACTGTGTTTAATTTTTACCAGTGACTCATGAATTAATCATTTACTTACATAGATTTTCTTGTCTTTTTACTTGTTTGAATTTGAATTTATTCTCCTGATTTGTAGAAAATATAACTCATCTTAGGGAAATGAATCCTCCTGTCTTTAGATTTGCATTTCTGCTGCTACACACTTCAAATCTGCTGACGCGTTACTGAATCACTGCTGCCTGTAGGCCTGATTCTCCCGAGCTGGAGTTTTCACTCAGCTCTTGTCCATGTGAGGGATTCGGTCCGGATGAGACTCCACATGGCAAATGTCTTGACAGCATGGTATATCAGTTAAAATAACTTATAAAAAAAAGGGCTTGGCGGCCATGTAATTACTCCATACACATCAATAAATAAACCCTTCTCTTGTTTTGGTCTGAGTTGCAGGCAGAAGCCCCGGTGACTGATGTTTCTCTTATCAAAAAGAAAATAAAAAACCTACACATTTGAATGTAGAGCAGTTTTAAATACTGTTTTCATGAACACAAGAGGGAGACATTTCATTATGAGACGTACGAAGCAGCTGTGCACCCAGTCTGACATGTGTTGCTGTAACAGGTCAAAATCATTCTTGGATAAACTTTCAACAAGGGATTGTTGGTCCAACTATACCAATAAATATAGATTTTTAGTGTAGTCACTTTTAAATACCAGAAAAAAAAAAGACAAATTGAAAGAACTTATACAGTAATACCGAGCATTAAAAAAAGACCACGTCAGTCTGTCTGTTTCTACATTGCACTGGCTCCCAGGGACGTCCACGGTGTTTCACACAAGTGTTTCCACTGTTGCGAGCACACGACCTCTTGCTGAACCTTGTCATTACGAAGGCCCTGGCGGTCAGCCGGAGAGCGCGTCGGCGCGTCAACCCGGCTGTTTGAGCCTCGGGCCGCAGACGCGGTAATGGTGGGGAAGTGAAGGAGACTCCTGGTGCTGTCACTGGGCTGGAAATAAACTGTGAGCCGCACTGCAAGCAGTCGCCGCTGCAGTTACCTGCGAGGGATCTGGCACCTGAAACACACACAGAGCAGGAACACGTCTTTAGTGAAACCAGACGGCTGAGGAGCAGCCGAGCTGTTCGCCGTGCCATTACTTTTCACACTCTTTTGTTTTCTGCCTCTCTTTTCTCTTCCTTCCTCTTCCTCTTTGTCTTTTCCTGCACGGAGAGAAAAATTAGATTTTGAGCTCGAGGGAACTTTTTCACTCCGTCCTTAACAAGCGGAAAAACGTACAAGCACAGTATGTTCTTACCTTTCAACTTTAACAGCAGGTTTCCTGATCCTGAAAAGAACATTTTGAAACTTTAGAAATTACATCAGTGTAATATTGTTTGAAAGTACAGCCTCATTTTTCCCCTTCAAATAAAATAAAATGCGAAAAAAAAAACGATTTTACAAGACCTGATATGAAAACTGTTGAAGTTGGTGAATTAGCATTTGTTGTTGTAATACCATTTATCACCACAAGGTGGTGCAGTACAAACACACAACATGCAAACAACATCTAAATATATAATAATAACTACAATATATAACATATTTGTATTAGAAATCGAAAGATTTAAATATGGAATTTGCATAGTTAGTAGTTTCATGTTTTTTCCTAATTCGACAACTGTACAGCCTCTGAGCGTATCACTATTTGCTTTTCTCGTGTTTTTCACATCTAAAAAAGACACTGTCTTGACACTGTCTTTTTTTAGAAGGTACTTTCCTAAAATCTAAGTCCCTGTTTACACGACAACATTTTCAAGTGGAAACACAAAACTCTCAGTTTTTGTTTTGGCGTTTTTCACTTTATGACAACGGCGCTGAAAACGCAACTTTTTGAAAAAGGCTCCCAGAGTGGGAAATGCTCCAACAGCAACGGCGTTTCTGACACATTGTCTTTGAAACTTTGTTGTATGAATTCAAAACGTTTCTGAAACTTAAATGCAGAAATGATGCGTTTTCACTTAAACGGAGCCTTAAAGTTGCTTTTCTGAACTCTTCCACGAACACTAATTGTTCCGGTCATCATCACTCTGACATAAATCTCATCCACAGTTCATCAGGTCCATCTTGAGGAAAGCTAAACTGCTTGATTAGTTTCAAATGTTCTTTTTCTGTACTTGAGGAAGTTGGAAAATGATGGCGGGTTTGGTTGAATGTAACACATGTTCCCACTTCTGCTTCAAGTCAAATATTTTCTTTAATATTTGGACCAGACAGCAATATTTTCCTAACACCTCTAACAGCTGAATGAGCAGATATGGTAAAGTCAGAGCAGCTGTTGTAACAAAACACTCAAGTGCAACTTCTGCAAGCCTGCTTCAGTTCCGCTCAGTGGCAATTAAAAGTTACGTTGCCGAGAAATTATTTTAAAAACTCCTTAAACATACCTAAAGGATAATCTAGGTTACAATCATATTTTTTCATCGCAGGTATTTGACTATATAATTTGTTAGTATAATATTTGTTTCTTCAAAGTACATTTAACAACAAAAAAAAACCCACTCAGAGTATAAAACTGACAGAATGATAGAGAAATGTATACAGCAGCAATTTTCTCCAGTAGCGCAGAAGATTGCATAGTGCAAATTGTACTGGAGATTGAGTATAATCACATACTTAAAGAAACGCTCAGGCACACACCCCAAAATACTAATTAGTACAGCTGTGTGAGTAATTTGTGGCTGTAAGGTTTGGGTTTGAGTGTTTGCATTGTGTGGCTTGACAGATGAAGTTCTCCAAAGCATGTATGCAAATGAAATATAAGTTGCACCAACAAAATCAACTACATTTATACAAGTGAGGGTCGATGTTACAAATTTCGGTTTGTTTTCTTACCTACATTCACATGTCTGATGCTCCACAAACGTCATCTCAACATATTCCTGGCCTGGATCGGACGGCCGGATCTTCAGCAACTGGCGGAGGTGAAATGAAGCTGATGTTACCAGATGGATTACGAAGTGAGACGGACACGCTGGCGTTCCCGTCTTTACCTGCATGGTGACGTTGGTGGTTTGGGTGGGGTGGCACTCCAGGTTCTCGTCGCCGCAGCAGCCGGCGCATCTGACCAGGGGCACGCAGGACGGGCTGTAGATGTGCTCCACCTCGGTGGGGTACTCCTGCACCACCTCCACCAGCTTCTCGATGGTCCGGCAGAAGCTGCGGCCCCACACTTCTTGAAACATCAACACTGTGAATGAGAGATGGGGATTTAAAGAGTTACGCGCCAGCTGGCATCTCAAGCATTAGCAAGTGAGGCCTTACTGTGACAGCTTCGTGAAGTTTGTAGGTTATGAGAATTTATTTACTCGTTTGATTAAACACATTATGGAAAAATGTGCCGTGCTCAAAACAAACGGCGTCAGTCATTTCCTCTGTAATCCGCCAATACGAGACTCCTAACGTGCACCGAAGCCAGTAGCGATATGCCAGTGTGTATCCTGTTTTCATTTTGAAGAGAAAAATGTTTGTGTAATGTACAGGGTGCTTTCCGGTGGGAGTACATGTGTGAAAGTGTCCCAGTCGCTGTGGGGGAAGAACAGGGACGACCATGGCCAAACACAGAGGGAAGAGAAAACAAACAGAGGAAAGATGACCACGATCGGGACCCTGCCGGGATCGGAGCCGAGTCGCCCCGGCAGGCACCTCTGGGACTGCGGTGACCCCCGGGGGTCATCGGATGGAGCCCGACACCACGGCAGACAGCCTGGGACGGGGGAGCGTGACGTGGTTCACCGGACAGTTAGTGCTCCTCAAATTCAGTGTTCCTCTTCTGATCATGTGGCATTTTATAAGTTCTCCATATCCTCCAGCATTCAGTTTACTTCATCTTCTGCAGCTTATTTCTGCAGCGATTTGAAGGAGGAGGACACCAGAGGAGGCAGTCAGCAGCTGAATGAACTATTCCTGAAGAAACCAGTCCACAGACTAACTGGCATACAAGAAGCAAGATCTTAGTCTTTTTACTTCCCAGAATAACAAATACAAACTGAATTTTCTTCTGGAAATGGAGAGCAAAGATTCCCATGACCCTGAGCTGCTCCCACACAACCTGGAGATGCATCAACGGAGCAGGTGTGTTCAGCCAACACTGGAGCCTGTTCTCACTTTCACGGACCTCGAAGATCTTCGACGTGAGCAGACCGCATGAACCTTCTCAACTGCTTCCACCAGCTTCACAAAGCCACAAAGTGTTTCCATCCGTTCTGGAGGCGTTCATCAGAGAAGAGCGGAGACGCCACCTTCTGGCCCTTCTGACCTGAGTGTGTCTCAACATGCTGTCCATGAAAAAATGAAAAACAGAAGGACAGACAAACATCCTCTGTAGGGTTCAGCTCAGAAACTGAATAGGATAACTGGCCGTCCCAGAGCACCTCTCAGAAGACGTCTCCGAGGTTCACTGCTCCAAGTGTTCTCCAAAGCCACAAAGCAAATGTAAACTCTGTATTGTCTATCTCCCATGTGCTCTCAATAATCTGCTAGAGGGTGAAAAGCGGTTCTGCGGCCGGGACAAGATCCACATTTCCCCTCCTTATCCGAGGTTCGACCCTCGGTCAGAGAGAGAGTGCTTTCCAGTACCTCCTCAAGGACATTTCCAGAGATCCTGACCAGTGTGATATCCTGGAAATTAGCAGAAAATCCCTCTTTTTAAAACAGAGACCACCACAACCCGGGCCTGACAGTCCAAACAGTTACCAACAGAGACAAGCTCACAGTCAAACACACTATCTGGTCCAACTGCTTGTGAAGAAAAGAATTCACCGAAGACCCGACAATCACCAGATCACATTTTTGACTATAAATGTCGTCTGGGTGTGAGAATCTGTCTAAAATGTGTGTGACGTGCGGCGTTACAGTCAAAGAAGCCAGAATCTCACCTTCCATGGTGCTGTTAATGCTCGACAAGGGAAGACACTGCAAAACAGACAGAACACAAGAAATTATTACGCATTCTTTTTGATATAATGTGGTCATCCATCCATCCGAATTGTTGTCTACAAACTCAATTTCTTCACACAAAATTCAAATAATGACATTGTAATCAATAAAAGAAAAATGAAGTAAAGGAATTTGCTCCGTCAGTCTGCCAGTTATCACACGTATTAGTTGTAATTGCAGAGAGGACTGTTTCTTCATAGTGCCTGGAGGATGTAACGAGGACCCTGTTTCAAATAACCAAGGCATCACTCTTACGCCATCTCCTCTACTGAGATTTCCTTCTAATCGATAGTTTTTTTGAGTAATTAACAGCGACAAGTTCGTACAAGATGTTCATGTTTTGTATTTTAATTGCAACATCACTTTCATTTTTTTTTTCTCGGCGAGTCTTTGAAGACTCTTCATAGTTCTGCAGAGGTGATGCCAACTGTTGCATTATAAGAACCTGAAAAGACAAGTTGAGTTTAGACTCAAGAGAACCTGGATCTTTGACATACTGTTCTCTGTCATAATCACAGAGGACAATAGTTTTCTGATCTGGGATCAGGTTGTCTTTCAACAGGGTATCAGCATCTCTTCTTAATTATTGGGTTTTATCTCCTCGACACTGAAACAACCATCATTGTTTTTCTTTTCACTAGAATTACCTGGCCCATCATGTCAGACCACATCATAGAGGGCAGCCCTCCTCTGGGACAACACATAAGTCCAATTAAAAATGTATTACAAACACATTTCAAATATCAAAAGGCCCGCACCAGAATGAGTGGTCCTGCAGTCGGCTTTAGTTCATCTGGTGGTCACTTCTGGAACTGCACTGTGCAGCGGAGACGTCTTTCCACAGCCAGTCCCTCAACTATATCACGTTGCTCTGTGTGCCCAGCTATTTAGGTTCAAAACCTGTTTCCTGTGGTGTAAGATTCAGCTTTCTATTTATTTTCCCATTAATGGTTTCCCCCTCTGTCGTGATTGTTTCCCATCATCTCATGATAAACAGAGTGAATCTCATTCGCCTGGGAAAACACAAAACCTCTGGTTGACTCCGTTTCAGGAAGGGAAATCTCCGTTTGATAAAACACCCTCTGGCAGAAGCGCAGGACGGGCGGCAGACAATCTGTCCTCGCTGCTGCGGTTGGATTTCAGTTTTTCTGTGCCACAAACCTGATCACATCCACTCTGGAACAATGTCTGCGTTCACACTTGACGGTGGCGTGAACCGTCGTCGATCCAACGCTGTTATCTAACAGCAAACACACAAAGAACTTTCCTAAATGGCGTGAAGACGGTGGTGTTTTAACACCATCTGTCCATCCTCTTCCTGTTATGAATCGGTCTGAGGATAGCATCTGTCAGCGCGCTGCTACACACACACACACACACACACACATTCTTTTCTTTTTTTATCCAAACAATGTGATTTAAAAGGAATGTCCTGCTTTAATGATGATGATGATGCATTCAGGCTCAGAGGAGCATGTCAGGGGCTCGGCCGGTGTCAGCAGGTCTGCAGGGCGCTACGTGACATTAAAATTAGAAGGAGACAAAAGCTTTCAGTCAGCCACTTAGCTTCAGTCCTCCCAGCGTTTGGGGATCCGTGGAGGACTCTCCCACTTTCCCCAAGTGTCCGGTCATCTGGCCAAAGCGTACAGCTGTTCCTGTGACAGCGGCGTCGCTCTATAGAGCCTCGCTCGCTGAACCGTGTCGCCTGCACAAAAACGCAGCAGGACGCCAGCTCCACTTGCAGAATATTCTTTATGCACAGCATGGGAACGCCACGGTTCACTTTAAGTTATTGTTGAAAGTCACTTGCCCTCGGTGGGGAACTGTCTGTTTTTCAGTCTCTACAGCAATGCCAGCCTGATAAAATAAATCCTTTTCCTGTGGTAATTGGCATCAGATCTGTTCTCTCCTCTCTCGTCTGCGAGCGCGGATGAGCTTTGGAGAAGGCAGCTCCAACATCACAAGGGTTTCTTGGCTCTTGACTTGCCCGCTGTTCAGAAAGTGGAGAGGTGGGGAGTGTTTTTTGACCTTGGTCACGGGTTATGCCTTGACATGACAAGGAAACATCTTTGGCACCTCTTGATGTGGAGAACTGAGGAGTGAACTTCCAAAAAGACGCTGCCAGATTATGAAAGCCTGCATCAGGGATCCTCACGTAGCCATCCCGGCCTGCTTGTGAGCTCACAATATTATCTACGAGATTAATGGTGACTGAAGGCAATTTGGCTCTTGAGGAAAAGAGGGAGTGCTCTATGTCGATAAATGTGCATAAACCTGAGCAGTAAATCCTGGAGGCAGATCACTCTCCGAGTTTTGCTTTCACCTCTTTCCCTGATGACCTTTTAAGGTTTGACGTGTCCTCGGAGAGGGTCTACTGTGGCTGTCATTGTTATTTATTGTTTTCATAATGTGGGTGTTAAAACCTCTGAGGCCAACTGTGACAAAGGACTGTACAGATAAATTCCCCTGGTTCATAAAGGAATACCTCCACTGTGTTTCCTTTGAATTAATCCCTTTTCGGATAGAAAATTAATCTCATTTGTTGTTCGATTAGAAGCTGCATCTGTGGGATCAAACCCAATCCATTCTGATTGTAGCAAAGAAATAAACCCACAATTACCACTGAACATGACTGCAATCTCAGCATAAAGCCAATTCTAATGAAATCTGTTGCAAAATACTGTGAAATGTCCAAAAACCCTCTGCTACAGCTGTTGCATTACGCATGTTTTTGCAAACTCACTCTGACAGCGTGACTTTGAGTGTCAGGGTTCGTGTTCTGTCTTGTGTTTCTTTGTGAGAGTCGAACTCTGTCTCTGGTTTCAGGCTACTTGTCTTCCCCTGCTTGTGTCTGACGTGCTGTTCCCCGCTCTGATCTTCTTCACTGACTGACTGTCGTCACCTGAGGGCTTCGGTGTAAACCGGGTTGTTCTTGTTTGCTCCGGTTGTCGGTCTGTCTGCGTCCTCCGTCGTCGTGTCTCGGCTCCTCAGTGGACTCTGCGGACTTTGCTCCCCTTGATCGGTCTCTTCAGATTTTTGATTTCCTCTTTTAAAATAAAATCTCTGCCTTGTTCACCATTTCTACTCTTAAGAAATTTGCCAAAAACGATGTCTTCTTTAAAAATGGAACCCTTTTTTTGGTGGCTTGAAGGCCCAGATTGGAGCCTCTTGCAGACTGATTTTGGTCCACCGGCTTTATGTTTCACAACCCTGACCTAGAACATCTGTTTGTCTTTCTTTTCTTTCAAACTGCAATGACAGCATATTGTCACGAGGAAGTCTGACACAAACCAAACCCTGCTACCTGACTGATACTGTGTGTGATCTGAATGATTTGTCAGACATGAAGGATTCCTGCTCAACTTGGATTTTTAGACACGTTGATTTGATGTGTTTAGTCCTGTCTACTTGGGAGGCAGCTTTAATCACAGCAAGAGGGAAAAAAAATGTTTCCCCCACCCCCACAATATCAATAAATCATCAAAAGAGGGGATTATAGATCTCAGGTCCATCTGGCGAATCGTGCCATGACTCTACATGTACAAGGAGGGGATGGATGAGTAATACACTGCTGGAGTTAGAAATGCGGCCAACCCACGGACACATCATTGTGCTGAGCTTATTCTGCTGCAGTATGAAAGGCCTAACACGAACAATAACCGCCATTATGAACGAAATAAACCGTGGGTTATTACTTTTTCAAGGAATCACATGATTGATTTTGAATCTCTCTCTAAGAAAAGAAACACGTCTCCTTTATTTTCTCACAGCGGCACAAAAAGATTCTGGCTTTTCAGTGTCTCTGACTGTGACACGAAATAATTACAAATCATTTCTCTTGAATAACAGGCGGCAGAAGTTTTCATCCATCTCCGACGCTGCTTTAACCAACTCAGAGTTGAGGGACGTGGGAGCTGATCCCAACAATCACAATCTGAGACCAATTAGAGTTTGAAACCAGATAAATAAATAAAACCTACGGACACAGGAAGGCCCATCTCAGATTCAAACAACATTATAGCTTGTGGGACACAGTGCTAACCACTACACCACTGCAAACAGTGTAATTGATTAGCATTGTGGGCTACTTGCACTTAAGTCCAGCTACCATGCATCACTTGAATAAATCTCCAAATTTTTTGATCTGCATTTGTTCGCATGAAGGAATTCCTTCTTTTTAGTTGCTGAAAAGCATATAAAAAAAGGACCTTTCAGCAGTTTTGGCACTACTAAACCTCATTTATTAGCAGTTTTATTTGTAATTACATACAACATAAGGAATTTCCCGCCTCAACTTGAATCTGTTCGTTCACTCATTGTGCCAGAAAACCTCTCAAAACAAAGCGACCTTCATCATTACGTAATTAAGAAGTTGGAAACGTAGTCCCTCCTCCCAGCTCTCTGCTGTGCGGCGTGTTTACAGCTGTTGGCGTGCGGTTCTTAGTTACAGAGTGTTTTACAGCTCCCCGTTGCGTCGCCGCCGCATTTGACCACATCGATTAGCAGAGCGGCGTTTCGTTGGATTGAAATGTCTCTTACCATTAGAGCTCACATGGAACTGTGGCAGTGAGAGTCTGGCTACGTACAGAGCTGAAGCCGTGCTGGTGGGTCAGATCAGAGGACCGGTGGCGTCCCCGGGGCTCCCGGCCCGCCGTCAGGCCGCAGAGGCCCCGGGCCTCATTACTCTCCGGTCCCACACAGCTGAACTGCGTCATCTTTAACCCCGCTGCTTATTCCATCTGTCAGAGGAAGGAAGGCGTGCGTAGGGAGCACAAGTAAAACATGACGGGGGGACCCGGCGCAATGGTCAGATGATTTTTCATCTTTTGCGAGTGGAGCGGGGGAGGAGGTGACGGGCAATTCAACAGCAGGTACTGTGGACTTTTGCCAAAGTGATCTGGAGCGCGGCCAGCAGAGTCCTCCGAGTATTCCCACAGAGAAACAAAGAACAGCTCTGCGGATCAGACGCGGAGACTTCTCTGCATTTTTAAGACTTATTGGACGGGACAGGCCCGCCCGGGTGGAGGAACTGGAAAATGGCCGCTGTTTGTCTTCTGACGGTTCAGGGTGAGGCAGGTTCCTTTCCCAACATTTCAAATTTAAGCTTTCACAAACCCATAAATCAGGATAAAAAGTACTTCTATTTCAGTCCAGAACGTTTCATCCTCACAATGACCTGCTCGCGCGAATATATAGTTACGGATTCATTTGAGAACGATGGAGAATCACACAACTCGCTCATTTACAGAAAAGCATCATTTCACACACTGTTGAGCCTTTCGGCTCGCGCCTCGTGCAAATAGCAGTGCGAAGATGATTTAATTTGTACTGTTCAAAATAGCACTGAAAGAAATGACTTTCACAACACCGGCGAGTATTTTCACCACTATAATCTTCAGGCGGTGTGGCGAGGCGCAGTCAAAGCAGCTTTCACAACTCCAGCGCTGCAGGAGGATTCACCGATTCCTTCAGCCACACGGATGGGATTAGTCTTTTTTTAAAAAAGGATTCAATCACAAACATCTGATTGCTAATTGTTTCAGGTGCTATGCTCTGTGTAAGATCCCCTGTTGCTGTTAAACTGAAACATTTTTACAAAGTTATCTGCATTAAATGTTTAATTTATGGTGAAACAATTGAGAATTACAGTCTAATCTTTGTTTTAACTGCCTTGTCTTTGCCACCTGCAGGTGCGTTTACAGGTTTTAAATCCATCCATTCATCCTCTGCACCAATTTGTCCAACTCCTGGGTGCAGCGAGGCTGTTTTTCAATAAGCAAAATGCAGGAAAATGCAGGGACAGTAGTGTCCCTGTCATTATCAAGGCTTTAAACTCTCATGTTTCTCTCACGTGTTTTTGGACTGTGTGAAAGACGCTGGAGAAAACCCAGACACGCTGCGTTCCGATGTATTGCAAAATCCCGATCATAGATATGTCATATTTTCATGAAAATGTTTTTGGAGTCTGGTGTTGCTCCTCCTCTTGTGAGTCTCCTGAGCTGATTACCAGCTTTCCTCTGCTTGATAGCACACTCCTGTGTCTTGTCTCGCTCCCTCCCCGCTCTCTGCGGACTTCTCTCTGTCTGTTTTGGCCGATTTCTTTGCAGCACATCGTGTGCGTTTGTTCTCATATCACGTCCTTGGAGTTCGGTTATTCGTCTGGTCCTGTGAGCTCGTGTTTGGTTTCTGGGCGTGAGTCACTTCGGGGTCATTTCATGCAGAAATCACAAATATTGGAACATATATATGTGGATTCATTACATCCATTTTGGTTTGGGAATTTCTGTCAACTGAATCTGAGTTTGAATATTTTCTTGAAATCTTGTTTACAAAACCAAAAGCTAACTAATATGAAAGCATGAAGGGTAATGCGTAAGCCAGGCAGAGGCGAGCGACTCCTGGTCCTGCTTGAAGCTTAACTCAACATGAGACCACACAGGGGAGGAAGCACTAAAGCAGAACCGGCGAATACAAACACAGAGACAGCTCGACATGTGAGAAACCAGGCTCCACTGATCTCCATCCATCCTTCACCGTCAGCCAGATTCCACATCAGCCACACCGTGACCGCAACATTAATTGTGGGGCCTTTCATGAGGCCTGAAGGTCACTGTATCTGCTCTCCTGTTTTGTATACAGGAGGCAGGTGAACCTACAAGTGACGGCGGTGCCATTAGGGGGCTGACGGTCTCCAGCTGGGTCTCCGGGGTGGTCGGGTCACGGCTTGTGATCTGGCGACGCAGCCGGAACTCGGCTGAAGACCTGCAGAGCTTCCGCTAAATGCGCCACGACAATCTCTCAAGTCATCTGGGGAACGGATCCTTTGAAATGCAGAGTTAATCCACACTTTGGGGAACAGACATGATGATATTCATGCAGAAATAAACCCACCAAGTAGCGAAAATGTGAAAGTATTGGAAATTCTGTATGTATTGTTTGATATGAGATTCCATTGCTCACTTTTACTTGAGATTAAATGCCTCAAAGCAAACATCGAGAACTAAATATATATTAAAAATTAAAGCCATGTATGCTTTTTAAAATATGAAAATAATCTGAACGTTAATTCTAACCTATGCTGCAAGTTCAATGATATCTATGATTAACCGTTTAACCCCATTTTATAGATATAATGTAAAAATTATACATATAAATGACATTTCTATGCGCATTGTATAACAATATCTGCATATTCTAGTCATCTTCCTTCATGCTGCTTCACATGTTTTCTCATCTGATTGTATTTAATTTAAAAAAAACATTATTTCCCAGCAAGAAGAAATTATAGTACTAATTTATAGGATAAATGAAGGTAAAAACAATATATTCCTCTGTTTCTTTTCAACAATTACATGAAAAAAAAGGAAAGAAATTTGATTAACTTCCCTTTTTTTTCTCCTTTTGGAAGAATTAAAGTGAAAACGCATCGTTCTTGTATTTCTGTTTCAGAAAAGTTTTTTGTTTACATGAGAACACTGTTAGAAGCGATGCAGTTTTCACGTAGGGCCACGAGTGGATGCTGTTGTTTGTTTTTCATGATAAAACCACACACATTAACGATGTGTAAAAGTACATAAAAGCTGTATATTTGCTTCTACGTAGAAGTGAAGTGTGTGAAGTTTCAGTCTTTTGTGCTCGAAGCCCTCAAACTGGAGACCATTGCACACATCCTCCGGTTTATTGGACGATTAAATCACTTTAATAAGTCAAACAAACATCCTTCGATTACTCAGAGAATCGAGCCGCATTACTCACAATCAGTTTAGCGTAGAGCGGTTGTCCTGTAATGACTGAAAACCCGGTAATAAAGGGACAGGAGGGAAGTAAAGGTCCGTATCAATTTTATATTTAGATAAACACTATTTCCTCAGTATACGTCCATTAATGCATGCACTAATGTCTCCCTCAAGACACACAAGAAAACACACAATCTCTGTGTAAACTGTGCTCCCCATCTGCACACACACACACACACACACACACACACACACACACACACACGACACAGGTCTTGAGATAACGCTGACCGGTGGTAATTGTGGTCTCTATTACAGTAAACGCTGTTCTGTAAACCACAGTAAATGACATCCAGATGGGAGATTAAAGCTCGCAGAGTAGCCGGCTGCCCCGAGCACCACCGCTCCTCCTCCTCCTCTTCCTCCTCCTCCTCCTCCTCCTCCTCCTCCACAGGAGGAAGCAGAAATCCATATTTCCTGATTGAGATTGCAAGTCTCCCCTGGGCCGGGACATTACAACCGGAGAGAAATACCACAACAGCGTAAACCAGAGCAGGTCACTGCCGCTCCTCGGCCTGCAGCAGACACAAAAGAAGTTCTCTTCACGCGCGCGGCCGTGGAGGCCGCTGCTCCACGGCTTCCGGTTCGATTCCGAGAAAATAAAGCTGCACCTGATGTTTACTGCTGCTGCCATTGTGACGACTGGAAAGGTGACGTCACGCCAGGCGAATGCAAAAACAAACAGAAACACGGTGTGTGTGCGTGTGCGCGTGTGTGTGTGTGATACAGATGGTCAGTCTCAAGTATTGTTTTGCTGCTGGTGATGACGTAAAGGAAACACCTGTGTAACGTCATGTCCTCACACACAGGAGAGTGTGGGTTCGCTCGTTTGTTCATGCGTTCGTTCTTCCTTTCTTTCGCAGGGTGACGGATGGCGCATGCTTGACCGGTGGAGCGATGATTCAAACCGTCCCGGCACCATGTCGGGTAAGGGTGGGGGACTTTTCCAATATCTGGTTTTAACGGTTTAATTTGAAGGAATGCAGCTTTTAAAGACAGACACTAAATATCCATGACTGCCGTGCAGAAAGGTTTTAATCAGAAAACTTTACCAGTTTTATTCCTGCTGCAGGAAACACACTCAGTCCTTCAGACAATAATGGAGAAGAAATGTACATATGGCCTTCCAGTGGTTTAGATTAGATTAGATTAGATTAAATAAGTTTAATAAGCAGTATAATGATCAGGATTGTGAAAGCAAAACAAAGTCTATTATCCAGTGGGATTTTTTACTATAAGTTATGAAATATAATGTTATTTTGTCTATTTTCCCAGCAAAGTTTTACATATAAATACCATTTTATTGTGTTTCCTTTTGAAATTACTCTCACAAGCATTACAAGTCTCCTTTTACATATATTTCACCCGACTGAAAGTTAAATCTTGAAGATTTGCTTCACATTGTCCACGGATTCCAGCAGCTGCTAATGATAATATCTTAATAATGTAAAAGCATTACGTGCCGTTAGCCTGAAATGACTGCATGGCGTGAGACAAAGCATGTGCAGATTCGGGGGGTTAATGGGCGTGTAATGTGGTTTAAGCTCTTTGAGACGGGGCTCGCCCTCCCACATTTTAAATACCTCTGGTTACAACTCAGTGCATAGAAATGGGCAGGAGGCTGGAAGTCTTCTTTAATTTTATTGAATTTGCAGAGAGAAATTCATGTTGTTGTGTGTTAAACGGACACTTGCAGCCTGTGTCTGTTGAAATAAAGATTAAGGACACTGGAGAGTGTCAAGGAATGTGTGAAAAACACTGCAGATCTTTTGGAACAGTCTGGCCAGAAGTCTCTTATTGTCCAGAGGGGAAAGCCAGGTGCTTCCACCCCAAGTCAACATCCATACAGCATATGAATCGCTGCACATACCAATGGAATGATGGTTTCAATGATTCTGCGATCAATTAGCTGCATTAAACAATAAAAATGTCATGATTTCATGGTGGCTGCAGGATGTGTGCATCCAGCAGCAGTAATATCTAAAATCACCGCAGGTAATCTTGATATTATTTAAAGAAAATGGGCTGTAACGAAGCAGCAGCAGTGAAAGCAGCATGGAGGCTCTCTCTTTTTATAACAACAAAAACAGGTTGCTGCTCTTTTGTGGGCCTCCAGAGGTTCCTCGCAGTGGGAGGTGTCTGAAGTGCAGTTGGTTAAAGCTCTCGTTGCGTAACAGTAAAGTTTAAGTCCAGCTGTGGACCTCTTGTTTCTCACATCTCCTATTTCTGATCAGTGCACGGAAACAATCAGAGGGATAATGAAAGAGGAAGACGAAGAAACACTTTTGTCCGATAAAGAGTTCCTGCTTCAATCCAATCCTGGGATTGTGAATTATCGCACAACAGAACTGGAGGTTAGAGGATTTCTGCTCCCAGCATGCTTCTTTTTCCCTCACAGGTGGAAAACCTGAAGGCCAAACGAAAAATGCAGATCACATGATCTGCTGTGGCCATTCCAGAAGGCGAAACATAAAGCTGAGAATCAGCCTCGAAGTGAAGAATAACACACATTTTCAGCAGTGGATTTATCATAAGTGTGATGAAAAGGAAGTGAAACCAGCAAATAAAGTTTGGAAAGTCCAAAAATCAACCAAAAACTACGGCTTGGCGTAAGATGAAGCCCGCGTGACGTCCGGCGCCGGGGTCCTCCCACACTCTGAAAAGCCTCAGCTGTAACCTCACGGTTCAGGTTTCCTGCCTGTTTTATCCTGCAGTGATCCCTGGCGCGGCGCGGCAGCCCGGAGGAGCTGTACTTTGTGTCAGTGTGTCGACACCGCTTGATTACACACTCCGTGTAACTGAGACCTGCGAAGTTATTAAACGTTTGAAGAGGACCCCACCCTCTCTTGCCCGCTCCCCGTTTCGCAGCAGACATGAATGAGCACATGAGTCATGAGGCAGCTGAGAGCGAACTCCAGCTGGGAAAGCTATGAGAAATAATTGCTGTCAATTATGGGCACATTTTTCTGGGTATGGACAGTTTTGAACAAATGCATTCAGAAAGAGCGGAATCAGCCATAATTTGCTCCGTTTCGAGCTGGAGAAACGTGAAAACTGCGCCTCTCGTTGGTGACTATGTCAAGTATTCGTCCTCAACATGAGACCACATCCTGGGAGACAGGTTCGACGTTAAACATTAGGACGGCTGTTTACGTTCGTCATCAGTCTTTCGGGGGCAGCAGGGGGCATTTAACCTGCCGCTTGTTGAGGGCCCTGGATTTTGTCACTCCTGTTTTGACTAAGCAGGCCATGAGCTGATTATGAGGATTAGAAGAAATGCGGTGATCCCATGCCTCTCCCACTCGCTCTCAACTTTAGCAACAGCTGCAAAGTATCCAGTTGGAGAATCGGGCGGGACGCGAAGCTCCTTCCATCCCTGACAGCCTGAGTGAGCTGCAGTGTGAAGGATCTTCCCTGCATCGCGCGATCGGGGCGCGCCGCGATTCGACAGACAGCGGCAGAAGACGGAGTGTGACAGCGGCGGCGAACAGACAGGAGAACAGCCCGGCTTTGCATTAAACATGAGAGCCATCGGAGGAAAGCTGTCAGCCGCCAGCCGCCCCGAGAGGAAATCAAAGACTGAAAAAGGTTGAAGCGCCGGAGCATTAGGTAGCACAAGTCCAACGGCACATCCCCTTACAAAGTGTTTCTGGCACGCCGCAGGCCTCTGAACGAGTCCTCACTCTGGTTTCAACATTGCTCCGTTCCTGCAGATTTCCATTAGGAGACGAAGGCAATGCCAGGCGACGGAGAACAGACCGGCTTTGTGCTGACCCATTGTTGCTTGAGGGTGATACGACTGGCCTGAAATGACTGGATCCGTCCGCATATATACATGTTTAGCTTCCCGATTATGTGTGACAATGCAAGTTTAAACAAAACATACAAGGAGAAGGGAAAACAAACTGAAAATCTGTGAAAATCTGTCAGCATGATCACATAAATTTATAATCGGCCTGAGCGGCTCTCACCAAAATCTGCTGCTTCAGCTGCAGGAACGCAAGACAAAAGCATAAATGTTACCATTCAGTTGTTTATTGCAAAGTCCCCTATTTAGAGAGTGTGTTCCCAAAAGGACAATCGGTGCTTTTATGGTGAAAATAAGAAGAAGAAGAAGAAGAAAAAAGAAGGAAGGAGGAACAATCCATGTCTGTGAGACTGGGCTCTATGCTGTAATTACAAGCTTAGAAAGTCTCAACAAATACAAGAGTGACTCACACTGCGCCGTAACCTCCACAGGCCGAGCGGTGCAGTTTGTCACGTTTCATCTTATGAATGAACGGTGCTGCATGGCGCTCATTCAAAGGGGAATCGAGCAGGGGCGGAGCGCCGGCGGTGGCATGAGGGGGCACCAGCACCCCTCCTGGAATCTCATTGGCTACCCCGTGCCCCCGTTTCTCATTGGCCCTTAGTCATGTTAATCAGCATAAACTTGAAAGGAATTTGAAAGGTGTAGGATGGGATTTCTTTTGTCTTTTGAGAAATTTCTTTGTTTTTTTTTTGTGGGAAAAAAAGTGAAATAAGCATTATGCTCTGAAATTAAAGACATTTTAACCATGGATGCTGTTCAGGATTCTGTTGAACTCAGGAAACATACAAGGAATTTCTGTGATCAATGAACTTTACTACCAAATTTTCACCACTTGAGCAGCCTCAAAGCTCTTCCCACATCCACACGGCGACGCCACGCAAGGTGCTTGACCTCCATTAGGGGCAATTTGTGGCTGAGTGTTAAGTGAAGGGGGCATGCACGTGTGGACAAATGGTGAGATGAGGGGTTGAGCCTATAGCTGACAGACTGGGCCGGCTGGTCGAGAGATCGCAGGATGGATTCCCCGCATGTCAGAGTGTCCTTGAGCAAGACACTGAACCCCAAACTGTAAAGAGAAACTATGAATCCAGCCAACAAAATGAAGAAGGAACAAAGTTTAATTTACATTAAAAAAAAAGTTTCTAAAATTGTTTCTGCAAGTTGTCCTAAAACAGATCAAGATGTTTAAATACAGTTAACAACCCATCCCTCCTTTGTCTGCCTGCCATGACTCGACTGTGCAGAATATTACACTAAATAAACAGAATTTAACTCTTCAATGAAATGTCAGCAGCAGACTGAAGCGGAGCGGGGTTAGTGGAGGGAGCGGTGTGTGTGTGCGTGTGTGCGTGTGTGTGTGTGTGTGGTTACCTGTGCAGGTGAGAGCAGCAGGTAGAGCGCCACCACGGTCTCGATGACCTCACGGAGTCTCATCTCGTGATGCGTGCGCGCGGTCACACGCAAATCCCAACAAAACGCCGACAGACGTCCCAAACTGTGGCTAGTCGAGCAACAAAAAAAAAAAAAAGAGGAGAAAAAGAAAGAAAAAAAAAAAAAGGAAAAAAAAAAAAAGATGCTGACCGGGAATTTCCAAGCTCCGTGAGAAACGAGCGGCGTCACGTCGCTGCTCCGCAGAAACCTGGAGAAGTGGATGCTGCTGCTGCACAGTCAAGGCCCCGGAGGAAACGTTGCAAAGAAGTAATATTGGAAGAATAGTTCTGGCATGTGCACGCACAGTACGACCCGAGACTTTAAAGTCAAGCTCAGCACAAAGTGCACTTTGAAAAAAAAAAGAAAGAAAAAGAAAAGAAAAAAAAAGCCTGGAGGTGAGGATCCGCGTCTGCAGCCCCGGTCCGCGCTCCGCACCGCAGAGGGAAACACTTGCGTCTAATTGCCCCCTACACTACCTTTTTCACAAGCTGACCATTTAAATCTCCTCCCCTTCCCCGGCTGCACAGCTTACCACTTCTTACACAGCAGGGGCGGATCCAGAGAGCGTCTGCAGGGAGGGCGACCAGAAGTCCTGAGAACAAAGCTGTCACTGACAGGACTTCCTTAAAGCACATTAGTAAGAAGAAATAAGTTCATTCATTTCATTTGCAAGTAATACAATTATCTCCTTAACTTTATTTGGACATTTTAGAGCAAATTATAGCTTTTCAAATTTAATAAACTCAGACTTTTCAGTAAATAATTTGTAGCTATTTATAGTAATAATAACATCACTCATATATGTATCTGATGAAGTTCACTTATTTACTTTGAGTTTATTCATTTTGATTCACTTTTTGCGTCACTATAGGACTGTTCTAGTTTCCAATGTTTCAGAATGTAACTTTATTTATCTGTACCGTTTGATTCTACTCTGGCACCAGTGTAAAAAGTGGGGAAACCCATCTTTTGTGGGTCTGTGGGGGTGAGGTGGGGTGAGGCGGGGTGAGGGTGGGGGTGACTCATTTAAGCCCCGCCCCTGTTAGGACTAACGGTAATTTATATGATGCTTATCAGCACTTACGACTGCGTTATGGATGCTTTATTTGTGAAGCGCAGGCCGCACGGCGGAGGTGATTTACACTACAGTGTATACACAGACTGCCGGCATTCTGTGGGAGCAATTCACGGCAAGGTAAACATTTAGAGATCTTATTCACCGGCGGTGACATGGACGGCCCGCTCGCCGCCGCCGGCCCGGGCTCCGGGGCGCGCCGAGATTTTCCTCCGAGGCTTCACTATTCAGTGAGGTTTGCAGAGACAGAGCAGGAGATTCCATCTCTGTTGACACATCGACTTACTCTTCAGTGCCGGACTCCTGTGTTTGCAGAAAGCCTGGAACCAAAAGGATTCCTTGTGGGCTTCCGCACATTCCTTCAGCAGCGCCTGAATAGCTGCAGCGCCGCCGCCTGCTATTGAGCAGACCACACTCAGGAGAGTGGCGTTTCTAAACATCTCTCGAGCACCCCCCACCTCATTCCAGCTTCACCAGAGCATCAGTGAGTGCAAACAATCAGAAATGATGAAAGACATCTCGACTAATTACACCGCAAGATATCTTATCTGAATTGCGTCGTTTCAGTGATGGATGGGCTTTGAAAAGAGGAGCTGGACTCTACAGTTATTTAGCTTTGCCTCTCTTTCTCTCTGCTATTGTCTGGATTGAACGCCGGTTCTCTGTCTTGCGTTTCTGCATCTTAAACTTAGACTGGACAAAGTTGGCCCAGAAGCAGGCTGTGAATCCGACACCTCTTTCTGGAAAACGGTTATGTAACGGCGTAACAATATCCAGTTCCATGTTTAGTTTTGAAGGCAGTTTCAGCAGAAAAGCTGAAGACCTTCGCTTTTCCCACTGCAGCAGTCTGGAAGCTGGACGGAGACGGACTCTCACCGCTGTCTCGCCATCTGCTCCGTGATCTATCTGTGTTTTCTTAAGGCGAACCGCCTGATAAGGCCCCAATAAGATCACTCAGTTGTTTGCACTATAAATACACGCCGATAAGCCGAGCGAGCCTGGTCTGAGGGAAGACGACGGGTCTCCCCGCTGTCAGGACGGGAAGCGTGCTTTTTACCGACACGACAAAGAATGATGGCGTTAACCACACGTCTGCTTGTTCACTGTCAAACAGGACGGATCATTTTCAAAGAGCTATTCTCACGGGATGCTCTCCGTTTGAACACCGTCTCTCCCGGTGTTGTGACTTCTCTGAAATTCAATCATCATTCATAAAAGTTGAAGTTGAAGTGACTAGTCAGGAGTGAAATTATAAAGTATATATATATATATATATCCCTTCCCTCTACTTCAGATAAAGAAGTCCTTCATGGCGTGTTTGATGTTGCGGAGGCTAATTGGGTGGCTCTCAGGAGCTGGAGTGCAAACGTAAGTCAGACTGACCCCTCATTTTCCCAGATTGCAGAGTGAAAAGTGGGCAGATGAATAACATTAATGACGTCCATCCATCACTGCTGGGGCCGCTTGGGTTTCCTCGGCGGTGGGGCCTGGGAGGGGACGGCGCCCCGAGCTTTAAAGAATCGCATTAACATCTCGGCGAGAACAGCGCCTCAGAAGCATCTCTGCGAGTCTTATAATTCATCGATTATGTGGATCGAATCTGACCTCAGAGAGCAAATCAATGCTGAAGAAGCAAAGCATTGTGGGAAATGATGTAATGCGACTGGTCTGGCGGTGGACCACCTGGACAGTCAGACCAAACAGGACGCAGTAATATGTGACACTAAAACCCCGTCTTCCTGTCATTAAGTGGACGTGATGAATCGCGTATGTTCTGCGCCATTGTGAGGCGACGGCATGCTCGAAAACGAGGAAACGCTTCGGCTGCCGGTAAAAAAAAAAAAAAAAAGCCGCTTACCTTCCCCCGAGGCGATTAGTATCACATCACAACAGTTTGTTTCACTTCACACGTGTGGAATCCTGTTTACGCTTCCGCCTCCACTCACGTATTTCTGTCCCGCCGCCGTCAGGTGTCATCCTGTTTTCACCTCCTGCATTGTTTCGTTCCTCGTCGGAAACCGGCGGACGCGCTAAACCGACCGGCGGAAGTCATCCCAGCCTGCGTGCTTCGTGAATCAGTCACTGCAGAAATCTCCAGGCGCAGTTTGGCTTCACACAGCTGCGTGTTGGACGGCGGGATGTGGAGGCCTCGAGACGAGCGAAGACTGGGAAAATATGAACCCATGAATTCTGGTTATTCTGGGGAACAATCGGAGTGATGCGCGATGCAGCCGATCAGACAAAGAGTCAAGAGGAAATCCAAGTACAGCAAGATAAAACCATTTAGAGGAGCACATTCTCAGGATCTGTTCACACCACGTTTTAAAGAGAAAAGGCAAAACTTGAGCTGTATTTTTGGTGTCTGTTAACATGAAAATCTTACATTTTGAGAATGTCTTTCAAGCTGAACTTTGTGGCAAAGCTAGGATTCCATGTAATTGAGGAAAACGCAACTTTCTGGAAAGTAATAGCCGCAGTAACTCGTTCTTCTGCAGATGTGCAGAATGATGGACAATAAGAACAATGTCTTCCTCCAGAGTGCCATGACTCTCTGTCCAGACTGGAAGTTTTTTTATTTAAAAGTCACCTGTTAGAGCAATCCTACTTGGTTCTCTGTCCGTTCTAATGTCCGAGTGTTTTCAGAAAGTTGCGTCTTTCTCTGTTCACACAACAATGGAGTACGAGCGTTGTCGTTTAAACAGACACACAAAAAAACGCAACAAAGGTTTGGTGTTTTCACTGGAAAGTGTCGTCTTGCTAACAGGCCCTAATTTAATTCAATACTTTTATCCAATACTCTCTAATAATCCATTTGAAATGTCAAATTTGATTCAATATTGAAATCTTTTGATCTGTATTTTGTTGCCGGTAAGTCTGAAGCTGTTCTGTCCGGATGAGTCTTCAGCTGTGTTTCACACCACTAACGGCTGCTGCCGGCAGCGTAACTGAATTAGAGTATTTTCCTCAACCCTGCAGTTTAGTTTGTAACAGTGATGCTACTGGAGCGTAAATCTCCCGTCCCGTCGCCTCCTTTGTGTGTGATTGGCTCGTGCTGGCTCCAGACGGCAGCAGCGGCTCTCCGTGAGGAAACCCAGTGTTTGTCCAAGATAAAATTTCATCACCTCCAGAAGCTGCAGGCGGGGAAAAAAAAAAAAAAAAAAAAAAAAAAAAAAGAAAGTGCCGTGCGCTAATACAGAAAGAGGAAAAACAACAGAGAGAGTGAGTTATCACGGCTTCTGTAAGAGCTGCTGGCTTTATAAATGAAGAGCGGAGCGGAAGTGGTCCTGCAGCCGGAGAACGGGTTATAACTCAGATCCTCCAGACTCCATTAAGAGGTCCCACATGTGGAGCCCGTTCACCGGTTCACGGGTCCACGCCGTTGGTGGTGGCTCGGCCGGGGCCATTAAACAGATGGATGAGATGTTTCCAACATCTCCCTCATGCTAAAACGCTCCCTTCAAATAATAAGCCCCAAATTATGTTTAATGTAAATATAATCTCCGCTTCTTCGAGCCGCAGCAGGTGTACCGCTGCAAGCCTCGGTTTTCTCTGTAAACACGCTCTCCTGTAGACTCCCCGGGACTTCCTTCTGCGATCTGACATGTTATTTAAAGAGATGAAGGAGCCAGACGTGGAGAAAGCCTAATGGAAGATATCTTTTAATAGTGAATGCGGTATTGAGATTGATTGGCAGGGAGATTAGATTTAGTGTTCCTGAAGTGGGAGAGCCTTAAGTCAACACCAACTCAATCAGGCTGCAACATTTACTGGACTGGAGTCACATTTAGGCTCCGCCGTTTATTTTTTCAGTGTGCGGAGTGTTGTTTTTAAACCTCAAATTAGTTTACCCCCCCCTCAGGGTCTGTGTGGAAGAGCTTTAAAGGGTTTCCACATCTGTCGCATTAAGAAAGTAGGTTAAACTTTAGTAAACTCGCAGCAGTATTTGTGTGTACAGTATATTTTCCACCTGCGTTCAACTGTGTTGAAATAATTTCCTGCACAGAAAGCAAACTAAAAAAGTTTCTAACTGTTTCCATTACTTGAAAAAATTAATTTCTACAAATTTGGGGTGTTGTTGAAGTATTTTCTAGATCGGACGTCAATTGAACTCTGCTGGTTTGTTGTTCACAGCGAAGCGGCCAGTGTCGACGTCTGTCAGCAGTCAATGTGCTCTTTGTTCAGATAAGACAATTAATCTGTTTTGTTTCTCCAGAAAGGAAATAGAACACAGTTTGTCTCTGTTGCTCAACAGTTTGACTGTTGTGGATACGCTCTTTTGATTTTTAATCTCATTCTTTTCTTCTTTTTAAATTCGTTTGATGTGAACCAAACACAGATGGAGCAAGAATTCAGAATTTATGCAAAAATTGATGGGATTGAAAATGTTTTATTGGATGATCTGAACAAAGTCTGCACCTTCTACCTCCTGAAAGCTCCATAATGTGGACTAAAGGTCGATTATAACAGCTAAAGTTGGATTTATAAGCTCATTTGACCGTCTTTATCAGAGGAGTCACCTCTATCAAGCTGCTAATTTTACTCAAAGAACTCCTGTTTTTACTTTTATTCAAGTAGATTTTTAGATGACTACTCGTACTTTAGTAGAATTTTGGCAAAGCGAAGATACTTTTACTCCATTAAAATATTTCAGGACTTTTTCTACGTCTGATTATCACTGAAAATTCCTACAACATCAACATAAAGCCAATTTTAATGAAACCTTCTGGTGCAAAATACAGTGAAATGTCCAAATCCTTCTCCTACAGCTGTTGCATTATGGTTTTTTTTACAAACTCCCCCTGTCAGCATGACGTTGAGGTCACTTTGAGAGCAACCAGGTAGCTTTCAAGGCAGCATCAGCAATATCTCAGCCGTGAAACTGATCTGAAGCGGTGGCCTTGCCTCCAATAGCCCTCTCTCAGCTCTCTCTGCTGGCAGACACTCAAACAAATTCAAAATAGAAAGGCAGTTTCTGTTATTCTGGCTTTGTTTTGACATCTTCAGAACAGCCTCATGTGACCCGTGTGGACGCCGGGGAGGACGTCACAGGGGGCCTCAGACCACGGGTTGGGAACCACTGCTGTGAAACGTGCCAGTTATTCTGTTTTCCGTGTTTACCTGGTAAAAGGTGCAACAAAGAGAACTCAGATTGGATGGAATACAAAGAAATACAAAGAGAGTTAAAAATGTTTTTTTAATTCAGTTCGAAGTAACAAACAAGTTCGCTTTTCTTTCAAGAAGCTTTTCATTAACTAGTTTTTCTTGTCGTGTTATGTAAATGAGGCCTCAGCCGGCTAAAGATGAAAGCAGGAGTCCAGCCCAGGGGGGTGGACGGGGTTCTCCTCCATGTTGTCTGCTCAGTGAGGACTGTGGAGCGTGATCGTGAGGTCCTGACATTACTTCCAGAAGTTCTCTGGCGCATCTCGTGTTCTACGTAGCACAAATTGAATTGAAATGAAATGGGAAGCAGATTTCTGAAATGTCATCCGTCCATTCATCTAATAGAAGAATGCATGCTTGGATCCTGATTTAAAGGATTAACTGGAAGAGATAATCATTTTTCACAAGGCCTGACCTCCAGAACGTCGGTAAAAACACAGAGAAACGGAGACTTTCTCGCTGATAAACGCACACGGCGCCTCGGAGGCAGGAACGGCCCGGACCCTGGGAGGAAAAGCACTGAGGCGGGCCGTGGCCTGAGCAAGTGTAAGGTGAAGTTCATTTGTGTGCAATTGTTTACACAAACTGCAGCCAAGCAAAATTGCACGCCGAGATTTATTTATGCGCAGACGAATACATTTACCCAAATAGCTATAGCTTGTAGAACAAGGAACGAGGAAATGGGAGCAGCTCACAGAGCGGGCGGGTGGAGGTCAGGGAGCCGGGGAAAGTTAGGAACTCCAAATAATAAATAATACATCCGACTGATGGGAAATTGGCAACGGAGCAAATTATTTCGTGGTTTGGTCTGCCTGCCCTGTAAAAATGAAGGAGCGTTTTTGAGGAATGAGTTTTAATTACTACAGACAATGTGTGTTTGCCGTTGACTCCTGTGATTACGAGATGGTGGAGACAACCGATCTCAGACGGGCCTGAGGGGGCAAATAAATGAGGACCACCAGGGTGGATGAAACAGCCGCACAGTGACACGGAGTCTGTGGGATGAACGTCTCGGCTTCAGTCAAAGCAAACGAGCAGCGGCTGGATGAGCGCGTCTTTAATTATATCCCCAATTTGCTCCTGTGAACAAGGCTCTGGACTCTGTGACAAATTGGTACGACTTCCTCGGTGACTGAAATGCAATTTTCCATTACTCTATGAAAGAGGAAATAAACAAATAAACACACAGTTTCCAAGACGTTGAGGCCGGGGCTGTGAGAAAGCAGATTAGAAGAAATCCTTTTCTTGTTCTGTCGTTTCCGATTTAATCTCTGTGGTACGAGAACAAACCGACATCTAATCCACATCTATCTGGTTATATTTGCCAGTGCTTGGAGATAACGAGAAATAAAGTTCATTTATTTGATTGATTTGATCCTTATTGATACAGAAAACGATCGCAGAGCTTCCACAGCTGTTCTGCTGCAGTACAAGACCTTTCCGATCCCGGTTAATATTTGCAGAGATTTCGCTGATCCTGCTTGTTTATCTGCAGGATCTGTTTGAGAGCCGAGATGTTTGTCTTTGGAAACCGGCTGTGCGGTCCGTCCAATACACGCCTCTGATGAGGGACAGAAAATCCATCATGTCTGTTAGGCTGCGCCACGCCAGAGGAATCAGCTGTGATCACAGGCATGGCTGCTTTTAGACTGCACAAACCAAGACTCCCGATGTCCAGGATCATCGCGAGGAAAGTCCTAAACTGGCGGATCGGAGCGAGATGTTGGGGAGTTAGAGAGTGTTGTGATAAGCTTTGAACCCGAGTGGAGAGAAGTGGTGTTGAATGAACGCGGAGCGCCGAGCGAGTCCCCACACCCCGAGCGGCCAAGGAGTGAAGCTGTGCAGCGCTAATCAGGTGAAAATAAACAGCAGGGCACCCCGGGGCGACGGCAGCAAGGGGAGAAATGAGAGCAGGATGGGGGACGCAGTTCCAGGCCGGACTGGTTTCCTGAATTATAGAGGAGAACAAGCACAGCTCACACCCGTGATTATATTTTCGTATGTATGACAGGCTTGTTGTGAGCCGAGGCTCGCTCACTCAAATGGATTATTCTGGATTAAAGCCAACGAGGCCTGAGGGAGTCTGCGTTACAAATGGCGAGCCTCGGAGGAGCCGCTGCGCTCCGTCTGGGGGACTCCATCCCAATCTCCACGATCGGGGGAAATTTCCCATAGAGATGAGAAGCAGATGTCTCCTTTCCTTTTCTTTTTTCTTTCTGCCTCACTCTCTGGCTGTCACACAGCCTCCGTTTCAGCCTCCCGCCCTCGTACGGTCCAACCTGGCCCTCCTTCCCCCCGGGGGGATCGGGGGAGGAACATGAGCACCATGGGAAGGGTGGCTGTCCTTGAAGCCCAGTCACATGACGGAGGAGCCCGCTGGGTGGGAGGCGCTGCCTCTAGGTGCAGCGCCGCCAGCGCATGGAGCCCGTCCAAGAGCTCCCAACTTTCTCATGGAAAAAAAAAAAAAGGCAAACAAGACGACTTGATAAAAAAAAGGTCATGCTCTGACGATCCCCGCTCAAAATGGACAGCAGCTGGCGGCGGCCGGCCCTCTCTAGGTGGACGGGAGTCGCTTCGACTTCATGTTTTCATTCCCAGTGCTGATCTGGGTCGTGACTGCAGCCGAGTCGCACGGGGAGCGCTTGGTGCTTCTCCCCGCTCCGCCTCGTGCACCTGCAACCCCGCCGAGCGCCCCTATCTGCAGCTTCCCAGGAGCCCCGGCCTCTGGCTCCCGCCGCCGAGCGCTGACGTGCACGCCGGGTCTCACAGCGTAAACAGACAGAGACAAACTGTGGACCCATCGCCGGCTGTTTGGTGCTGGGCTGTAAACACATCGGCAGGAGGAGGAACAGAAACTCCCGGCGGAGGCCGGAGCGGCGGCCTATCCCGAGGCGGGAGAGCGAAGGGACGAGATACCAGGCTTCAGGCCGCCTGCTGAATGTCTGGGCCGCCGGGCCAGCATCCCCAGATAAGGCCTCTGCTGTGCGATTGGCTGCTTCGGCTTCCAAAGTTCAACCTTCCGCCAGAGGTTAAAGCCCCAGATTCAACAAAACCAACCGCTGCAGTGTCTTTGAGCAAGACCCTGAATCCCTGGCAGGCCTTTATGAGGCTGCTCTTCAGCTGACCCTGCAGGTCCAGATAAGGCAGAAAGACAGCGACCCACGGGACACGAATTAATATCTGCTTCAGCACAAGCCACCGCAAAACAACAAATTCATCTCATTTGATGTCATTAAAGGGAAATTCCACCGATTTTACACGCTGACTTTGTTTATAGTTGTTTCAGGCTTAATGCACGGAAAATTGCGGAAATAATAGGTTTGTTTTTATTTTGTTTTATCGTTCTTCTGCTTCAGTTGTGGAAGTCTCTGTGCAGTAGTAACTTTTTTGGAGAGCTCCGCTCATAGATGTAAAAAAAATACCGACATAATTTTCAAACGGGAGAAAAGAAGGGGGCATTTTAGGACATCCGTCAGCGTTTTCAGCAGGACGTCACAGAACATCTGCGGAGTCGGCGTCTTGGTTTACACGCTCGCTGATACTGTTTGGAGTCGTAACTTAGAGACCCCATTTGCAGCTCTTATCGACATCTGCGCCCAGAGCGCTCCTGGTTACATTCCAATAAAAACTATGTAAATACACCACGGCTATCTTTTCCACAAAATCAATCAATCAAGCCCATTTCAGAAAGAAACAACAACACATGTTTATAATCTCACGATGGCAGTTTCAACTCGGTCTGGTGCAGAATTAACACACAAAAAATGAAAGCCGTCCAAATGGAGGGAAATATTTACTATAAACTCCTCGGCGGTGCAGCGGCGTGTTGTAATGAGCGGAGAACATCTGAGGCGAGCGCTCCAGCCTTGTTTGAAGGTTATTGGGGAAGATTACCGAGTCTGGCAGTGTTAATAAGGCTGTGTTTACATTCTGTGTCTCTGTGTTTAAGTAGACCTGAATGACCCGGGATTAAAAGGAGGCTCGCAGTGACTTGATGGCAGATACACACACACACACACACACACACACACACACACACACACACATTCGTGCATCATTAGTTGTGAAGCACGTCCATTGACATAATAAAGGGGGTTGTTGGTGGGCCTCAACTGTGGGCGCCAGACAGCTTTGGGGGAGGTGGGGGTGTTTTAATAAAACACTCATTATATACGTATATCAAGTGTAATGGAGACAAATTAAAATGTTTTTTTTATATCTTAAAAAGTGCAAACCATAAATATAACGGTTGCAGTCTATTTGAAATTAGCAGATTTTTTTAAATGAAAGCCAACGTAAGAATTTTCTGTTATCAAAAAGTGAAACTTGAATAAAATAACTGCAATTCTAACAATATCATGCCTCACTTCACTATATGTGCTTCACATCTTACAGATCACAGTGGATTTTATAAAACTGTTTACACCTTTGAAGACAGAAACTATCTGGCCACATGTAGCGCGAAATCAAAAAAAAAAAAGGTGGGTGGTTCAGTTGTTGAATTCTGGAAATCATCTTTAATGTCGACACATTTCTTCATCTGTGTCGTGATCCTGATTCCACGATACAGACCGAAGTTCCTCTGTGGTCAAATGAATATGTTGTAGTAAATGTGATCATTTCTCACAACCGGACAGGACTCTCTTGTGGCCCGCGGGCCATATGTTTGACAGTCTTGCTTTAAGCGGAGAATATATTTACTCACATTCGTTTCCTGCAGGCTTAAACACTTTCCTAACCCCATCTTGGTTACTAACCCTGAATTGAACCTCATCTGTTCCTCAGCATGACTTTAAACAAATAAACTGATTGATTTCCAGAACGGGGACCCACTGTTTGTTACTTTACAGTGAGGTTCAGGTCTGAACACACACCAACGCACACACACACAAACACACACAAACGACGACTGACTAAAGACCTCTTTCATATCAACAGGAATACCACAGAAAAACTCCTGCAGTAATTTGGCGAATCGCACTCTGCTCACAGCGACTGACGGGCCGGCGGTTTCCTGATAAGGCGTCTCCTGACAGATGATATTAACCACAAACAAGCAGGAGGACTGAAGTCAAACGGCGATGAAAGGATTCCTCAATCTGAGTAACCGCTGACAACAACACCGTCTGCAGAGTCCGATCAGGATCAACCGTCTCCTCCAGCGATCAGAGACGGACCACGCTCTACGTTTAATAGCTGCTTCTGTATTCTCCTCCTTTACAAAAGTGAGCACTTAGCCTTGAACCCATCCATCATTCTGACATATTTTGAAACCGAACAATCTCCAGTCTGCTCTGATGTTCCTCTGCGGCCTCCAGCGTCGCTCCGCCGCCGCCCCGCTACACCTGGCTGTAAAGAAACACCGGCCCACGGGCACCTGCACACCCAGCAGGCTGCAGATGGAGAGATTAATCACGCCGCAGACGAAGGCGGGTGATTTATGTGAAACTGTGACACCGTGGTCACAACATGCAGACGTGTGCATGCGGGACCGGGACCTAACCGCCGTTTGGAATTCAACGCTCGGCCCGAAGCCAGAGGGGGTTCCTCCGTCTCTTCACCAGAAAGTCCCACATCTGCTGCTCCTGATGGTGCGGTTACGAGTCGGCCCCCTCCCCGTGGGTTTCCTCCTCGTCTTACGATTCCCATTTCCTCCTGAGAGGGTCTCTTCCCACACTGCGACCGCGGGAGGCCTGGCTTCTCTCTGTCGTGACTTCGTCCACTTTCACTGAAGAGAAATGGGACAAATCGGCGGAGATGTCAAAGGGACCGAGGGTTTTCCCGTCCCCGGGGGCCGCCGCCGTCCCATCTCTCTGCAGTCTCTTGCAGAACAGATAAACTCTGTAGTGGCTTCTGGTAAGTGGGTTTTACACACTCAAATGATAGCAGCAATTACATGTGCGCCCCCCCCTCCCCCCACCCCTCGCCTCTCGCGGCCCTCGTCTCCTGAGACGGCTCTTATCAGCGCCGAGAAGCCACCGAAGGAAATGCCAGCTTAAGTTGAGGAGTCTGGACACTGCTGTTCATCTTCAATCCGCAGCGACGGGGGAGGGGCCTTGTGGCCGGTCCTGCGCTCCGTCTCGGGTCCAGAACGGGGCTGCCGGCCCGGCCGACTCGGCAGCGGCGAGCTTGGGAAACATGCCCGTGAATGGACAGACCCCGTTACTCCGGGCAGGAAGCGCACATCTGCAGATGTTGAACAGCTGGGAGACATCAGAAAGACATCCGCATGGGAAATGACTAATCGTTAAATATGGTACACAGTTCAGACCGCGGCGTTTTACCTCTAATCGCCTCTGACTGGGAATGCTACTGTACCTACCGCCAGATTAAAACTACCTCTTCCTGAAGGCAGGGAAAGTGTTACTCAGCGCTTCTTTTCCTGAGGAATCATGCTCTAAACATCCTTTTTAAAACCCAGAAGATGGAAGAACGGACAGAAACGAGACATGGAAGTTGAGGAGAGTGGAGCAGAGTGCTGCTCTTAATTTGAAAGATGCGGCGAGATAGAAGCTAAAGCGCCGCTCTCGCCGGCCCGTCCACAGCAGATGGTATCGGGGATGTTGTGATGGTTGCGAGCCCAGAGCGAGTCTCCTGGGAAATGTGAGTGAAAAACCACAAATTAAAATAAAAAAAAAAAAAAACAACAGCAAAAAGTGGTCAGACCCAAGAAGTGACTCACAGTCTGATGCAACTGGTGGAGAATCGAGACTCTATTTACATAACCGGGTTTCAAATGACAGCGCATTGTTTTTGCCTTTTTGTTGAAATGTTTCGCCTTTTGACAGCAGGCTTTGATGGCCGTTTCCATGGAAATGGCAGCAATCCTGAAAACTATGCCGTTTCCATGTTGTTCCTGCAGTTTCTATTGTTTTTGTAATGGAGCCACACACACGTGTCTTTAGAGAACAATACTGAAAAATATACATTTTTGAAAAAATCAAAGTCAAATATTTGAATGAAAAATAGCATAGCATGTTCAGTAAAATGACAAGCCTGCCCCACAATAAAAACAAACAACAAGAAGACATGAAAAAGCAACATCCAACAAATATTTCCCATAAGAATCACAACCTGAGGAAACTTATATTAAACAGCACAAAGAAAGAAAACAAATTCTTTCAAAAAAAAAACCTTGAATACAGACTGTAGCAGCATTGTTTTGGAAGAAACCCCACAGCGTTTGCTTCACTGACATATCTGTGAAGTTTATCAAATAATAAGAAGCAGCCTCTGAAGCGTGAAAACTATGTGGTCTCAGCAGAACGGCAACTCTCAATTACTTCAAAGCCTTTGAAGGCAAAAAAAAAAGAACCTTAATGCGACCTTATCAGATGAGTCAAACATTCTGTTTTTCCAAAAAACAAACAAGCATATAACAGAATTTATAAGGAGCCACGAGGGACTGCAGCCGTCTCAGAAGTTCAGACGCTAACAGGAAAACATTCGAGAAATGCAGAAAGTCGATCTTTGATAAGAATATATATTAAGATAAAATATGAATCTGAATTCTCTGCGGTCGCTGAGGTTCATAATGGTAAAAACTTTGCTCTGATCGTCTGTGTTGCTTCTCTAACCTCACTGATATAATTTCAGTTCCTTTCTGCTACTGGACCTCTCTGTATCAGTGGGTCTCTTTAGGGTCAGCACAACAAATTCCACTCCAGCTCACGCCGGGAGCACGGCCTGTTCTGACGCTCCCTCCTCGGCTTGTTATCTGTCCACTGCTCCCCTCCCTTCCACACACTGTGGCGGTGGAGCTCTGCCCTCAGCGGCTGACAGTGGCGGGCTTCATGCAGAGCCTCTAACTGTCCCATCAACGCAAACAGAAACATCAAATAGATAACTGATGATCGTTTGTTGCAGGGAGAAGTGACTGAGACGAGAGAAAATGTGTGTTGTCTGGATTGCATAATGACAATTGAAAAATTGTGCAATCGTGAGTAATCACAGCCTCAGTGTTCTGCGGCCTCATGACTTTGCCCTGGATGTCTTACGTGCGATCGTTTCAGCCTGTCAGAAGTCATATTGATCCTGTTGAACTGATGAGCGTGTTCCACGCTAAAGACAGATTTTTATCACGGTTTGGACACATTTCAGCTCTTGAGGTCTGGCAATCTCCCCAGCGTCTGAAATTGCTCCTAATCTCCGTTCTCAGATGGGAAACGTGGTTTGGCTGTGGATTTTGAGCCACCCCGACTGGTTCAGGCAGTACAGTGTGTTTCTTTTGCGGTGCCAGTGTGATAACTTTTGCCATGTGTGTTAAATCCCGGCCTCTTGTGATGAAGACTGGACCAGCAGGCCTGGTGGGAACTGAGGAAACTCCTGCTAATCGGAGTCAAACTGAGGTTTTAATTCATTTCAGGTTCGCCCTTTTCAAGTCAGACATGCAGCTTATGATAAATATCCACACAAACATGAGAGCAGTCTTTTAGGAAGAGCTCTAGAGGCTCCACAGCTGAACAGAAAATATGTTCATAAAGCCATAAAATATACAAAATATACAAAGCTGTCTCTGTTGTAATCAAATATGCATAAACGATCAGTCTGCCAGTCGTCATCGTTTGTCTTTTCCGGCCAGGAGGACATCTTGTGCATACTTTCAGTGGACGTCATCTGATTCCCCGAAATGACTGAAATGAAGCCACGATGGATAAACTCATCGAGCAGCCCGGCGTATTAGCACACTACATGACGGAACATTAAATTTAATTATTCATGCTGGTGATTTATGCAGCTAAGAGAAACATCAGTGAAAGCCGGGGGAGTCATCCTTTAATAGTGAAGAACCCCCCCCCAATTCCACTCTTGGGAACCGGCATAATATTATGAACATAGTCTATAATTACGCATAAAACACATCAACAACCTCATCCTGGTTTGCTTCTGCTGCCTCTGAGTCACATGTCTTCTCCCTGTCATTCCTGTGAAAGCCTCTGGGAACAGGCTCTGTCTGTTATGGTGGTCTCTTGACCAGAGGGGGGCGCTCTAGTAACAGCAGAGAGCTCTGGTATGGAGGGAACATGGAAATAGAACCAGCAGCAAGTTGAACATGTGAGAGACAAAATATATCACTTCACAACTTCTTCTGAATTATGAGAATCATTTAAAAATCCGATTAAATTTCATTATTATTCCAAACAGAGAGATCGGTGTTGTTTTTTTGTATGTAATTATTAAAAACTTTGTGCAAAACCCTTTACTTCATTTTAAAAACAAAATGTCCAGAGCTTTAAGTTGGTGAAATGTATGCTATATATTTAAATAGTGCTGTTCTCAACATCATATAGTCAATTTTCTTTGATTTCGGCCATTAGATGCCTTTCCATACTTTATGGGCTTCAAATTATTTAAGTAACATTATATGGCACTTTAATTAATTTCTTGTAAAGAGTGAAGAATTTTGTTTATTTGATGTTTGTCAAGAAAATTCACAAATATGTTAATTTACTGAACGTATTTTTATGTCAATGTGGATGGCATTTAATGTGGCATGACACTTTGCTTTCTGCTATTCAAAATGTTCAAAGATTTTAAGTGTTCATTTATTTCATTGTAATATTTTCTGCTGTTCAGAGGTTTCAAAGGTTTTTAAGAGTTGTAGAATGTCTTGCATTTCATCAGAGAGTTTAAACGGTGTCAGATATGTTCCATTTAAATAGTGTCAGTAGAACTTAAGTGGTTTAAGGCAATCTGTTTCCTCAAATGAACTGAGCAGCCTGATGATGTCAGAACTAGAATGTTATAATTTATAGTGAAAGAAAACTGAGTGAGTTCAACTTGACTGGTAACATTAGACCAAAGAAGATGCATTTAAGGTTATACTACTTGGTTTGGATACATTTCAGTCTGGTTCTGCAGAAAGTCTCCTCTGAGCCTGGTTTTGCTTCAAAGTGTTTGATGAAATGAAATAGTTAGCAGGAGTAGTACTAGGAGAGGTTACCTAACAATTTACAGAAACTTAAAACACAGGGCAGTACAAAAACAGCACAAAGCACAGACATTGACAGGCTTCTTTGGAAATTGATCTGTTCACACACACACACACAGTGAAGAACCCATTTCATTCTTAAGTAGTGTGTACATAAATGTGCATCTTTGTATGGTATTATGGGATGAAATTGATAAAAAATTTAAACCTTGTAAACAGATGAGCAGCTGACTCTCGACTCCTGGAATCTGAGATCATTCTTATTTGTATGAGGAGGGATTGATTAGGTGGGAAAAGACGTGTCAGTGAGTGTGGTTACATGGTGTTTTCAATTCTTAATTGGTTTATTCTGAATTAAATAATCCAGAATTCTACTCATGATCTTGTGTTTACATGGGAAAAGGGTAGAATTAAATCGTCTCTCACCCCGGGGTCTGCGAAGCGTTCTGATTGGACAGGGGCGGCCGTGAAGTACTGACGTCTTCCGGAAGTAAACAGCGTTTTTCTCGTCTTTCTTTACCGATTAACTTTGACGCTACAGCCTTGAAAATGTCCCCGTTGTTAAGCACCCATCGACCCGCTCGTTTAATTATATCCATTTCTTCTAAAACTGTTGTTAAATAAATCGTCTCCATACGAGTAGAAACGCGGACAGCGGGCCGCCATCTTGGAATATTGCGTCATCACAACGGAGCATGCGCAGAACGATCAGAATGAAGTTGCCTAATTAGCATATAATTCCGCTTCCACAGGAGAATAAACCCGCTGCTCTATGCGGATTTAAACTTTATTCTGAATAAAGTTTTCAGGTGTTTACGTGGTCATTTTAGAGCAGAATTAGGCTTTATTCAGATTTATTGAGGATTAAAAACTCCCATGTGAACTCATGGATTGTTGCTGAGAGCGCTGAAGTGAAGGTTTCCCAACATATTTTCACTGATATTAGCCAACGCTGCTCTTTCTGGCCTGGAGGTGATTTCCCACATTGCCCACGTCATTGCAGCCTATCTGGTAGTGGAGGGTGTGTTTATCCCAGGGAGAGGGTTAGAGGGTCACATTTGGGTCAGGGCCTTTCTGTGTGTGAGAGGGCTTTTTTTCTTTTTTTCCCTAAAACAGACTGAGAACGTGAGCGTGTTTGCCCACTGTTAGCTGGAGTCAGCTAACTACAGAAGATGGACATTTCTTGCAGGGGTGATCATCTTGTCAAACACACATTACTGTAATGCACTTTGTGACTTTTCAGGTTAAATGTTTCTCCTGGAAGTGTAGTGGTTCGTGCTCTCACATCACAGACAGATTATTCCCAGTTTAATTCTGTACAGGGAGGAATTTCTGTCTGAATGTTCTCAAGTTTATTTATGAAGCACATTTAAAAGCGATGAAAATGAATAAAACTGGGATTAAGATAAATCGGGATCAAATTTTCAGTGTTGCAAAATTTGAAAAAAATCTGTAAGTCTAATTCAGTTGAGGCCAAAAGCCAGTGTGTGGGTTTTCTCCCACAGTCCATAAGCATGCATTGTGAGTGTGAGTGTGTGAGAGTGTGTGACCTGTACTGAACTGCTGATCTGTCCCACTGTTATCTCGCCTTATTGTGAACTGGGATCTGCTCCAGGATTGAGCTCTATAGAAGATGGATGGACGCAGCTCTATCCACAATCTGAACTAAGAATCAAAGCCTATACTCTACAGTTTTTTTGGAAATTCTTTCTCATTTTAAAAGAAAAATTTCTGCTCAGTCAGAAGAGTTGTTCATTTGTCTCGATTGCTTGTAGCTCTAATTGCACTGAAAACAATCATTTATCTCTGCAGCTCTCTTTGATATCAACATGTCAGGATAGAAAGAGCATAAACAGGTATCGACCTCTCATCAGAGCCACACTAATCAGAATTTAGTCTTAAGATGTTATTTTCGGCATCTTCGTCTTCTTGCCTGCTCATATTTCTGGACTCACGCCGGACCTCTCAATCATGCTTCCATTTGTTGTTTGCCATAAAATATTCATGTGTGTTTGAGAAACAAACATGGCACGGCTTTGTCTCGCACGCTGGTTCCTCTACATTTGAACGTGGGCCACAAGTGTTATTTCTATTTCCACGCCTTTTCTGAAAAGTCTCCCAAAGCTTACAGATTATGAAGTTTGCTCCATACAAGATATAGGTTTCCCTTACTATTCTCAAGCCTTTATTATGAATTTTATTCTAAGGTAAACCCCAGAACAATCTCTTTTCCTCAGCTGGCCACAGGTTCTTGTGCTGGCTCGCTGAAGCTGCTCCTGACTGGATCCCCCAGCTTGCGGATGCTGTGGAAAAAAAATTCAGAAAAACTGGTTTCCAATCCAATAAGGGAAGATGCAGTATTTGAGTGTCTCTGATACGCCTCTTTCCAAGCCCTCTCCTCTCGGTGTGAAATTGATTCGCAGCGTGTGGAGAATTTGTGCCCCTCTTGGCATTGTTGTGCAGACACATGCTGGGGTTTATGATGCCCTTGGACGGCAGAAGTGCTTCCTCCCCCTGTCTTACTTACTAAACCAATCTCCACCTCATGTTCTTTTGTTTCAGTCTGTTTGCGCTCCAAAGCACTTATCTCACACATTCAGTTCAGGGACAGCTTTGTGGCTGCAACAATGAAATGCCAATGCCCAGAAAGTTTCTCCACGCCTTTTGAGAATTGCTAATTTATTATTGGACACTTTCTTACAAGTCTGTGCAGCTGCAGTCCAAAAAAAGAGAAAACTTTTCTTCTTTTGTTTACTTTTGTTGTGGGGCTTCCTTCTGCTCCGACTCCCGATAGTTCAAGCAGCGCGAGCCGTAAACACTTCTTCTTTTTGATGTCCAAGGTGCTCGCCCAGGTTCCTGTTTCCTCCCAGCTGCTCATGCATCACAACGGATTCAGCCCGAAGGGAAACCTGCTCTTTAGCAGCAGTGAACTGATTAAAAGTCTCTGCAGCTTTAACCCACATCAAGAAGGCAATTTATGCATGAGCTGCGACAATGCAAGTCCCGGCTTTTTACACTTTAACACAATCTACAAAGAAATCACGCAGTCCTTTGCAGAGATTTTTAATAAGCTATCATTAACGGATGATCCTCACATCTTTTTCTTTATAATATCGCCTCTGATTTTTCACCGACTTCAGTTTCAGACAACATGATTATCATTCCGAGCATCTCTTGCGCTCGATGAGCGTCGTCTCACCCTCCCTTTCCTCTCACCTCTACTGCTGCAGGAGGAGAAATTAAAGCCTTAAAACTCCAGTTATCGTGTTGATGAGATCCTCAAACATCCCCCACTGTTTGCCTTAGCTGTGGGGCGACGAGGGATTTTACTATTACTGTACAGCCGTGCTTATCCACAGCAACCTGTGCAGCAATGTGCGGCTTCTATTTTTAGACCCAGATTCTTCATGCAGATAAATGTGTATTTTTGGACCTTTTTTTACAGGCTAAATCTCGCCATTGACTCCTCTCCTCTGCATGGCAGCCGAACACAAAACACAATCCGAGGCCTAAAAGGACGGACGGAGGAGACAATCTGTCCCATGTGACTGAATCCCAGGCCGGCCGCGGCACATCAGCACCCCCCACAGAGCCTCAGCAAGTCACCTTAGAGATCAG